>NC_086449.1:264686146-265061146 GCF_028390025.1 Pseudophryne corroboree | reverse complement strand
GTGAGCGCAGCGAGCCCGCAAGGGGCTCATTTGCGCTCGCCACACTGTCGGTAAGCCGGCGGCCGGCCTCCCAGCGCCGGTATGCTGGTCGCCGGGAGGCCGGCCGCCGGGAGATCATAGTGAACCCATATACACATATACATAGCATATTAAACATGCATACATATACATATATATATATATATATGTACACACACATACAGTACACAGATATATGCACATGTATATATATATATATCATATGTGTGTGTGTGTTTATATGTATGTATGTATGTATATACATGTGTATATATGTATGCACATGGATATATATGTACTATAATTAAAATAAAGTAAACTTTTATTGCACTTGCAAGTGCCACCAGGAAGACAGCAGGCTGCAGAGGACGCTAGACAGTCATTAATAATACTCATGCAGCTAAAAAAAAAAAAAAAAAATAATATTTTTTTATTTTTTAGTGGAGGGGGGTTTCTGGGTACTCGGAAACCCCCCCTGGGTGCGCCACTGCAGATACATGCCCCACAGTGCCAGTTACAATGCCCCACAGTGCCGGATACATGCCCCACAGTGCTAGATATACATGCCCCACAGTGCTGGATACATGCCCCACTGTGCCGGATACATTCCCCACTGTGCCAGATACATGCCCCACTGTGCCAGATACATGCCCCACAGTGTCAGTTACATTGCCCCACAGTGCCAGATACAATGCCCCACAGTGCCGGATACATGCCCCACAGTGCCAGTTACATGCCCCACAGTGCCAGTTACATTGCCCCACAGTGCCAGATACATTGCCCCACAGTGCCAGATACATGCCCCACAGTGCCAGTTACATGCCCCACAGTGCCAGTTACATTGCCCCACAGTGCCAGATACATGCCCCACAGTGCCAGTAACATTGCCCCACAGTGCCAGATACAATGCCCCACAGTGCCGGATATATGCCCCACAGTGCCAGATACATGCCCCACAGTGCCAGTTACATTGCCCCACAGTGCCAGATACATTGCCCCACAGTGCCAGATCAATGCCCACAGTGCCAGTTACAATGCCCCACAGTGCCAGTTACAATGCCCCACAGTGCCGGATACATGCCCCACAGTGCTGGATACATGCCCCACAGTGCTGGATACATGCCCCACTGTGCCAGATACATGCCCCACTGTGCCAGATACATGCCACCGGAGACCGGACACAGCAGCGCTGCTGGCAGCGCTGCTAGTTCTGGCAGCGGTGGTGAGGGGAGGGAGAGACGCTGCGCTCTCCTCCCCTCACATTCCGGCGTGACGGGGGCGTGTGGGGCATGATGCCCTGGCCGCCAGCGGCGCCCGCTCTCCTGGGCCTGCCAAGGCGCCCAGGGCACGTGCCCCACTCACCGTACCCTAGTTTCGCCTCTGAACCTTATAAACAACCCATATATCAAAACATAGAAATTCTGCCCTTCTGTGTCGGGATATTTCTACAAAAATAACTTTTATATCACTAGATATTGAATCTTGCAGGAAGATCTCTTATATTTTTTCTTCAGGGACATCTGTAGCCATTAGCACTCATTCAATCAATATCCACTCATCCTTCCCAATAAAACCAGAGGAAATCCTAAAAATAATTTAAAAAAATACAAAACTACCCAGGGGTCAGCGAGATAGCTGCTAGTGCTGTGCTCCATGTGATTCCATTCTAATGAAAATAAATAATTGAGGAAAAAGAGGTGTGGAGTCCACCCTCTAAGCTTAGTCAGCCCTAGCGCTTGTGCCTAGGCTGGTATCAGAAAAATTATCAGAAAAAATGTTTGTTGTTCCCCCAATTTTTTCAATACCAGCACTAGGCATGACCAACCAGAGCTAGTGGAACCATATGGGGGAGGCTTCCACTCAGGGCCGGCTCCAGGCCTACTAGCACCCTGAGTGAGAAATTTTGAAGCGCCCCCTAATGCGCGTGCTCTCCTGTGAAAGTGGGCGTGGCCTCACAACTTAATATTATCAAACTATATATATATTTCCCCCCCCCCTCTACACACATAATAAGCAGCCTTACACATAACGTCCAGAGTAGGTTTCCTTACATATAATGTCCTCAGTATAGTGTCAGATACACATAACATTCCAGTATAGTGCCAGATACACATAATGATCCCAGTATAGTGCCAGATACACATAATGACCCAAGTAGACTGCCAGATACACATAATGACCCCAGTAGTGCAGTGCCACATACACATAATGACCCCAGTAGAGTGCCAGATACACATGACTCCAGTAGAGTGCCAGCTACACATAATGCCCCCAATAATGTAGTGCCGTATACACATAATGACCCCAGTAGAGTGCCACATACACATAATGCCCTCAGTAGTGTAGTGCCAAACACATTTATGCCCCCAATAGTGCCAGATACACATATGCCCCCAGTACTGCAGTGCCAGATACACATATGCCCCCAGTAGTTCAGTGTCAGATGCACATATGCCCCCAATAGTGCAGTATCAGATACACATATGCCCCGAGCAGTGCCAAAAACACATATGCTCCCAGCAGTGCCAGATACACATATGCCCCCAGCAGTGCCAGATACACATATGCCCCTAGCAGTGCCAGATACACATATGCCCCCAGCAGTGCCAGATATACATATGCCCCCAGAAGTGCCAGATACACATATTCCCCTAGCAGTGCCAGATACACATATGCCCATAGCAGTGCCAGATACACATATGCCCCCAGTACTGCAGTGCCAGATACACATATGCCCCCAGTAGTTCAGTGTCAGATGCACATATGCCCCCAATAGTGCAGTATCAGATACACATATGCCCCGAGCAGTGCCAAAAACACATATGCTCCCAGCAGTGCCAGATACACATATGCCCCCAGCAGTGCCAGATACACATATGCCTCTAGCAGTGCCAGATACACATATGCCCCCAGCAGTGCCAGATATACATATGCCCCCAGAAGTGCCAGATACACATATTCCCCTAGCAGTGCCAGATACACATATGCCCATAGCAGTGCCAGATACACATATGCCGCCAGTAATGCAATGCCAGATACACGTAATATGCCTCCAGAGTGCAATGCCAGATACACATAATATGCCCCCACAGTGCAATGCCAGATACACATAATATGCCCCCACAATGCAATGCCAGATACATAAAATATGCCCACACAGTGCCAGATGCATATAATATGCCCACACAGTGCCAGATACACATAATATGCCCCCACAGTGTCAGATACACATTATATGCCCCCACAGCACCAGATACACATTATATGCCCCCACAGTGCCAGATACACATTATATGCTCCCACAGTGCCAGATACACATTATATGCCCACAGCGCCAGATACACATATGCCCACAGCACCAGATGCACATATGCTCCCACAGCACCAGATACACATTATATGCCCATGGCACCAAATACACATATGCATTAGATGTACATACTGTATGCCCCCAGTGCCTGATACACATATGCCCCCAGCACCAGACACACATATTCTCCCAGTGCTAGTTACACATATGCCCCCAGTGCCAGATACACATATGCTCCCACAGCGCAAGGTACACATATGCACCAAGTGCAAGATACATATATACCCCCAGTGCCAGATACACATATGATCCCAGTGCCAGATACACATATACTCCCAGTGCCAGTTACACATATACCTCCCAGTGCCAGTTACATATATGCCCCCAGTGCCAAATACACATATACCCCAGCGCAAGATGCACATATGCCCCCAGTGCCAGATACATATATGCCCCCAGTGCCAGATACACATATACCCCAGTGCTAGTTACACATATACACCCAGTGCCAGATACACATATACCCCCAGTGTCAGTTATACATATGCCCCAAGTACCAGTTACACATATGCCCCCAGCGCCATGTACAAATATGCCCCCAGCTCCAGATACTCACTGCTGCTGCCTCCGATGGTCCTGGCCGCCGCTGCCTCTGCTGGTCCCAGCTGCTGCTGCTTCCGCTGGTCCCAGCCACCGCTGCCTCTGCTGGTCCCGGTGCGCTGTGAGGGTCCAGTCTCCAGCAGGTAAGTCAAGAAATGCGCCGGTTCGTGAGCCAATCATAGCTCGCAGTCCAGCAGTCAGTCAGGAGCCACTGCCAGTCCACGAGCTGATTGGCTGACGAACCGGTGCCATTTTTGACTTAACTGATGAGCCGGCTGATGGCCGCCCTTAGGAGTCAGGCCCCCTGCGCAGCCGCTTTTGTGGAAACTGCCTCGAGCTGGCCCTGCTTCCACTAGCCCTAACCATGGCTTGTTCTCCCAGGCCCACAAAATAACTCTGCCACTGTCTTCGTGTATATTGCATCTTAAAGCTTCCCACATACACACACAGTGTATTCAGAGATATACAGTGCCTACATAAAGTATTCACAGCGCTTCACTTTTTTCACATTTTGTTATGTTACAGCCTTTTTCAAAAATGGAATAAATACATTTTTTCCTCAAAATTGTACACACAATACCCCATAATGACAACATGAAAAAAGTTTTTTTGTGATTCTTGTAAATTTATTAAAAATAAAAAAACGAAGAAATCACATGTACATAAGTATTCACAGTCTTTTGCTATGAAGCTCAAAATTGAGCTCAGGTGTATTCTGTTTCAACTGATCATCCTTGAGATGTTCCTACAGCTTAATTGGAGTCCTCCTGTGGTAAATTCAGTTGATTGGACATGATTTGGAAAGGCACACACTTGACAGTGCATGTCTGAGCACAAGCCAAGCATGAAGTCAAAGGAATTGTCTGTAGACCTCCGAGACAGAATTGTCTTGAGACACAAATCTTGGGAAGGATACAGAAAAATATCTGCTGCTTTGAAGGTCCCAATGAGCACAGTTGCCTCCATCATCCTTAAATGGAAAAAGTTCTATACCACCAGGTCTAAACTGAGTGATCAGGGGAGAAGGGCCCTAGTCAGGGAGGTGACCAAGAACCGGATGGTCACTCTGTCAGAGCTACAGCATTACTCTGTGTAGAGAGGAGAACCTTCCAGAAGGACAACCATCTCTGCAGCAATCCACCAATCAGGCCTGTATGCTAGAGTGGCCAGACGGAAGTCACTCCTTAGTAAAAAGGGGTGGTATTCATGTGACCGCCGGTCAGCTGACCGACAGTCACATGACCTCCTCCACCAGCCCGACGGGTCACTGTCCCGATGGTCGGCATGCCGACCAACAGGGACTATTTCCACTCGTGGGTGTCCACGACACCCACAGAGTGGGAATAGAACCCATGGCGACCGCAGGTCGCCACCGAGCCCGCAGCGTGGCGAGCGCAGCGTGGCGAGCGCAGCGAGCCCGCAAGAGGCTTGCTGCACTCGCCCCTCCCCGCCGGGATCCCGGCGTCGGTATGCTGCCGGGATCCCGGCGTCGGTAAGCTGACCGGCGGTCAGGAGACCGCCGGTCAGCCGTACTACACCCGTAAAAAGTGCATGGCAGACAGCTTGAAGTTTGCCAAAATGCACCTGAAGTACTCTCAGACCACGAGAAACAAAATTCTCTGGTCTGATGAGACATAGATTGAACTGTTTGGCATGAATGCCAGGCGTCATGTTTGGAGGAAACCAGGCACCATTCATCACCAGGCCCAGGGCCGGACTGGCCATCTGGCACTTCTGGCAAATGCCAGAAGGGCCGATGGCCACGTGGGCCGGTCCAGCCGACCCCCTCTTGTGTCACTGAGACACGCTGCCGCTCAGTCCGGCGGCAGCGTGTCTCAGCTGTCAGGAGCTCAGAGCGCGCCAGCGCGGCTATGTCTGGCGGCGTGCAGCGGACTTCAAACCAGCCGCCGGTTCGTGAGCCAATCAGAGCTCGCGGACCGGCAGCCAATCAGGAGCCGCCGCTGCCGGTCCGCAAGCTCTGATTGGCTCACGAACCGGCGGCTGGTTTGAAGTCCGCTACACGCCGCCAGACATAGCTGCGCTGGCGAGCTCTGAGCTCCTAACACCTCACATCACAGCCGGAGGAGCAGCAGCAGCGGTAAGCAGCTGCAGCACTGCTGTGGGGGCAATTGGCTGGCACTGTGGGGGCATTTGTATACCTGGCACTGTGGGGGCAATTGGCTGGCACTGTGGGGGCAATTGTTTACCTTGCACTGTGGGGGCATTTGTATACCTGGCACTGTGGGGGCATTTGTATACCTGGCACTGTGGGGGCAATTGGCTGGCACTGTGGAGGCAATTGTTTACCTGGCACTGTGGGGGCATTTGTATACCTGGCACTGTGGGGCATCTGTGAATCTGGCACTGTGGGGGCATTTGTATACCTGGCACTGTGGGGCATTTGTGGATCTGGCACTGTGGGGGCATTTGTGGATCTGGCACTATGGGGGCATTTGTATACCTGGCACTGTGGGGGCAATTGTGGATCTGGCACTGCACTATTGGGGGCATATGTCTGTGTATCACGTCCCATTTTAATTGGCCACACCCATATTTTTGGCGCACACAGTACCTCTATGTGACACTCTCTGTCTGATTGGTCGCCGATTAGCCCCGCCGGGAGTGCACACAGACGCTCTCATTCTAGTGATTGGGGCGCGTGCGTGTCCACACCCCTTTTCTGGAGCGCGCACGCTTAGTTACAACCTTTTTCTCTAACGTCCTTGAGGATGCTGGGACTCCGTAAGGACCATGGGGAATAGACGGGCTCCGCAGGAGATAGGGCACTTTAAGAAAGCTTTGGACTCTGGGTGTGCACTGGCTCCTCCCTCTATGCCCCTCCTCCGGACCTCAGTTAGGTAAACTGTACCCAGAGGAGATGGACAGTACGAGGAAGGATTTTTGTAAATCTAAGGGCGAGATCCATACCAGCCACACCAATCACACCGTATAACTTGTGATACACTACCCAGTCAACAGTATGAACAACAACATAGCCTCGGTTAAACTGATAAACTATAACATAACCCTTATGTAAGCAACAACTATATACAAGTCTTGCAGAAGAAGTCCGCACTTGGGACGGGCGCCCAGCATCCTCTACAGACTACGAGAAATAGATTTACCGGTAAGTAAAATCTTATTTTCTCTAACGTCCTTGAGGATGCTGGGACTCCGTAAGGACCATGGGGATTATACCAAAGCTCCCAAACGGGCGGGAGAGTGCGGATGACTCTGCAGCACCGATTGAGCAAACATGAGGTCCTCCTCAGCCAGGGCATCAAACTTGTAGAACTTTGCAAAGGTGTTTGAACCCGACCAAGTAGCAGCTCGGCACAATTGCAATGCCGAGACCCCTCGGGCAGCCGCCAAAGAAGAGTCCACTTTCCTAGTGGAATGGGCCTTAACCGATTTAGGCAATGGCAAACCTGCCATAGAATGCGCCTGCTGAATCGTATTACAGATCCAGCGAGCAACAGTCTGCTTTGAAGCAGGAGCGCCAACCTTGTTGGCCGCATACAGAACAAACAGAGCTTCAGTCTTCCTGATTCTAGCCGTTCTGGTCACATAAATCTTCAAAGCCCTGACCACATCCAGGGACTCGGAATCCTCCAAGTCCCGTGTAGCCACAGGCACGACAATAGGTTGGTTCACATGAAAAGATGAGACCACTTTTGGCAGAAAGTGAGGACGAGTCCTCAACTCTGCCCTATCCACGTGAAAAACCAAGTATGGGCTTTTATGTGATAAAGCAGCCAATTCTGAAACACGTCTTGCCGAAGCCAATGCCAACAACATGACCACTTTCCACGTGAGGTATTTCAACTCCACAGTTTTGAGTGGTTCAAACCAAGGTGACTTGAGGAAACGTAACACCACGTTAAGATCCCAAGGCGCCACCGGAGGCACAAAGGGAGGCTGAATATGCAGCACACCCTTCACAAAAGTCTGTACTTCAAGAAGAGAGGCTAATTCTCTTTGAAAGAAAATGGATAAGGCTGAAATTTGGACCTTTATGGACCCTAATTTTAGGCCCAAAGTCACTCCTGTTTGAAGGAAGTGAAGTAGACGGCCCAAATGGAACTCCTCCGTAGGAGCAGCTAAGGCCTCACACCAAGAAACATATTTTCGCCATATACGGTGATAATGTTTTAACGTCACGTCTTTCCTAGCCTTGATCAGGGTAGGAATGACCTCCTCCGGAATCCCTTTTTCCGCTAGGATCCGGCGTTCAACCGCCATGCCGTCCAACGCAGCCGCGGTAAGTCTTGGGACAGACAGGGCCCCTGCCGCAGCAGGTCCTGCCTTAGAGGAAGAGGCCACGGATCTTCTGTGAGCAACTCTTGCAGCTCCGGATACCAAGTCATCCGTGGCCAATCTGGAACAATGAGGATTGTTCTGACCCTGCTTATTCTTATTATTCTCAACACTTTGGGTATGAGAGGAAGAGGAGGAAACACATAGACCGATCTGAACACCCAAGGTGTCACCAGAGCGTCTACCGCTACCGCCCGAGGGTCCCTTGACCTGGCGCAATACCGCTTTAGCTTTTTGTTGAGACGGGATGCCATCATGTCTATTTAAGGCAGTCCCCACCGACCCGTGATCTGTGCGAAGACTTCTTGATGAAGTCCCCACTCTCCCGGATGCAGGTCGTGCCTGCTGAGGAAGTCCGCCTCCCAGTTGTCCATCCCCGGGATGAACACTGCTGATAGCGCGCTTACATGGCCTTCCGCCCAGCGTAGAATCCTGGTCGCTTCTGCCATGGCCACTCTGCTCCTCGTTCCGCCTTGGCGGTTTATATGAGCCACTGCCGTGACATTGTCTGACTGAATCAGAACCGAAAAAACAACAACAGCAAAATCCCGGCGCCTTTATTGCCCAGAAAAAATCTAGCAGCTTTCCCAGGGGTAATTGGTTTAAAAACCCCTTGTACCAGAAAAAATAGAAAAAGACAATAGGAAGCACAAATTTAATCTGTTCGTAGATTTTATTATATGATATTTATATATTAAAACACAAATTCATACCGGCCAGTATGCATAAATTACATATATTTAAGAATCTCTATAAAAATAACCTTAAAAAACCACAATATATATTCCCATCAAATCTATATTAAATGTACTTCAGGTGATACTTTGTATTACCTCTACTGGTAACACACTTGCTGTCTAGTGAACATATACCATGTAATCAATTAGAAGTGCACTTCAACGACCCTTTCCTATATATTTGGTATTTGTCTGTGATTTATATACTGCAGTTGAATGTCTTGTTATCAAACAATTTAAATGTCACATGCAATAATTACATGTATTCCTGCATGGCCATGCAATATGTTTGTGGATAATTCCGAGCTCTTATGCACAAATCCAAGTCACAGCGTGATGGTACTTCTTGAGCAAACCTGTCACGACTCCCAGCAGGGTCAGATATTCGTCCTCCCGGCTATTGGTCTCACTTTCAGCCTTGTCTGGAGTTCATGGAACAACTCACTTCGGATGTTGTCCCTCCCGGCTGTTTGTGTAGCCTCAGCCTTATCCGGAGTATAAGTACACTTCTCCTCCTCTGATCACTGTTAGCAATGGATCAATTGTCAGCCAGCCGGCTAGTAGGTATGCAGCACTCGATCCCGTCAGTGGGAGAAAAACACAGACGCGTTTCCCCGCCTTCCAACCTCGGCGGCTTCCTCAGTGTGAATGGCTCTCCCTGACCGCACGGCTTTTTAAACACAGATATTTTACACAGCCCGTGCTGGCGCTAGCGTAATGCTGCTCACGGCTCATTTCGACAGCTGTCACCTGTACTTGTATATAATTACTTAGCTCCTTAGTTAGATCACAATGCCCCATCTAATCTCATCCTTATAGCCGCATCAATTGCACTTATTCCTGGTTATAATCACTTAAACCTCCAGGTACTATGTATGACTATTCATATCACACTAAAAAACAATATAAATAAATACATACAGGTGATTTAGCTTATTTATTCTACATCACTGGTTGCTATCCCCTCTATTCAATTTAAATGGAATGTATATTACCCTTCAAAGTACAAGACTTATCTTTATTGTCTACTCTAAAACATATTACATATATCTAGAGAGTTATGCCCATAACATACGTATATAAAGATAAATATCATTTATCATTATTCATTTTTCATTATTCGTTTTTATAATTAATTCATACTTGCTACGTATGCAACAATAAAATAATAAAATATCCTGACACATGAAATCTTAATTATATAGCCCCCCATTTACTTTCTGTGTTGCATTTCATTTATACTTCAATTGCACAAGGGTTCCTCTAAAATGGATGGTATATAATAATTGACCCAGATCTTTATAATTATACCATAATATGTAGATATATACTGATGAAGTATGGGATATTAATCTCCTTTTAATTCCAGATTTGATCTTTACATCGATTTTTATTACTTCCTATTATAATTGTCTAGATCTATTTACAATACATATGATTAAATTATATCTGCATTTTTATACTCCATTAAGTTCTATCATGTCATTAAGACCTGAAGGGACCATTGTATCCATTCTAAATGTCCAATATGCTTCTCTTCTTCGGAGTCGGTCAAATCGATCACCACCCCTATTTGTTGCCTTAATATGTTCTATACCAATCATTTTAATATTTTCTACCTTGGAATTCTGGCAATTCACAACATGATCTGATAATGGATGTTTTGCTGCTTTAACAATATTTCTCCTATGCTCCATATATCTAACATGAAGGGTCCTAGTGGTTCGACCTATATATTGTTTACCACATTGGCATGAGATAAGATATATAATGTAAGTAGACATGCAATTCATAAATTCATCTATAGGGAATATTTCTCCTGTTCTAAAGGACTGAAAACTAGAGCTTTTCCTAGGTACATTTTTACAGGATAGACAATTTATTTTCCCGCATTTATGATATCCTACTGGTTTGATCGGGAGCCATGTATTTTGCATACCTATTTCCAGTTTCTCTTTATTCACATAGTGACTAGGCACCAGTTTATTTCTTAGGTTATCCGCCTTTCTAAAAATGGTAGGTCCCTTTGGATTTACCTGTGGTTTTAAATATTCGTCTAGGAGTAGCAGTGATGTATTCTTTCTTATAACTTGGCTGATCTTATGTGCACAACTATTATACTTTGTAGCAAATGCTACACACCTATCTTCATTTTTCTTATCAACCTGACTCCAATCCCTTGGTCTCAGCAATGACTCTCTATCAATTCCTTCTACTTCTACCATTGCTGCCTCTAATAAATTCTGTGGACAGGTGTTAGAACATCATACTAATGATGGTTGGAGGGGTAGGAATATGAAACCATCAGAAACTGAGGATGAACAAGAACATACACCTGACCAGCGTTTTTTAGACAGGCGGATAGGAACAAATATGTGGCGGATATCAAATTATCAGGGAAAAAGGGAAAGAAACAGAGAAGTAGAGGATGTAGGGGAGGAGGGAGAAGAAGAAAACAGGCTGAAAACACCACGCAGAAGGTAAAAGGGATAACAACAGGTAAGGGCATATTTAATTTATCAAAAAAAGTATTAACGGTAGAGGAGATTAAAATATTAGAAAAAGGTTTGAATTATGCCCCAGTAGCAAAACCTAACCTGTTCCAGTTATTTGTGGACCTGAATCGCTATGTGCGTACTCTGAGTAGGAAAAGGTACTTTGCTTTAAAATCTTTGAAAAAAAGCAAAAGTGATGAGATCCCTATAATTTTGGATGCAGATGATGATAAAATGAGGGAGGTCCTTGAATGCCTGGAACAGGAGGGTGCTACAAATGATCAAAATATGGAAAGAGAGACTCCAATCTATGATATTAAAACTAATCCTTTTAAGAAGAAAACTGACTTTTATCCCTTGTCATACAAGGGTCCGTTTGTGGATAGCTTCTATAGATCCACCCTGGCGAGTTTTAGGGAGATCTGTGAGAACTCAGAAGATATCAAATATTGTGACAATCTGACCCCTGGGGAGAGGAAGGCATTAAAATCATTGCAAAGTGATAAAAACATTGTTATTAAACCTGCAGATAAGGGCGGTGGGGTTGTGATCCTGGACGTAGAAAGTTATACTGTCGAATGCTACAGACAGTTGTCTGATGTGGATTTTTATCGCAGGCTTGATTCCAACCCCACTGCCCTATATCAAAAACAATATTTGGAACTGTTAGATGAAGCTCTTGAAGGTGGAGCTATATCCAAGGAAGTATTTAACTTTTTAGTTTGTGCACATCCCATCACTGCCACGTTTTATTATTTGCCAAAAATACATAAATCACTAATTAATCCACCTGGGCGACCTATTATTTCAGGTGTGGGGTCTCTTACCAGCAACTTATCTTTTTTTGTTGATCACTTTTTACAGGTACATGTGGAGAGGTTGAGATCTCATTTAAAGGACACTAAGCATTTTCTGAATAATATTAATCAAATAACATGGAAAAATAATTATTATTTAGTAACATGCGATGTTGAGGCATTGTACTCAAATATACCGCACGAAAAAGGAATTAAAGCTATTGATGGATATTTAAAACAGGGGGATATCTCTGACTCTCTACGTGATTACCTATTAACAGCAATTACATTTATATTATCACATAATTATTTTATTTTTGACACTAAATATTATTTGCAGACACGGGGTGTGGCTATGGGGGCCAGATTCGCTCCGAGTTTCGCTAACCTGTATATGGGAGCATTTGAAGAACAACACATCTGGGGTGCGGGACTCGGGGCGGATCTGGTCTACTATGGCCATTTTATAGATGATTTGTTTATAATTTGGGGTGGGAGTTTGGAGGCACTGCATGTTTTCACTAATAGTTTAAATATTAATGATTATGGTCTTAAATTTACATTCAATTATAGCAACACTAAAATTAGTTTCTTGGATATAGAGCTATCAGTGGAGGATGATGAATTAATTACTAAAACATATATAAAGGAGGTTGATCAGAATAGATACCTTAATTATAACAGTTCTCATAAGAGATGCTGGAAGAATAATATTCCCAGGGGTCAGTTTGTCAGATTGAGGCGAAATTGCACCTCGATAATTATATATCGTGAACAAGCAGAAAAACTTATGGAGTCATTCAAGGAATAGGGCTATCCACAGAATTTATTAGAGGCAGCAATGGTAGAAGTAGAAGGAATTGATAGAGAGTCATTGCTGAGACCAAGGGATTGGAGTCAGGTTGATAAGAAAAATGAAGATAGGTGTGTAGCATTTGCTACAAAGTATAATAGTTGTGCACATAAGACCAGCCAAGTTATAAGAAAGAATACATCACTGCTACTCCTAGACGAATATTTAAAACCACAGGTAAATCCAAAGGGACCTACCATTTTTAGAAAGGCGGATAACCTAAGAAATAAACTGGTGCCTAGTCACTATGTGAATAAAGAGAAACTGGAAATAGGTATGCAAAATACATGGCTCCCGATCAAACCAGTAGGATATCATAAATGCGGGAAAATAAAATGTCTATCCTGTAAAAATGTACCTAGGAAAAGCTCTAGTTTTCAGTCCTTTAGAACAGGAGAAATATTCCCTATAGATGAATTTATGAATTGCATGTCTACTTACATTATATATCTTATCTCATGCCAATGTGGTAAACAATATATAGGTCGAACCACTAGGACCCTTCATGTTAGATATATGGAGCATAGGAGAAATATTGTTAAAGGAGCAAAACATCCATTATCAGATCATGTTGTGAATTGTCAGAATTCCAAGGTAGAAAATATTAAAATGATTGGTATAGAACATATTAAGGCAACAAATAGGGGTGGTGATCGATTTGACCGACTCCGAAGAAGAGAAGCATATTGGACATTTAGAATGGATACAATGGTCCCTTCAGGTCTTAATGACATGATAGAACTTAATGGAGTATAAAAATGCAGATATAATTTAATCATATGTATTGTAAATAGATCTAGACAATTATAATAGGAAGTAATAAAAATCGATGTAAAGATCAAATCTGGAATTAAAAGGATATTAATATCCCATACTTCATCAGTATATATCTACATATTATGGTATAATTATAAAGATCTGAGTCAATTATTATATACCATCCATTTTAGAGGAACCCTTGTGCAATTGAAGTATAAATGAAATGCAACACAGAAAGTAAATGGGGGGCTATATAATTAAGATTTCATGTGTCAGGATATTTTATTATTTTATTGTTGCATACGTAGCAAGTATGAATTAATTATAAAAACGAATAATGAAAAATGAATAATGATAAATGATATTTATCTTTATATACGTATGTTATAGGCATAACTCTCTAGATATATGTAATATGTTTTAGAGTAGACAATAAAGATAAGTCTTGTACTTTGAAGGGTAATATACATTCCATTTAAATTGAATAGAGGGGATAGCAACCAGTGATGTAGAATAAATAAGCTAAATCACCTGTATGTATTTATTTATATTGTTTTTTAGTGTGATATGAATAGTCATACATAGTACCTGGAGGTTTAAGTGATTATAACCAGGAATAAGTGCAATTGATGCGGCTATAAGGATGAGATTAGATGGGGCATTGTGATCTAACTAAGGAGCTAAGTAATTATATACAAGTACAGGTGACAGCTGTCGAAATGAGGCGTGAGCAGCATTACGCTAGCGCCAGCACGGGCTGTGTAAAATATCTGTGTTTAAAAAGCCGTGCGGTCAGGGAGAGCCATTCACACTGAGGAAGCCGCCGAGGTTGGAAGGCGGGGAAACGCGTCTGTGTTTTTCTCCCACTGACGGGATCGAGTGCTGCATACCTACTAGCCGGCTGGCTGACAATTGATCCATTGCTAACAGTGATCAGAGGAGGAGAAGTGTACTTATACTCCGGATAAGGCTGAGGCTACACAAACAGCCGGGAGGGACAACATCCGAAGTGAGTTGTTCCATGAACTCCAGACAAGGCTGAAAGTGAGACCAATAGCCGGGAGGACGAATATCTGACCCTGCTGGGAGTCGTGACAGGTTTGCTCAAGAAGTACCATCACGCTGTGACTTGGATTTGTGCATAAGAGCTCGGAATTATCCACAAACATATTGCATGGCCATGCAGGAATACATGTAATTATTGCATGTGACATTTAAATTGTTTGATAACAAGACATTCAACTGCAGTATATAAATCACAGACAAATACCAAATATATAGGAAAGGGTCGTTGAAGTGCACTTCTAATTGATTACATGGTATATGTTCACTAGACAGCAAGTGTGTTACCAGTAGAGGTAATACAAAGTATCACCTGAAGTACATTTAATATAGATTTGATGGGAATATATATTGTGGTTTTTTAAGGTTATTTTTATAGAGATTCTTAAATATATGTAATTTATGCATACTGGCCGGTATGAATTTGTGTTTTAATATATAAATATCATATAATAAAATCTACGAACAGATTAAATTTGTGCTTCCTATTGTCTTTTTCTATTTTTTCTGGTATAAGGGTTTTTTAAACCAATTACCCCTTGGAAAGCTGCTAGATTTTTTCTGGGCAATAAAGGCGCCGGGATTTTGCTGTTGTTGTTTTTTCGGTTCTGATTCAGTCAGACAATGTCACGGCAGTGGCTCATATAAACCGCCAAGGCGGAACGAGGAGCAGAGTGGCCATGGCAGAAGCGACCAGGATTCTACGCTGGGCGGAAGGCCATGTAAGCGCGCTATCAGCAGTGTTCATCCCGGGGGTGGACAACTGGGAGGCGGACTTCCTCAGCAGGCACGACCTGCATCCGGGAGAGTGGGGACTTCATCAAGAAGTCTTCGCACAGATCACGGGTCGGTGGGGACTGCCTTAAATAGACATGATGGCATCCCGTCTCAACAAAAAGCTAAAGCGGTATTGCGCCAGGTCAAGGGACCCTCGGGCGGTAGCGGTAGATGCTCTGGTGACACCTTGGGTGTTCAGATCGGTCTATGTGTTTCCTCCTCTTCCTCTCATACCCAAAGTGTTGAGAATAATAAGAATAAGCAGGGTCAGAACAATCCTCATTGTTCCAGATTGGCCACGGATGACTTGGTATCCGGAGCTGCAAGAGTTGCTCACAGAAGATCCGTGGCCTCTTCCTCTAAGGCAGGACCTGCTGCGGCAGGGGCCCTGTCTGTCCCAAGACTTACCGCGGCTGCGTTGGACGGCATGGCGGTTGAACGCCGGATCCTAGCGGAAAAAGGGATTCCGGAGGAGGTCATTCCTACCCTGATCAAGGCTAGGAAAGACGTGACGTTAAAACATTATCACCGTATATGGCGAAAATATGTTTCTTGGTGTGAGGCCTTAGCTGCTCCTACGGAGGAGTTCCATTTGGGCCGTCTACTTCACTTCCTTCAAACAGGAGTGACTTTGGGCCTAAAATTAGGGTCCATAAAGGTCCAAATTTCGGCCTTATCCATTTTCTTTCAAAGAGAATTAGCCTCTCTTCTTGAAGTACAGACTTTTGTGAAGGGTGTGCTGCATATTCAGCCTCCCTTTGTGCCTCCGGTGGCGCCTTGGGATCTTAACGTGGTGTTACGTTTCCTCAAGTCACCTTGGTTTGAACCACTCAAAACTGTGGAGTTGAAATACCTCACGTGGAAAGTGGTCATGTTGTTGGCATTGGCTTCGGCAAGACGTGTTTCAGAATTGGCCGCTTTATCACATAAAAGCCCATACTTGGTTTTTCACGTGGATAGGGCAGAGTTGAGGACTCGTCCTCACTTTCTGCCAAAAGTGATCTCATCTTTTCATGTGAACCAACCTATTGTCGTGCCTGTGGCTACACGGGACTTGGAGGATTCCGAGTCCCTGGATGTGGTCAGGGCTTTGAAGATTTATGTGACCAGAACGGCTAGAATCAGGAAGACTGAAGCTCTGTTTGTTCTGTATGCGGCCAACAAGGTTGGCGCTCCTGCTTCAAAGCAGACTGTTGCTCGCTGGATCTGTATACGATTCAGCAGGCGCATTCTATGGCAGGTTTGCCATTGCCTAAATCGGTTAAGGCCCATTTCACTAGGAAAGTGGACTCTTCTTTGGCGGCTGCCCGAGGGGTCTCGGCATTGCAATTGTGCCGAGCTGCTACTTGGTCGGGTTCAAACACCTTTGCAAAGTTCTACAAGTTTGATGCCCTGGCTGAGGAGGACCTCATGTTTGCTCAATCGGTGCTGCAGAGTCATCCGCACTCTCCCGCCCGTTTGGGAGCTTTGGTATAATCCCCATGGTCCTTACGGAGTCCCAGCATCCTCAAGGACGTTAGAGAAAATAAGATTTTACTTACCGGTAAATCTATTTCTCGTAGTCTGTAGAGGATGCTGGGCGCCGGTCCCAAGTGCGGACTTCTTCTGCAAGACTTGTATATAGTTGTTGCTTACATAAGGGTTATGTTATAGTTTATCGGTTTAACCGAGGCTATGTTGTTGTTCATACTGTTGACTGGGTAGTGTATCACAAGTTATACGGTGTGATTGGTGTGGCTGGTATGGATCTCGCCCTTAGATTTACAAAAATCCTTCCTCGTACTGTCCATCTCCTCTGGGTACAGTTTCCCTAACTGAGGTCTGGAGGAGGGGCATAGAGGGAGGAGCCAGTGCACACCCAGAGTCCAAAGCTTTCTTAAAGTGCCCTATCTCCTGCGGAGCCCGTCTATTCCCCATGGTCCTTACGGAGTCCCAGCATCCTCTACGGACTACGAGAAATAGATTTACCGGTAAGTAAAATCTTATTATTTTTCCATACCTCCACTTCAACATTTCCACTTCAACCAATGGGTGTGTGTATAGAATGATGTACACTTGTATGTTGTTATAATATTAATTATATTTGTAAGAGCATAGACTAAGAAGTAAGAGGAGTTGGGAATAGTAAGGGGAGTAGTCAGATGCTGACACCGAGGTGGGCCTGTGTGCTTCAAAAATGCCAGGGCCTATTTTTGGTCCCAGTCCGGCCCTGACCAGGCCAATACCATTCCTACAGTGAAGCATGATGGTGGCAGCATTATGCTGTGGGGATGTTTTTCAGCGCCAGGAACTTGGAGACTAGTCAGGATAGAGGCAAAGATGAATGCAGCAATGTATAGAGACATCCTGGATGAAAACCTGCTCCAGAGCGCTCTTGACCTCAGACTGTGGCGACGGTTCATATTTCAGCAGGACAATGACCCTAAGCACACAGCCAAGATATCAAAGGAGTGGCTTCAGGACAACTCTGTGAATGTCCTTGAGTGGCCCAGCCAGAGCCCAGACTTGAATCTGATTGAACATCTCTGGAGAGATCTAAAAATGGCTGTGCACCGACACTTCCCATCCAACCTGATGGAGCTTGAGAAGTCCTTCAAAGAGGAATGGGTGAAATTGCCTAAAGATAGGAGTGCCAAGCTTGTGGCATCATATTCAAAAAGACTTGAGGCTGTAATTGCTGCCAAAGGTGCATCAACAAAGTATTGAGCAAAAACTGTAAATACTTACAGTATGTACATGTGATCTTTTATTTTTTTTGTTGTTTTTTTTAAATTAGCAAAAATCAAAATAACTTTTTTCACATTGTCATTTTGGAATATTGTGCGTAGAATGTTGAGGGAAAAAATTAATTTATTCCATTTTGGAATAAGGCTGTAACATAAGAGAATGTGGAAAAAGTGAAGCGCTGTAAATGCTTTCCGGATACACTGTATGTTTATGTATGTCTGTGCCTAAATGTGTGTGAATCTATATATATATATGTATGTATGTATGTATGTATGTGTGGTGGTGGTGGTGGTGGTGGGTGGGGGCGCCATGACATGACCCTGCTCTGAGTGTCATGTCTCAACGCTATGCCTCTGTCTGTCAGTAAGTACACTGTAGCTAACAAGTGCCCTCAAAATGCTACAATCTGCACTACTCGCGCCATTGCGCGATGCATTGTACCACAAAAATTTCTAATGTACGTGAGTACACCTGGCCAATAAAGCTGATTCTGATCGCTGCGAGGCTCCCTAGCTCACTCATAGCGGTGAAAAACACCACTGTTAGTGTGCCCGGCCACCGGACCGGAAGTCTGTGCGTTCCACCGGCCCTGAAGTGACTGTGTTTGCTTTCCACGCCTAGCACAGCACTTCCTGTTCACCAGATCTAGTAAATCAAGACAGTTTGCCTACTGAGGGCTTCAAAGTTCACTAATGGGAGTGATAAATAACACTTTACCCAACTCGACCAAACGACCAAACATCCGTGCGTACCACGACACTGGGCAAAACTGCGCATGCGTGCCTCTGTTAGCGCAGCGCATCATAATAACAGAGGGGCATACCCAGCATTAGAGGGAAAACAACCAGAGCAACCCAAAGTGTCAAGCATTCAGCTCAGTGGCGTAACTACTGCCCCCGCAGCCCTCGCGGTGGCTGGGGGCGAGGGGCTGCGGGGGCGCCACTGATTTACAGCAGACTGACATGCGGACGAGCGTCCGCATGTCAGTCTGCAGTCTCCTTCCCTCCGCCGCTTTTTGGAGGGACACAGACGGCACAGCGCGCCTCACTGTGTCCCTCCTGCTGCATCATCTCCGGCGGCCGCGGGTCTAATAGGGGAAAGTGCCGTCCGTGAGCTCTAATTGGCTCACGAACCGGCACTTCCCCCTATTAGACCCGCGGCCGCCGGAGATGATGCAGCAGGAGGGACACAGGAGAGGTGAGCTGTGCCCTCCGTGTCCCTCCAAAAAGCGGGGGGGGGGGATATCTGGCACTGGGGGGAATATCTGGCACTGGGGCATATATGGCACTGGGGGGAATATCTGGCACTGGGGCATATATGGCACTGGGGGGGAATATCTGGCACTGGGGGCATATATGGCACTGGGGGGGAATATCTGGCACTGGGGTGAATATCTGGCACTGGGGGCATATATGGCACTGGGGGGGAATATCTGGCACTGGGGGCATATATGGCACGGGGGGGATATCTGGCACTGGGGGCATATATGGCACTGGGGGGAATATCTGGCACTGGGGGCATATGTGGCACTGGGGGCATATTTGGCACTGGGGGGGAATATATGGCACTGTGGGCATATGTGGCACTGGGGGGCATATGTGGCACTGGGGGGGAATATCTGGCACTGGGGGCATATATGGCACTGGGGGGGAATATCTGGCACTGGGGGCATATATGGCACGGGGGGAATATCTGGCACTGGGGGCATATATGGCACTGGGGGGGAATATCTGGCACTGGGGGCATATATGGCACTGGGGGCATATATGGCACTGGGGGGGAATATATGGCACTGGGGGCATATCTGGCACTGGGGGCATATCTGGCACTGGGGGGGTATATTTGTACCTGGCACATGGGGGGGCTATATTTGGCACTGGGGCATGTGAGTACCTGGCACCGTGGGGGAATATCTGGCACTGGGGACATATGTGGCACTGGGAGCACAGCCCTAGCAACAAGGACTACCTCCTAGCAACGAGCATGACACCCAGTGCATGAAACACCTGGCAACGAGCATGACACCCAGTGCATGAAACACCTGGCAACGAGCATGACACCCAGTGCATGAAACCCCTGGCAACGAGCATGACACCCTGAACATGAAAACCCCTGGCACCGTGCATGGAACCAAGAGCATGAAACCCCTGGCAACGAGCATGACACCCAGTGCATGAAACCCCTGACAACGAGCAGGTAATTGAAAAGTAATTAGAAGCCTTACTGTAGGACTTAATGTGTAATGGGCATTACGGTGTGTGGCATAACGTATCACGGACATTGCGGTGTGTGTCATAATGTGTCACAGGCATTACGGTGTATGGTATACTATATCGCGGGCATTGTGATATGTGGTATAATGTCTCAGGGTCATTGCAGTGTGTGGCATAATGTATCACGGACATTGCGGTGTGTGTCATAATGTGTCACAGACATTGTATGTGCTATAATGTATCAGGGGCATTGCAGTGTGTAGCATAATGTATAACGGGCATTGCGATTCCTGTCATAATGTGTCACAGGCATTACGGTGTGTGGCATAATGTGTCACAGGCATTACGTTGTGTGGCATTATGTGTCGGGGGCATTACAGTGTGTGCATATTGTGTCATGTGCATTATTGTGTGCGGCATAATGTCTAAGGGCCATTGCAGTATGTGGCATAATGTATACTGGGCATTACTATAAGGAGGAAAAATTACAAATAATGTAAGGGGCATGAATCAGGATTATTTTTCTTTCCTGTGGTGGCCAACGTATGGGCGTGCAGGTTGCAAAACTGGGGTATAAGGTAGTCTTTTCCTGCAATGCCACGCCCCTTTATGCGAAACCACGCCCATTCCAACAAAACCACGCCCCTTTTCGCATATTGATCCCTTTCTTGCTCCCAATTATGGAGCATGAAGGGGGGGGGGCGCCAAAGAATTTTTTGGCTTGGGGGAGAAAAATTTCTAGTTACGCCACTGATTCAGCTAACGGAAATATGTGCATTCCATATATGGGTAATGCTTGGTATCTTAGAAGCATGGACTCTCTTATATTCATGTCAAAAAGAAGGGGCCATCACAATAAATTTAAATATATGATATTATATAAATATCCTGGATAAAGAGATAAATACAGTATGGTCGCTAGAGGCCTGGAAGACAGTACAGAGGGATGTACCAAAAACTTCTAATACATAAATCACACAATAACACTCCAAAAAATAATACAATACAACATATACTGACAGTACAATATGTACCAATACATGAGGTGGATAAGTGCTATGGTCCAGATCAGCACCATACTAGATAGATTGTTAAACTAAACTCATATCTAAGATGGCTGTGTTACCATATAGTAATTAGTTGACGAGAAGCGGAAGTTAATTATCTAATTACTAAGAGATCAAGGTACTAGACTTTATAAAATATATTAAATGAGTTAGCTTCATTCAACCCCCTGGGGGTCACAGTATCAAGTTTATGGATCCAGAAAGCCTTCACACTGTTTACGTGGTATGGTCCTATCGCCTCCAGTTTGCCACGGAGGTATCCAGTCAATAAGCTTACATTTAAGGCTGGCTACTTGGTGTTTCGCTGTAAAAAAATGCAGAGCGACTGGTTTGTCATTTTGACCTGTTAACAAGGCTGTATGAATCGATGACCTGTGATTTGCTATCCAATCGCGGAACACACGGGTGGTAAGGCCAACGTAGCAAAGCCCACATGGGCACTTAAGAAAGTATATGACGAAATATAGTCTACAATGTAGATGATATTTCATTTGTATCAATTTCCCTGAGTGTGGATGACAAAATGATGGACCTGTCATCATTGATCTTCACATAGGGGGTAATTCAGAGTTGATCGCAGCAGCAAATCTGTTAGCAGTTGAGCAAAACTATGTGCACTGCAGATCATGTGCAGAGAGAGTTAGTTTTGGGTGGGGTGTGATCAAACTGAAATCTAAATTGCAGTGTAAAAATAAAGCAGCCAGTATTTACCCTGCACAGAAACAAAATAATCCACCCAAATCTAACTCTCTCTGCACATGTTATATTTGCCACACCTGCAGTGCACATGGTTTTTCCCAACTGCTAACAGATTTGCTGCTGCGACCAACTCTGAATTACCCCCATAGTGCAATTTCCGCATGAAAAGCTTCCAGGTTTTTTAGTTGCATTAAGTTGGTCGTGGAGATGTTGGACTCTGGAAACATGGTAGAGCGCATGAGTAATTGTTTCAGATTGGCCCCTTTGCGGTATGATATCATTGGTGTCCCCACATTTGAAAAGAGTAAATTTGGGTCAGAGTACGTAATGGGCCAATGCCTATGAATGGATTTCTTGATGTTACTTCCACTACCATCAAATTGAGTGGAAACAATCATCCGATCATGGGGGTCATTCAGAGTTGATCGCTAGCTGCCGTTATTTGCAGCGCAGCGATCAGGCTAAAAATTGGCATTTCTGCGCATGCGTATGCACCGCAATGCGCAGGCACGTCGCACAGGTACAATGAGCATTGTGGGTTTGCACAGAGTCTAACGAACAATCCTGTCACACGGCCGAACGCAGGAAGATTGACATGAAGTGGGCGTTTCTGGGTGGCAACTGACCATTTTCAGGGAGTGTTTGGAAAACGCAGGCATGGCAGAAAAAACACAGGAGTGGCTGGACGTTCGCTGGGCGGGTGTGTGACGTCAAAAGCCGTCCCTCCATCGTTAGAATCAAGGCACATGAAGAGTAACTACAGGGCTGGTCTTGTTTTGCACAAAAAGATTTTGCAGGCGCTCTGCTGCACAAGCGTTCGCACTTCTGCAAAGTGAAAATACACTCCCCAGTGGGCGGCGACAATGCGTTTGCACGGCTGCTAAAAACTGCTAGCGAGCGATCAACTCGAAATGACCCCCCATGTGTCTTCTTTTTTTAGTACTATTACCCATAAAAATATGAGTATCCATATCTAAACATTGTTTAAGGACTTTGGAAGAATATCCTCTTTCCAAAAAGCGAGCGGTAATTTCTGCACATTGGTCATTTCTCCGTGCAGGTGTAGGATTATCTCTCATAACCCTTAGATACTGTGATATAGGTAAACTTTCTTCAAGGGCAGGCGGGTGGTGGCTGGAAGCCTGTAACATCATGTTACAGACCGTCGGCTTACGGAATAACGTACTGATAAGATGTGTTCCAGCATTGATGACAGTGACATACAAAAAATTAATTTTGGTAGCCAAAATCGTACAGGTGAATCATATTGGGCAATCAAGAGCATCCAATACAGTGACCATGGTGTTGAACTCGGTCTCGGTTCCTTGCCACAAAAGAAAAATGGCATCAATAAATCTTCAACAAAAGTTTATTTTGTGACCATAATGGGGCAGAATGAAGGTGTTCTTGTACCATGCCATGTATAAATTGGCATAGAATGGGGCCAAATGTGACCCCATCGCTGTGCCAGATGTTTGAAGGAAAAAGTACTTTTTTATACAAAAAGTGATTACTCTTCAGCACAAATTCGGTGAGTTCCAAAATAAATTCTTTCTAGGGTGAACTCTGTAACACATTTCTCAGGGTATTCAGACCCTCCTGATGTGGGATGACTGTATATAGAGAGCAGACATCCATAGTGGCTAAAAATGTGGCACCACTAGAGATGTGGATATCATTCAGCTGTTTCAGAAAATCTCCTGTATCTCTAAGATAGCTGCTGATCTTAAGGACCATGGGCTGTAAAATACTGTCGATGAATTGTGCCATCGGTTGGCGTAATGAGCCTTCAGCAGCAATAATAGGCCTTCCAGGCAGATGTACTAATGTTTTATGAATTTTGGGTAATGGCCCTCATTCTGAGTTGGTCGCTCGCTAGCTGCTTTTAGCAGCATTGCACACGCTAGGCCGCCGCCATCTGGGAGTGTATCTTAGCTTAGCAGAATTGCGAATGAAAATTTAGCAGAATTGCTACTAAATAATTCTTTGCAGTTTCTGAGTAGCTCCAGACCTACTCACAGATTGCGATCAGCTCAGTCCATTTAGTTCCTGGTTTGACGGTACAAACACGCCCTGCGTTCGGCCAGCCACTCCCCCGTTTCTCCAGACACTCCCGCGTTTTTCCCTGACACGCCTGCGATTTTTAGCCAACGCCGTAAAAATGCTGAGTTGCCACCCAGAAACGCCCCTTTCCTGTCAATCATTTACCGAACAGCAGTGCGACTGAAAAGCGTTGTACGAACACCAGCAAATCTACTAAGTTTTTTTGTTAAATAATTTAGCGCATGCGCGCTGTGTATCATGCACATGCGCAGTTAGCAACAAATCGCAGCATAGTGAAAATCGGCAACGAGCGAACAACTCAGAATGACCACCAATGTGTAGATTATGGGATAGTTCGGATGGTCTACTGTTAAAAATTTATTTCGATCGTCACTGATCCATCCATGCTCAAAGCCCAGTTTAAGACAAATGTCTATCTTCGTTTTTATTGCTGGAATCAGATTGTAGTCTAACTGAAGGTAAGTAGTCCTATCGGACAGTTGTCTAGTCACCTCCTGATCGTAGTCACTCCAGTTTTGGACTACAACAGCCCCTCTATTATCTGCTGGATGTATTACAAGCTGTGTTGCGTCTCTTAGTCTCTTTAGTGCGATTCTTTCTGGTGGTGTTAAATTGTCATACATTCTCTTGGGAGGTGTAGAATCTATATCTCTTTGCACTAACCGTAGCAAAAGGTCTTGAGACTCAAATTGGAGGAGGGAGGATCAGATGTGGACTTGGCTTTGAACCTTGTCCTCACACCTTCAGAGGGTTTGTAAGAGAACAATTCTCGTAAATGTAATATTCTACCAAATTTATACTGATCTATGGATCTTTGAAAGGAGTTTGTCCCACACGTAGGTACAAAAGAAAGTCCACAGGATAATAATTTAATTTCAGCTTAATTCAGGGGAGTATCAGAAAGGTTGAATATCGCGTTTAATTGCGCCTCTGACGTCCCCTTCGTCTGGTACCCACCTCGCCTTGGGTGCAGTCTACGCTTAGTAGCCTACTTTGAATAGTGGGATGGTCTATTCCCGGACCTAAAAAACGTACTGGTTCAGGTTGTCCTTCATTGTATTCAGTGTCGGATGTAGAAATTGAAGAGCCGAATTCTCTTGGAAAAGGCTTAGCTCTGCGTCTCCTCACTGGTTTATTGGTTCTTTCATTTGCTTTATTCCCTTATAACCTGCTGTACACTGTGTGATTCTGGTAATCATTAGTGACTGTGGACAACTTCTTCCTTTTGAAAGAAATTAATTCCCTACGGTAATTATTCACTTGTGATTGCAGGTGTTCGGTCCAATTCTGTGATTTATCATCTCAAAGAGCAGCTGTGTTTGTTGTGCTAGTGGATTCTATTTCAGCCTGTATCATTTTTAATAAATGTGATAAATGACCCGCGCTATATAATGTTGAGCTGCTCCTTTAAATTGATGATGACAATATAAAGTTGAGAACAGGAGCGCTTAAGAAAAAAATTGAATGAAATAAAATAGAATAAAATGAAACTAAATAAAAAAGATTGCAAACACCTGTGAATAAAAGAAAGTGGTTAATTAGTAATGTTTACAGCACCTCTGTGCTGATGTGAAAGTCCTGTGCGTGAGTTCTCTTGTGGACACCGGAGCTATGATCCGTGCTGCGGCTGCAGTGGGGAAACCTGACTAGCTGTCTTTCCCTTAATCTGCCTACCTGTAGTCACGTCCGTCCTTAGTTCTCACATGTGGATCGTGATCTGCTCCCCCGTCCTCGATGCCGTCTTCTGCACTGCCGTTTCCACACCCGTGTGGCGCAGGCGGGATGACGTAAGGCTGTATCATTTTTAATTCCTGTCCCACTTCTTCGACAACTAAAGTCATTAGATCTAGAGAACATTTATTAAGTACTCTGCACCAGCGGCTACAGAATACCGGGTTGTTTCTACCTAGAGTGGGCACGTTGGCTATACGGAAACCTCGAGGTATTTGTTTCCATCTGAGGTATTCGGATAAGAATTGTCCATGTAGTGTAAGGTCTATTTCCCTTTGTCTCTGTTTCAAAACTTTTTAAAAGATATCAACTGGAGTTTCAGCAGGGAGAGCTTCGAAATCAAGTTTGTCAAATAACAATTTTTAAATTTCATCATCGGTAAATGAAACTGTGCCTATTTCAGCCTGGGCTAAAAGCCCATTATCCAACAAATATACACCACTTTGAGACATAGGGGGACATTTACTAAGCAGTGATAAGAGTGGAGAAGTGAGCCAGTTGAGAAGTTGCCCATGGCAACCAATCCGCACTGACGTAACATCTATCATTTGCATAGTATAAAATTATACAGAGCTGCTGATTGATGGGGCAACTTCTCCACTAGTTCACTTCTCCGCTCTTATCACTGCTTTGTAAATGTCCCCCATAGTGTGATGTATATACAACAGAATAAAAATACAACATAGATCATATGAAAAGCAGACAATACAAATACAAAAAATAAAAATTAAATGCAACATCCACCAGTATTGTGTATAATCATGATATGTATACTAACGTCCTTAATTAGTTGATGGTTGTTGGGAAGTAAAGGCCACCCCAAGCAGCTCAAACTGAATATCCACAAAATGTCCCGCACTCTCATCTCGTACTATGTCACTTTAGTAGGTGCTCTCAATAGGCCGTAGTCCGGTCCACTTGGATATTGCAAATTCCACTAGGTGGAGGGTGCACTCTCGCTTTAAATAATTAACTCTTCCAAGGTTCAGTCAATAGTTTATTGCAGTCACAGATAGCTTTATAGTCAACGTTTTGGTTCGATCATTAACCTTTTTCAAGACAGGCTGTGCATCAATTTTAAGAAGATCAACAGTCACTTGAATGTATAATACATCTGTAAAACAGAATATACAATCATAACCAATTGCCTCCCATAGTGACTCTTATAGTGTAATTTATCCTGAATGCTCACTACTCTGGTCTATGTAAGGATGAAGCGATCCTAGGTTTGAAGGTTCACTGACATGGTTCACACATTTTGTTGATAGCATACATGATTTTTCCTTCTATGTTTAGATGTGTGGTCCGCTTAAGGGCCCGGGAGGCAATAGGTTATGATTGTATATTCTGTTTCACAGATGTACTAAACATTAAATTCTGGGTCGGTTCTAGACCTTGTGGCGCCCAGGGCGAAAGTTTCCTCTGGCGCCCCCTCCCTCATAGGTAAAACAGGGTTAGTGTGCGCCGTAGGCGCGCATCAGAAATAGGGGCATGGCTTCATAGGGAAGGGACGTGGTCAGTTATGCTCCCTGTAGTTGTGCCCCGAGTAGAGTTATGCCACCTGTATTTGTACCCCCAGTAGATTTACCCCCTGTAGCTGTGCCCTCAGTAGTTGTGCCCCTGTAGTTTTGCCCCATTGCTGTGCCCCCTGTAGTTTTGCCCCTGTTGCTGTTCCCTCAGTAGTTGTGCCCCTGTTGCTGTACCCTCAGTAGATGTGCCCTCAGTAGTTATGCCCCATTGCTGTGCCCCCTGTTGCTGTGCCCCAGGTAGCTGCGCTTACAAAAAATAAAAAATACTCACCAGCCCCGCTCCTGCTTTCAGACCGCTGCTGCTGTCCACCGTCTCCAGTCGCCCGCTCCTCGGATCTATGGGAGAGACGTCATGACGTCTCTCCCATAGCGCTGCACACAGACACCAGAGGTCAATTATGACCTCTAGCATCTGACACCGCTCCCACAATGCCGTGCGGTGCGCAATGACGTCAGGCACACTGCATGGCACCAGTGGGAAGGGACAGGTGGCGGCAGTAGTGGCGCTCCCAGGACTGCGGCACCCTGGACAAAAATCCCGTTTGCACGCGGCAAAAGCCGCTACTGATTTAAGTGACTGATAATCTTCTTAAAATTGATACACAGCCTGTCTTGAAAAAGGTTTGTGATCGAACCGAAACGTCGACTATTTAGGCATCTGTGACTGCAATAAACTATTGACTGAACCTTGGAAGGGTTAATTATTTAAAGCAAGAGTGCACCCTCCACCTAGTGGAATTTGCGAAATCTAAGTGAACCAGACCACGGCCTCTTGGGAGCACCCGCCAAAGTGACATAGCATGAGATGAGATTGCG
Source organism: Pseudophryne corroboree (assembly GCF_028390025.1). Lineage (NCBI taxonomy): Eukaryota > Metazoa > Chordata > Amphibia > Anura > Myobatrachidae > Pseudophryne > Pseudophryne corroboree. Next base: position 265,032,575 of record NC_086449.1, on the reverse strand, counting down.
GGACATTTTGTGTGTGTGCATATATATATATATATATATATATATATATATAGCTATCAATCTATACGTATACCTATATATATATATATATATATATATATATATATATAAATTAGTGACGTGCGTTGAGGTGAGGCAGAGCCTTTCCTATCACACTAATTTATACGTCAGAGTTTTGACTGTATAAAGTATATGAAAAATACAAAGAATATGTGTGTATATATATATATATACATATATATATATACACACACACACACACGTATTTATACTGTATGTATGTATATATATATATATATATATGTGTGTGTGTATATATATATATATATATATGTATATATATATATATATATATATATATATATATATATATACAGTATATGTGTAGGTGGAGTACATTTTATTTGGCGCATAAAGTTCATAGTCTAATCTCAGTATCTTTAGTATGTCACAGCTTTCGCTAACTGCAGGAGTCCAGGTCCACAGTCCAACACCTGAGACACTCCTGTTAGAGTCATAAACATCTGACAGCTCTCATACATATGACATAAATGCAGTTGCTGTACATGAGAAAGCTTTCTGACCACAGAGTTATCAGCGAATAACAGAGCAGCATGTGTCTGCGCTCACTGCCAAGCCAGGTAACAGTGACTTTATTGCCAGAGTGACGTGAAATCTGGTTGCTTGGTGACCTTGCCTCTGGTTTTTATAATCTAGGCAAGCTATGAGAGAAGAGGGAGTGGCTACAAAATTGAATTAACACTGGTCTGTCAAGTTTTTTTCTGTGTAGATCTGGTTTTCTGTTAGTGCCGTATGGATGCAGAGTCTCCAGCTCTCTATGGGGAATATAGTGCATTCCTGATCTCCTTGCAGCCTGCAGGACCCGTCAGAGTTGCGCAGTTTGGTGGCAGATTGCTAATTTGTAATATACCATGTAGAAATCGATCATGAAAGCTTGACTGCATTTACAGACATGATTATACACCATGGAATACTGTGACTACTTGGCCTTCCGTTTGCTGAAGTTAATGGTTTGGTTCTATACTTGGATCTAATGCCAGTGGAATAATCCCTGCAGTATTATTTTGCAAGCAACACACTGAAACGATGGAGTGGAAGAGAGAGAAAAGTTTGGGAGGTAGCAGATTACACAACGGTCCTGTGCAGCAGGTAAGAGGTCACCTGACATTCCTGATCTCTTCAATTTGGTTTCATTTGCTTATTTTAGTAGAATGCAAAGATCTGCCATCCAATTGGCAATGGTAACTGATTTACTGACAATAAGTACAGCTGGTAACATGCACACAGCATGGCAGTAATAGCGTTGGCTGTTTTGAACACGTATTGCAGACCAGCTATGGAAATAATGCAGGGAAGAATACATTCACATTATACATAGCACTGTGAGTGGGAGTTGTTGTGGCTGGTTTATACTGTACACTTACAGCACTTGGCTTTTTGTGCAATGTATAATAACGAGTGGACTGGAGTGGAGACAGCATGGTAATGACAAGCATGTGACACTATATGGCAACCATATATACCATTTATTTCTAATGCTGAGATCTCTGCAGTAAAGACATTGACAACAGGACCCGCCAGTACAGTGTGCTGGTAATAGGACACAATTGAATGTCAACAGGGTTCCTATGGCTATAATTTGAAAGATCAGGCACTTTAAGTACTAAAAGATGGGATAAGTATAGGTTACACAGCTGCATTTTGGTGTGGCAGCCCTATATGCTTTAAAGGTAGGAATCTGCCTAGAGACCAAATATCTGCTATGTTACATTGTTATTAACCATATCAAACAAACTGTTACATTCAAATGTATCATTGTATTTGACACATAACGTCATGGGGTGTGGTATAATAGATCAACAATGTTATGGTCCACAGTCAGGGGTGTAACTCCCAGAGGCAATGGAGACACCTACCTCCAGGCTCCAAGCCCTGAAGAGGCACCTGCATGTACATCAGCACCTGTGTGGTTCACAGCAGGATCCAAGTGTGACCGCTGCTCTTCCAGTGGAGCTCTGCGATGCACCCGCTGCTGCTGCAGAGTTAATCGGCTCTGTCCCAGGGTCATGCTAATACCTGCAATAGGGGACAGGATGGCTCATGCCCGGTACTGCTCAGCCTGCGCTGCAGCAAGTGACGGTGCACCCATACACACGTACACTAACATACACACACCATGTTTTATTTCCCTTTTTTTTTTTTAAGGGGGGCAACAAACTCCAACTTGCCTCTTGGGAGACTGGGATGAACTTAAGCCCCTGTCAACAGTCAATACAAATGGATACGGTCCAAAAGGTACAAAATGTTAACATGGTCTACAGGGTCAAAAGGTCAACATGACAATGGTCAACACAAAAATGGTCGACACATTTTTTCCCCCCATTATTTTATTTTTGCCAGATCTTGTATATTTCATGTTATTTGACCACCATCAGTACAAACGCTTATGCTCGCCATGCTTCTGGCATGGTGGCTCACTCTGCTTCGCTCACCACATTCCCAATAGATGTCCACGTGGATAAAAAATCAAGAAAATGTTGAGAAAACATGAAACCCCCTAAAAAATGTGTCGACTATGTGTGTCAACCATTGTTATGTCTACAATTTGAACCTGTCAACCTTTTGTGCCTGTCAACCTTAAGGGGGTCACACACAGAGAGATCCGTGCTGAAATTCTAAACAATCTGACTAGATTGCTTAGACTTTCAGCACAGATCTCTCCGTGTGTAGGGTGCTGGCGACAGCGATGGACAGTCCCGTGCGTTGCTATCGCCGGCTCTAGATTTGGCATGCATGCATGCCAACTCTAGAGAGATCGCTCATTTCACCGCTGGGTGATATGAGCGATCCCCCCGTCCTCGGCCCTCAATCAGCACACATCGTGCTGTGTGCTGAGCGGCGCGCGCGCGCGCGGGGGGGGGGGGGGGGGGGCAGATGTGTCCTGAGCGGTCTGTGATAGATTGCTCAGCACACATCTCCCCCATGTGTCCCCCCATTAAGCACTGTTGAGCTTTCATCTGTCAAACTTTTGTACCTGTTGACCTAATGCATGCAGACATTATGGTGTCGACCTATTGACTGTCGACCAGGGCATTGTTGATCTATCATCCGGATGCCCATGCCATGTTACCCTGTCAGTATAGGCAATGTGATGCGCTTCAGGCATAATTCATTAAAGGATGTAGCACAGCATGTTGGGTGTTTCTAATGACGGTAACCTCAGTGCACAGCTCTTTGTAAGAATATGCATTACAAAAACACTGGTGACTGCTCTATAAAGTTTATTCCATATAAGTGAATAGGTTTATGATTGTTTTAAATTGATGTTGAAAATATTAGTCTATACTAATAATAAAGTTGTCATGTTGAATGTTCATAGATATTTTTTGGGAAAAATGTACTCGTGGGACTGTGTATGAACTATGGTGGCAAAAGTTGTTTTTTCTGAATTTTTGTCTGTCTAATTGTTCGCTCTGGCATCATACAAAACCTACGGGATAAATTTAGATTGTGCTTTCACTATTGTATAGCTTAGTCACCTGGAAAGAAACTGAGGTATGTGTTATCTCAATGTGACATCAGGGAGAGGAACAATAAAGGAAAAAACAAACGCTTGACACTCGGCACGTGCACTGTGCAGGCTCCTCAAGTCCAAAATGACTATACAGTATGTATATATATATATTTTGGGACAAATATACTTCTAAGAACTGTTTATGAACTATGGAGATTTTTTATTGGAATTTACACAGGCTCAAGTCCAAAATTACTATATGCGGTCGTGGTTCTCAAGACCTACTTCTTCATCAAATTCAGCCATTTCTAATCCTAACTCTCTGCTACATGCTCACTCCTACCCTATCTGTATCACCCGTCTGTCTGTCCCTCCCCTTCAGAATGTAAGCTGTCAAGAGAAGGGCCCTCTCCCCTCATGTGCTTTTCCCTCTCTTTAGCCCCATACACACGGTGCGATTTGTTCTTACGATTTTGACTATATAGTCAAAATCGTAAGAAAAGTTAGGCCAAATCATACCGCGTATGCTCTTGTGATGTCGATACACGCTCCCGCAGGATCGGCTTCGTAAAAAAAAAATAGATTGTGCAGGCAGGGCCAATATTGGCTAGATCGGAGGCTTATGCCTCCGGCAGTTTCTAGCCGATATCAGCATTAAGCTGAAATCGCATTGCGTGTATGCACCATAAGACTATTTTCTACTCCATACTCCCTACAACAGCACCCAACCCTCGGTTTCTGCCACCCTGATGTTTCAATGTCCTATCCCCTGATGCATCAATGTTAATATACCGTGTATTTGTCCTACATTGTCTTGTACTGTAAATCATTGTTATCTTGTTTTGCTAATTTGTTTATGTACTTTTTTTAAGGCGCTGCGGAACCCTTGTGGCGCCATATAAATAAACGATAAGAATAAATAAAAATTAGAAACACACATTGCACACCCCTAACGTAAAGTTATTTATATAAAATGCTGCCTCCGGCATACCGCCACCCTGCTCATCTAAATTCCGGGGGGGAACACTATGGACTATGTATTAATCACTAATCAGGCAGCTTATCTTGACTCATGAAGTTGAGTTGCAGGAGACATGTCAATCCAGTAGATGGCGCCCTAAGACAACTACTGCATATCATAGAGCCACTAGTCATGTTACTTGCAACCTTTCAGTGTTAGTGTAGGTGAAGTAGCAACGAATTTGGGATCTACAAAATATTTGCTTGACTAAAATGAATTTAGACTTGACTGTGAGATTGATTGCCCATTGAATTAGATTTTGTTTAGATAACAAAATAGAAAACTGTGGATTATTGCTTACCAGTGCAACTGTCACAGGAACAAATGCTCAGGGCTGCAGATACAGATCTCAGGACCAGCTGCTTCTCCCATGGGCAGCTTTACATAGCTTGCTCACAAGTTAGTAGCTTAACCTTTTCAGTGGTATGCAATGACAGCGCTGGCTAGCCCGGAAGGTTTCTGTGCATACTACTTTCTGACTCCCTGGGGACAGCCGTGCAGCGTGCACGGCACCCGGGAATCAGCATACTCCACTATGGAGTTTAGCCCGCCGCCCGGACTCCTATTGGCAGGCTTAGCTGTAAAGTGGCTTATGCTGATTCCCGGGCGCCGCAAGGCAATCGGGAATCAACGCTGGGGCTGGCGATCCCTGCAGGCGATAACCTCGCCCTGCCCCATCCCTCGACCCCCCTGCACCTTTTCCCCCACTCCCATGCCAATTTAAAAACACCCCCACCCCCAGGGTGTGTTTTCAAATGAAAAATCCACCACTGAAGGGGTAAAACCATCTTTTTCTGTTAATCCCTAAAGCAGGGGTAGGGAATCTTTTTCTACCAAGGGCCATTTGGATATTTATAAAATCCTTCGGGGGCCATACACAAATTATCAACTTAAAAATTAGCCTACCCCTGTAGTTCTGCCCCCTGTAGTTATGCCCCCTGTAGTTATGCCCCCAGTAGATATGCCCCCAGTAGATATGCCCCCTGTAGATATGCCCCCAGTAGGTTTTCCCCTCTGTAGTTATGCCTCCAGTATACAGAGAATAAAAGTGTGACATCACTCGACGCTACCATAAATATACAAAATGGAGATATATCTTACATGACTTTGTGATACGATCTCCCTTCAATTTAGGAAAAATATATTTTTCAAAAAACTCTGAGAATAAAAAACAAACAACCACAATGGTGCAATATAAAGAGACTAATTAGGATCCAAAGTTAATTTTATTGGTCCCACTCACAATTGTACAGGTTAGTCATTGCGTATCACCCCCATAGGGTCAGTCGTCCTCAAAATAAAGTATTTCTCCTTTGCAACTTGAACTTGAAAACATATATATAGTGCAAATAAAAAAATTTTAAGCTGTGGGACACTGCACCGCTGAAATTCTCCAAACGGTTACACCAGGGATGTCCATAAGAATTGGTGCCAACTTACAGTATTCCGGAACTGTGGAGGGATCCATCGTGCCACCTTGGACTGAATGGTGATTCCAGAGGGGACATTACAGTTTGGTGATATGCCTATTTGTTTTTAACCTTGTGAGTGCATTTGTATATTAAATATTTGTTTTAAAAAAACCAACGTTATTTGCACTATATACAGACTTGCCTACTCTCCCGGATTCTGCGGAAGACACCCGGTTTCTCGGGTAGTCCCCCGCAGCCCCGGAAGAGTGGGCACCCCTCCCGCATTCTGCCCACTTACTAGGAACGTGGGCAGAATGGGGAGCTAAACAGTGCAGAATCGAGGACCCGGCGGAGGGGGCGGGGCTTAATGACGCGATTATATGCTAATCGAGTCATTGAAGCTCCGCCCATATGCAAATACCGCCCAATCGCGATATTTGCATGTGCAGTGGGCGGGACCTGATGACGTCCTTGACCCAGACCCGCCTCCGTCGCCTCCCACCTGCTTCTCCGCTCCGAGTATCTCCCAAAGAGGAGAGAAGAAAAGTAGGTAAGTATGACTATATATATGTTTTCAAGTTCAAGTTGCAAAGAAGAAATACTTTATTTTGAGGACGACTGACCCTATGGGGGTGATATGCAATGACTAACCTGTACAATTGTGAGTGGGACCAATAAACTTAACTTTGGATCCTATTTAGTCTCTTTATATTGCACCATTGTGGTTATTTGATTTTTATTCTCAGAGTTTTTTGAAAAATATATTTTTCCTAAATTGAAGGGAGATTATATCACAAAGTCATGTAAGATATATCTCCATTTTGTATATTTATGGTAGCGCGGAGTGATGTCACTCTTTTATTCTCTGTATACACTTAAGAGTTTTTGGTGAAGGCTCTCTTTGTGATATTGCTGGCAGCAACCTATTCTAAGTGCGGTTTGGATCACATTATCTTTCTCAATTATGCCCACAGTATGTTATCCCCTCTGTAGATATGCCCCAGTACATATGCCTCCTAGTAGTGCTGCTTGGAGGGGGTGACAATGCTGATGTGCTGTGTACAGGGCCGGCGCCACCATTAGGCAGCTTTAGGCAGCTGCCTATGAGCGCCGGCCACTGGAGGGCGGCGCTGCACGCTGCTGATGAGTGCTAGCTATATTACTTCCTTAACAGATGAGGAGCAGGGATGTCGTAGCCGCCCACCTGTGGTATCAGCCAGCACAGAAGCTGCAGCACTGACAGGTTACATCCATTTACACTATCAGCAGCGCCGCCTTACACCCCCCCCCCCCCCCCTTCCCTTCTTTCCCCCTGTGATCTACGGAGATCCGTGGCAGCCTCTTTGCATGATTCATTAGACTGTTAGGCTGTGCTGTGACTGGAGGTCGGAGGTGGTGGGGAGGGAATGCAGCGCAGTGTCTCTATAAAGTTATTACTCTGTGCAGACAACATAGGACTGGGCTAAGCTCAAGGAGGTAGTGATCCTGTCCCCTCTCTCTCCCTGGCTACATTACACCCTCTGTTGTCTGCATATCAAGCAGTATGCTCTCCTTGCCCTGCTTCTTGCAGATAAGTGACTACAAATATTGGCACCCCAGCTAGGGCAGGTACATGGCTAGTGGCACCTTTCCGAGATGGGGTGGGGTGGGGTGGGGTGGGGCGGGGGGAAATAACACTAAAATGCAATAAAAAAAAACTTTGCAAACTGCAGTCTTTGGAGGTTTGACTGCATTTCCCAAATGCTCAAAGCTGTGAAAAGGTGCCTGCTAGGCACAGCCAAGAATGTGGTGCTGACATGATGGAGAGGGACCTCCTGTCTTAAGTGCCAGAGGCCTCCCGAAGTCTTAATCCATCCCTTGTCTAGCTGTTCTTGCACACCCTGCAGAGGCGGAACTACCGCCAGTGCAAGCAGTGCGTTGCACTGGGGCCCGCCTCTGTCCAGGGGCCCAAGCATGTAATGAGTCAAACTGACTCATTACATGCCGCTGTGCGCTGCAGGCAACCGCTGCCCGCAGCGCACAGCCGCCCGGAGATGAGAGGAGCAGCGGTACGGGGGACAGAGGGAGCCGCAGTACCGCTTTGTTACTGGTGGAGGCGCTCCTGCTGCTGCCCCTCTGCTTCACTATAGGCTGTCTTCCGAGAACAGCCTATAGTGAAGCAGAGGGGCAGCAGCAGCAGTGCCTCCACCAATAACACAGCGCTGCTGCGGCTCCTTCCTCCGCCTCCCTCCTCCTCCTTCTCTCCTGCCTGGGAATCGTCAGAAGCTGCACCAAGGAGTATAATTCATTCTCTTTCTATCTTTCTTTCTTTCTCTTTCTTTCTTTTTTTCTTTTTCTTTCTTTTCTACAAAAAAGGGGGACTGTGTGCTGCAATGTGTAAAAACGGGGAATCTGCTTGCCACAATGTGTAAAAAGGGGGAATCTGCCTGCCGCAATGTGCAACAAGGGCACGCTGTCTGCCGTAATGTGTAACAAGGGCACGCTGTCTGTCGTAATGTGTAACAAGGGCACGCTGTCTGCCGTAATGTGTAACAAGGGCACGCTGTCTGCCGTAATGTGTAAAAAGGGCATGCTGTCTGCCATTATGTGTAAAAAGGGCACGCTGTCTGCCGCTATGTTTAACAAGGGCACGCTGTCTGCCGTAATGTGTAACAAGGGCACGCTGTCTGCCGTAATGTGTAACAAGGGCACGCTGTCTGCCGTAATGTGTAACAAGGGGATGCTGTCTGCCGTAATGTGTAAAAAGGGGACGCTGTCTGCCATTATGTGTAAAAAGGGCACGCTGTCTGCCGCTATGTTTAACAAGGGCACGCTGTCTGCCATTATGTGTAAAAAGGGCACGCTATCTGCCGCTATGTTTAACAAGGGCACGCTGTCTGCCGTTATGTGAAAAAAGTGTACGCTGTCTGCCGCTATGTTTAACAAGGGCACGCTGTCTGCCGTTATGTGAAAAAAGTGTACGCTGTCTGCCGCTATGTTTAACAAGGGCACGCTGTCTGCCACTATGTGTAACAAGGGCACCCTGCCGTTATTTGTAAAAAGTGTACGCTGTCTGCCGCTATGTGTAACAAGGGCACACTGTCTGCCGTAATGTGTAAAAAGGGGACGCTGTCTGCCGTAATGTGTAAAAAGAGGAATCTGTCCGCCGTAAGGTGTAAAAGGGTCTCTACCTGGTGTAGTGGTGCTACTGTGCGGCGTAATTTGAATAATGGAGACTACTGTGCACCGTTTTATAAATTGGTATTATTTTGTGGCCACACCCCTTCCCCACGAAGCCACGACACTATGTATTTTTGCGCGCATACGGCGCGCACTGCCCCTGTTTTGCATGCAGGGGTGGGGCTCCGATGCCGTTTCTAAAATGTCTAGTTACGGCACTGTTGCTAGGTATCCATTTCTCTGACCCTGAGCAGGTCCCCCTCACCAGATCCTCTCCAGGGGTGAGGGGGTGGACTTGGATGGGATGGGGGGGCAAGCCATTTTGTCGCACATGGGCCCACCGCTCGCTAGTTCCGCCACTGACACCCTGGGTACACCTGCAGCAATACAGCAGCAACCTGCCCTGAAGTTCCCACTAAGGAGGGAATTCAAATGTTTGAAAAGTCAGTTGGGTGTCTGAAAAGTCAGTTGGATGTCTGTTTTTCCTATCTAATAGACAGAAAAAACAACAACATTTGAATATCCCCTAAGAGTCAGCACACTGGGCGGGATGGGTATGTTGCTAGTATCCCGGTGTTCAGCATCCTTGTGGTCAGAATGCCAGCTGCGGAATCCTGACACCTGTCAGAATGCCGACGGTGGCATTCCGACAGCCAGAATCCCAAACAAAAGTTTGGTTAGGGTTAGGGGGCGGGGGTGGGGGGTTAGGCTGCGGGAGGGAAGGTTAGGGTTAGGCTGTGGGAAGTGAGAGATAGCGTTAGGCTACGGGAGGGGAAATTAGAGATAAATTTAGGCTGCAGGGAAAGAGGGTTAGGGGTGGATTAGGGTTCTCTTACCTAAGCTTCCCTGTTGGGTTTTAGCCAGTCAGAATGCCGGGATCAGTATTCTGACCACCGGCATCCTGACTGCCAGTATACCATACCCAATCTGCGGGATGCACTAATGGGAAAATGTGGTAAAAACCAAGTTATGGAGTTTTTACCACATTTCCAGTATGTACTAAGTCTGTGTGTGTAGGGGGGGAGTATTGTGTAGCTTTGCCTAGGGTGCCTAGAAACCTTGCACCGGCCCTGGCTGTGTAGCATACAGGCCACTCTGCACCAGAGCTGTAAGTAGACATTTTGGCGCTCTTCAGCAGAAAGTGAATTGGTGCTCCCCCTCCCATATTCCAAAGCATGGACAGAGCGCGCCGAAGGCGCACAGCAAACATTTAGGGGCATGGCTTTGTGGGGAAGGGGCGTGGCCACATAATAGTGCCAATTCACATTACACCACACAGTATGAGCCAAATTCACATTACCCCACACAGTATGAGCCAAATTCACATTATGCCACACAGTATGAGCCAAATTAACATTTCGCCACACAGTATGAGCCAAATTCACATTATGCCACAGAGTATGAGCCGAAATTCACATTACCCCACACAGTATGAGCCAAATTCACATTACCCCACACAGTATGAGCCAAATTCACATTACCCCACATAGTATGAGCCAAATTCACATTATGCCAAGAGTATGAGCCGAAATTCACATTACACCACACAGTATGAGCCAAATTCGCATTACGCCACACAGTATGAGCCAAATTCACCTTATGCCACACAGTATGAGCCAAATTAACATTTCTCCACACATTATGAGCCAAATTCACATTATACCACAGAGTATGAGCCGAAATTCACATTACCCCACACAGTATGAGCCAAATTCACATTACCCCACACAGTATGAGCCAAATTCACATTACCTAACATAGTATGAGCCAAATTCACATTATGCCACTCAGTATGAGCCATATTCACATTATGCCACAGAGTATGAGCCGAAATTCACATTACACCACACAGTATGAGCCAAATTCACATTACGCCACACAGTATGAGCCAAATTCACATTCCCCCACATAGTATGAGCCAAATTCACATTACCCCACATAGTATGAGCCAAATTCACATTACGCCACACAGTATGAGCCAAATTCACATTACGCCACACAGTATGAGCCAAATTCACATTACCCCACATAGTATGAGCCAAATTCACATTATGCCACAGAGTATGAGCCAAAATTCACATTGTGCCACACATTGATGGCATCGTGGCTCAGCCTGGATGCTGCAGTGTTGTTCCTCCTAGCCATGATCACACCACCTCCCCCTCAACACTCATCCAGTCCTCTGCACTCAGGAGGATGAGAGGAATGAGGCTGAGAGAGATGACAGGGGAGGCTCCCATTGCCCCTCCCGCAGCACCAGACCCCCCCTCACGTGGTTGCCAGGTTGCCCAGCGTCCTCCTCCATCCCCTCTGTTGAATGCCGTCTCCCTCCTCCCGCCTCTCCTGCGTTACTGTGGCCGGGCGGCAAAGTAACTATGCAGCTGCGGATACTGTGGCCTGGCTGGGTGGGCCAGGCAAAGTGTCTATGCAGGCAGTATATGGCCCGCAGGCTGGACGTTCCCCACCCCTGCCCTAAAGAAAAAAAAAATATATATTGTTTACAAAGATATTTGTGATTAATATCTACAATATAAAATTTACATCATAATATTAGATGCCACTACTGTCTTTGTAAAATTAGTTCCGCTCTGCCATAACAGACATCAGCGCAAGCTAAGCAGTTGGCAAACGCTAGTTTAATTAATAAATCCACTGCAAGAAGGCATTATTAATGCTTAAAAGTGCCTATACGAAAAGTGACACTGTTAAATATGTACAACACCAAACACAATTTTAATGGTAAGGAACTGTTTACTCAAATTAATTATTCTATATAGTAGATGTTCCCCAGTCACCACCACTACAAACTGCTACCTCTCCTGCACTCAAGCAATTAAAGTGTCACAATGTGTTATTCTGCTATGGATTAATTGTTAGATAAGATCTAGTTGGTGGCAGGGTGTAATTACCTTCTGAAGGATAGGGAGGACACAGGCATTAGGCCCCTGATAAGTTATCAATTATCCTATAAAAATTCAACACTTATTTTGGATTCTCCAGTTGACTCTATTGCAGCAATAACAATAACATTTTCATTGTTGAAATTGGTTTCCATCATTTTATTGACTGAGACAGCAATCTAATACTGCCTCATTATCGGATCCATGGCCAGAACTACAATGGTAGCAGGTTGTGAGATGCTACAGACAGGGCGTCACAAGGGGGGTGCGGCACGAACCCTGGTGTCACCCTTGGAGGGGGAGACACCAAAATGCCATCTCCTCTGCAGTGATAGGAGCTGATGGCTGCAGTGTGACAGTCTCCTACAGCACCCGGCTCCTGTCATAGATGGGGAGCCGACAGCACAGGAAGACTGTCTCCGGGGATGCTGGGCAAGCCACCGGAGTGACGATCTCGGGATTCCTGTGAGGCCAAGAAAGGACGGAAATGGGAGGTTGAGACTGAAGAAACGTCTATGGGTCCAATATATTATTTGACCCCAATCGATAGACTGATCATGTATCAATCAGGAATGATGTTAAACTTGTTAGGACTATATCTAACAATGTATACAGTCAATGTATGGAATATCTTGGAAGCACCCAGCCCCCTCCCCCCGCCCCATTCCAATGCCACGACAGGTAAAAAAAAACAAAAAACATACATTTGCCCCCACATGAAAAAAAAACACTATCCCCCACATGCAAAAAACAACATACTCCGCACTGCACTGCACCCACAGTAGCTACACCACTTGACACTCCTCCTCACACATTTTCTTCCCTTTTGATGATGTATAAAAGACATATATAATTGACACATTCACACCTTCACTCTCTGTGCCAGTGACATTACAGACATTCTCTTTGGAGTAACTTAAGTCACATCCTGCACAGCCAGTGACACCATATACCCGCTGATTTATCCATCTACCAAACATATTACATTTGCTAGCACAATAAAACATTTTCCATATATGCAGAGAAAAGGCTTCTTCTCAAACTCTGCTGACCCTACACAGAGCCCTGCTGTGTCTAATGTTAAATACAGCACTGATCATAGTAATTTATAAGCTTCCCTTTAAAATGTCAGTAACAGACAATGCAAATGCCATAGTTGTTTCTGTCTATATTGCAAGAAATTACTGCAGAAAAGAAATGCAGAACGTCAGAACTATTCAGCCAAAATCAGGACAGCATAAACCCTACCTATTAACAGCCCCTAGCCCATACAAAGCTGCCCAGATGCACCACACTTATGCAACACATTAACAAAGCCTTGCCCACTTTCCGATTCCACTTGAGGTTGAAAACATTATTGGGAGGAATATTGGCTTGAAGGGGCGTTTTAAGAGAGGAGGGAACCTGCGTGCAGCCCCCTCGCGGGCCCCCTCCTATCCGGCAGCAGTAGACTCTGGCATAATTCCAGAGTCTACTGCGCATGCGCAGATATCCGGGAACATGGCGCCTGCGCCTTTTTCCCAGGGACTTCTTCAGTGCGCAGGCGCAAAACACTCAGAAATGGCCATACCAACCATTTTCCGAGTGATTTGTGCCCGCACAGCAGGGCCGCCGTTGCGGTATTCCGGAGGGGTAAGTATAATGTATGGATGCAGTGTGTGCGGTGTGGGCCCCCCTTTGCCCAGGGGCCCATGTGCACCGCCCACACAGCACCCATTATAGATACGCCTATGTTGGCTTGGCTTTGTAAGGGTCAACTTACATCTTTGCAAGACTAGTTTCTGGGGTTATGCCTCCCTGCTCACTGCCAGGGGTCTGCTCATAGTTAGGGGTTTTGTGAAGTGGCAAGTGGTCCCCGCTCTTCCAGGTCCTGCTCACTACGCATGCAGAGGTGTAGCTAGTCACCATGGTGCCCGGAGCAAGGGTATGTTTTGGTGCCCCCCTCCCCTGTACTGAATTTGGGGCCTAGCCAACATGTGGTGGCATGTTACATTTGAAAAGAAAGAATATTTAAAAATCCTAAGTCAGGGGCTGGCTGCGCAAGGTGGCATGGTGCCATCTGCCCACCGGGCCAGTGTAATTTAAGTGTTCCAGGGCCATTTTTGCATTGCATTCCCTGTGAAAAGCTGGGCCACTTGCTGGAGTCTGCCCCCCCCCCCAGGCTGAAAGTTGGCAGCCAGTCCATGGGGCGGGTTCTACACCTTGTGGAGCTCAGGAAATAAGCGCCCTTTGGGTGCCCCCCATGTTTAAAATAGGGTCAGTGAATGCCGAAGGAGCATGGCTTCATTGGGAAAGTGCGTGGCCACAGAATAGTACCAATTCACATTACTCCGCAGTGTAGTGTCCATTATTCACATTACACCACACAGTAGTACCCCTTATACATGTTATGCAACACTGTAGAGCAGCGCGCCCTCTAACTTTTTTGGCACCGGGAGCTCACGCTCCACCGAAGCCACCCTCGCTACACCCCTGTACGCATGTGCCTAATCTTGTACACTAGAGTGCCAATCCGGTCTCTAGTGTTCAGTCCCCGGTGCATTAAACACTGAGCCAAGTGTGTCCTATCAGTCCATACGTGACTGGGTGCAGGAGGAGTGCTGGGCCCTGGAGGCAGCCCAGGCCCCATAGCAGCTGCATCCCCTGCACCAACGGTAGTTATGCCACTGTATGCATTGGTTGTCTGACTGCACTAATAGTGCCCATCTGACACATGCTTGTTACATGACCTCTAAATGTCCAAATCAGTCAGATTCAGTTACATACATACGTCAGATTTAGCTACATACATGCATGGCCTGTGAGAATATTGGGGGTCATTCCGACCTGAACGCACACTAGCTATTTTTTGCAGCACTGCGATCAGGTCAAAACTCTGCAAAACTGCGCATGCACCGCAATACGCAGGTGCGTCGTACGGGTACAAAGCGGATCGTGCTGGGCGATGGATTTAAATTAAAGCAATTAAAGCTACTTCTAGTCATCAGAATCCACGTGAACATCCGCCTGTATTCAGACTAAGGGGGGAATTAATTTGCCCGCAAAAATGTGGTCGTTTACTGCGAGATACAGCTTTCCGCCAGTATGCGTGCTCCTGTTTTTCAACCTATCCTATTGCAAATGTGTGAAAATGGGATTTGCGTGATAATTCTTGATAACACAACCAGTGAAAAGTGTAGTTGAAAATGGGGAAATCTGCCTGTACACCAAAAAAACCAAATTAATATAGGATAATGGTATAGAAGTGTATTAGTGGTCATAATAAAAGTATTTGAGGTACTTCATTTGTTATATGCATTTCTTTAAAAAATTGAAAACCAATTGTTTTTGTGCAAAATAAATGTACTACTTAATTTGGGGTACATAAAAATGGGTATAAGTATTGGGTAAAAATGGGTATACTCCCACCTGCAATATTTAAAAAAAAAAAACTTGTCCAAATCATAAAGCTCTCCAATATACCTGTCCCATACCTTGTACCCAAATTTCCATAATTTTGCACTTTTCCCCCCTAAAACTGACATTATTGGCCCATATAAAAAGAGATAAAAAACTTGAAAAAGTGAGTCATTAAGGGGGGTGTTACAGAAGTTCTACAAGGCTATTACCCAAACTGCACCATCATACATCTCTTCACTGATCTCAAAATATCTCCCTACCAGACCTCTCCGTTCTGTACAAGATCTGCGTCATCCACATGTATTACTTGTTCTCACTCAAAATTACAGGACTTTATCCAGACTCACCCACTCTGTGGAATGCCCTCCCACGCACAATAAGACTCACCTCTAGTCTCCAAGCCTTTAAACGTTCCCTAAAAACTCACCTCTTCAGACAAGCCTATCAAATTCCAGACCCACCCACATAACCTTTAATGCTTCCCTATCCAATTACATCCTGTCTGTACAGTCCACATAACCTCACAACATTGCTGGGTGATCATATCATACAACCCATTAAGAACCCAGCAATCTGGTGGACCATGTTGCAATAGGTAGCATCTATCCTTGTGTATCAATGCCTATTTCCCTATATATTGTAAGCTTGCGAGCAGGGCCTTCCTACCTCTAGGGCCTTCCTACCTCTATGTCTGTCTGTTTTTGCCCAGTTTTGTTCTAAAACTGTTGTTCTAATTGTAAAGCGCAACGGAATATGCTGCGTTATATAAGAAACTGCTAATAAATAATAAATAAATCAGTTCTGAACCAAGGGGGTAATTCAGACCTGATCGTATCAGCAAATTTGATAGCAGTTGGGCAAAACCATGTGCACTGCAGGGTGGGCAGATATAACGTGCAGAGAGAGTTAGATTTGGGTGTGGTGTGTTCAATCTGCAATCTAAATTGCAGTGTAAAAATAAAGCAGCCAGTATTTACCCTGCACAGAAACAAAATAACCCACCCAAATCTAACTCTCTCTGCAAATGTTATATCTGCCCCCCCCCCCCCTGCAGTGCACATGGTTCTGCCCAACTGCTATGCAATCAGATTTTATCATACACAGTGCATATGAACAGTGTCTATGCTACGGTACAATTCAGATGTACAGTATTATCTGTAAAACATGAGAATATTTGTAAGATGGTGTTGTGTTGTACATATGATACACCGATCACCCCATCCTCAGAGAAATACCCTGTAACCAATGAATATACTCTTCTTACCAATAAAGCACTTTAAAAACATTATGTACAGTAGCATAACAAATTGTTTTGCAACTTTAGCCATTTGCTCCCTCTCCAAATATCATGAGCTAATCCCGTCTACCATTCCTCTCATTACTACCTACACAGTGCTCAATAGTGTCTTCACTCTGTAAGCCTAGCAATTACTGACACATTATACCAGGAGTCAGCCTACAATCTGTACCAGCACATTATACACAGTTGGGTCACATTATTATAACCACCTCCTACATTTGAAGTCGGCAGCACAGGAAGTATGTCACGTGTCGTGCGCTGGCTTTGTGCGTCTATTAGGTGTGTGATAGGCCGTCTACACACAGATCACTCTGTGTGGGGGGGGATTTATCCAAATTGCAAATAGGGATGCTTATCGGCTTTCGGGCCAAGGGTGGCAGTATTTCCGAAACAGCGCTGTTTGTGAACTGTTCGCATGCTGCTTTGGTGAAGGTGTATCGTGACTGGACAAATGGCACCATTGCGAATAAACGTTGTGGAAACTGCAGAGCACTGCATGCCATTGATATGAGAGGTGAATGTTGGGCTACAGTGGAGCAGCTCACCATCAAAATAAACCTGGGGGCTACCAGACGTGGGTCTAACATGACAGTTCAGCCCGTCTACTTTCTGTCCGTTCTGCACACGGCGGTTACTCTGGCTGGTGGTCATAATAATGTGACTCAACCGTATATAAAAGCTTAGGGGAACAGGGACCTCTCACTTGTGTTCCAAACTTTGTTACTATTTATATATTTATCATTTTATCTACTTATCCTAGATTTTATAAATTGATCTCTGATATCCTAATTGATCACTGATTCAATAATTTCCTTTAGTTTAATAAACAAAGTATCTCTAAGCATGCAATTACTATTACACAATTATGCTGGTTTGCAGATCTTGCGAATGAAACCGGGAGATCAGTTGGCTAGGCTAATGACTTTCTTGGCCGGATGCAAGCTAATAGCGGTTTTAATGTATTTGTTTTAGGAATATTTGTAATTAATGCTTTTAAACCTTTAAGTAGAGTTCCACATCATTTTAACGTCTGTCATTTTTAATCTCTCATGTCAGTTCTCTAAATAAATTCTTTAACATGACATACTGATTTATGTCATATTTTTGTTAAGTTGCATGTAATAAGTTTCAATGTAAGCATTGTTTGCATTTACATTTTATTTTATAATACAATACACAGGGCAGCAGTGGTGAAGCATCAGGGATGTTTTTAGCACTTTTTCCTGATGTTTCACCAATGTTTTTTTTACAGGCTGTCCAATTAGTGTTGCCCGTAAATAACATACCTTTCCTCCCAAAAACTCACAGGTTCAGTGAAACCTGTGTGTTTTCGATGGCCACGGATTTTTTTGTGGATTTGGTTTTGCCTACCTGAGGCAGGTGAAACAAAATCCCCAATAAGGTGCGCGTCGCACCAGCTTATTGGGGCTAATTGGATAGCCCACGGCACACCATAGCCCATAGTTTCTATGATGTTGTGGTGAGAGCTTGTTTACACGAGCACCATTTCTGCACCTGTTTCACATCCCTCCTCAGCTGCATTGTCATTCTGACCATCACTTGGGGTCAATCCATTTAGGTGTGAGTCAGGGACGTGCGGTGAGCTAAATAGCTCAGGAGGCACTGGCTAGCGCAAGAACCAGATTTACATGCAATATATGATCCAAAGGGTACATCTGGGCATTATACACAGGTGCAGCAGTATAAGCTCCTGGAAATTTGGTGAGTTTTGATCAGAGATGTGCCACAAACTTTTAACTCCAGAGTTTTTGGCTATAAAAATGATTAGAATAATGCGAAGAAGATATTTCTAACAAAAATTATTTGTATTTTTCATATACTTTATACAGTCAAAACCAGTGGTGCAAGTAGAATTATTTTCTTAGTGGTACTGAGTGCCGAAAAATGGGCGTGATCATGTGTTGTGAGGGGGTGTGGCCACATGCTGCTAGTGGGAGTGGCTACATGACACTAGTGGCGTGACCACACGATGGCCCATTGCCTCCAGATTTGGGGGGAATCTGGAGGCAAGGCTAAAAATATATAGTAATGCTTCCAGTATAATAGAAATATATACTAATGCCCCCAATTTAATAACAATATATAGTAATAGTAATGCCTCCATTATAACAGGAAAATACAGCCACTGTTGCACTCCCAGTAACCCTGACAAAGTGGGAGGAGCCGTCATGCTGCCAAGCACCATGGTCTTGTTGCTTTGTGGCACATTATAATTGTGGTAATGGCAAAGTGTGTGGCAGGTGGTACTGCGTACCTGCTGCCAAATTCTTAAGAGTACTCCGTACCCAAACGTACCCGCATACTTGCACCGCTGGACTCTGGCACAAACATTAGTATGACAGGAAAGGCTCTGCCTCAACCCACTGCACGTCACTGGTTGGGTCCTGAAAGCTGTTTTCACTGCGAATTCACACTACACATTTAAATTGCAATCCAATACAAAACTTGCATTCATTTTTTAGATTTAATTTACTTTAGTTTGTTTGTGCGCAGCCCCCTCAGTAGGTGAAAAAGTAGGGAAAATCTTTATATTAAGGTACAAATGCCGGGACACAGTGCAGAACCTCTGGTGCACCCCTTCTAATGAATACTCATGTACTTGGAGTACATATATACGTACATAGGGGGTCATTCCGAGTTGTTCGTTCGTTATATTTTTCTCGCAACGGAGCGATTAGTCGCTAATGCGCATGCGCAATGTCCGCAGTGCGACTGCGCCAAGTAAATTTGCTATGCAGTTAGGTATTTTACTCACGGCATTACAAGGTTTTTTCTTCGTTCTGGTGATCGTAATGTGATTGACAGGAAGTGGGTGTTTCTGGGCGGAAACTGGCCGTTTTATGGGTGTGTGCGAAAAAACGCTACCGTTTCTGGGAAAAACGCGGGAGTGGCTGGAGAAACGGAGGAGTGTCTGGCCGAACGCTGGGTGTGTTTGTGACGTCAAACCAGGAACGACAAGCACTGAACTGATCGCAGATGCCGAGTAAGTGTGGAGCTACTCAGAAACTGCTAAGAAGTGTCTATTCGCAATTCTGCTAATCTTTCGTTCGCAATTTTGATAAGCTAAGATTCACTCCCAGTAGGCGGCGGCTTAGCGTGTGCAAAGCTGCTAAAAGCAGCTTGCGAGCGAACAACTCGGAATGAGGGCCATAATTTGGCCATTAAAGACATCAATTTTCAGGAGATTTTCTCTAAAAAGCTCAGTAATGGGTAAAATGAGGTTGGACCGGTAAGTTGAAGTGGTGTTTTGATTGGAGAGAAGATTTAGAGAGGTAAAGGTGTTTATTCCAACTTTTTGCAGACTTGTGTTAGAACACTGAACAATTACTACACAGACATTTTCTGTACTCCAAAATGCTCGAAAAACTTTCATTTGACAACAGGATGCGTTTAATTTACCGGCTGTCGGGATCCCGGGGGTCAGGATACCGATGCCAGAATCCCAAAAGCCGACAATGCCGCCAACCGGAATCCCGCACGACAGGGCTTTTCCCATTGGTGGGTGTCCACGAGTGGGAATAGATCTTGTGGCGAGCCCGCAAGCAGACTCTTGGCACTCGCCACGCTGCCGGCATTCTGGCGGGCGGGGTGCCAATGTCGGAATATTGACAGCTGGCATCCCGTCCAACGGTCATCCATACCGAACCCTTGACAACAGATGCATGCTACAATTTTTCAACCATTAATAAAAAGTGGGAAAAAATCATCCATTTAACACCTTTTAAAAACCTCCATTGCTTTCCTTATGGCCACTAACAGATTCTATATGGTCCTGCTACTGTATTTCAGCTGTCACTTTTTTGGGGTGCAGGATGATTTCCCACTTTTTCACGCACATCTCCCAGGTGATTTTTTTGTAGAAAAGCCGCACCCCCTTCGCCGCTTCTACTGCAAACTGCCATTTCTAATTGGATCTCACATTTCTTTGGTGTGTGCATTCATGCAATGTATGCGAGATTCATGAGACAAACTCGCTCCTAATTGAATTGCCTCCTCTGAAAAATGTACCAGCAGTACACACAAGGCTTAAGAGTGAAATCAGAAAGGATAATGAATTTAATATAATCGAATATGCTAGATGTATTATTCACCAAGGGTTCGCTCTGAACACTCATGTTCAATGCCAGCTTGTTTTTTGTATAGTTAAAGTAACTCTTTGAACTGCCAGTTAAGCTGGTCCAGCAAGGTGGTAATTTAGCCCGCCTCCGGACTACCATTGGCTGGTTACACAGGAGTCCAAGGGCAGGCTAAATGACAATTGACAGGCTGAGTAGTGATACAGTGTGTCCCATGCTGCAGCAGCTGCTGATTCCCTTGGAAGGAAGCAAGGACACTTCCTGACACACAGAGAGGAGGCAAAGCAGATCACAGCCTCTCCCTGGCTTCTCCCTGCCTTCTCACCCTGCAGCACAGCATATTTGATGACATATGACTATGAAAATTAGTAGAATAATACAAAGAAGATATATATAAGTCATATATATCTTTGTATTATTCTAATAATTTTTAAAGTAAAATATCTGGAGTAGTATGATAGGGGAGGCTCTCCTTCCCTGCCTCGCCTGACTGCACGTCCCTGCCAATGCATCAGGGGGAGTATTAGGAGTGGGCGACTGCGCAGTCCAAGAGCCCAGAAGATTAGGGCCCTCATTCCGAGTTGATTGCTCGCTAGCTGTGTTTAGCAGACGTGCAAACGCATAGTTGCCGCCCACGGGAGAGTGTATTTTCGCTTTGCAGGAGTGCGAACGCCTGTACAGCAGAGCGGCTGCAAACACATTTTGTGCAGAACAAGACCAGCCCTGTAGTTACTTATTCTGTGCGATGATTGCTGCAACGAATGACACGGTAATGACGTCAGATACCCGTCCAGCAAACGCCCGGCAACACCTGCGTTTTCCCAAACACTCCCAGAAAATGGTCAGTTGCCACCCAGAAACTCCCACTTCCAGTCAATCTCCTTGCGACCGCCAGTGCAACTGAAAGCGTTGCTAGAACCTGTGCAAAACCACGATGCTCTTTGTACACGCACGCCGCGCGTGCACATTGCGGTGCATACGCATGCGCAGTTTAGCCATTTTTTTAAATGATCGCTACGCAGCGAACAACGGCAGCTAGCGATCAACTCAGAATGAGGGCCAAGGTTCATATTTGGGGGAGTCTCTGGAGTGTTTGCATGTGCAGTCCAGAAGCCCAGGAAAGGAGGTTCTTAACTCACAATAGAAGCCTGCAAAATTCCCCCCCAAAAAACAGGCTGCTGGAAAGGGGCAGAGTCTCACCAAAAGCCTGTGGGGCGGCCGCATAAAAATATTGTACCTATGGGTGGCCTGTACTCTAAATTCTTCCTTGCCTGCCCCTATAAACATTGAGCCTCCATCTGTGGCTCCTGTTACCAGGCTCTCCTGCAAGTTAGAATACATGAGTAAGGGTAATAGAGGGACAATGCTTTCTGGTTATGGATCAAAGGGTCGACAATCAGAAGGTCAACAATGTCTGGGTCAACACCAAATGGTCGACATGCACAAGGATGACATGGAAATGGTCGACGCATGAAAATGTTGACATGAGTTTTTTATGGCTTTTTGGTGTCAAAATTTCCCTTCCAGCACGTGGACCCCTAGTAGTGTACCGCGACACCCAGCATGGCTCTCTTCGCAAGCTGGAATGGTAAAGTATGGCAAATCCCCCAAAAACTCATGTCGACCATATGCGGTGTCGACCATTGTCATGTCAGCCATTTGAACCCATTGACCTTTTCACCATGTCGACCATATGCATGTCGACCATTGGTGTAGTCCTATTGCTTTTCAACCTTTTAACTGTTGACCTATCATCTGGGTACCATACTTTCTAGCCCTGTCAGGTCCCCAACCTTATATTGTCTGTCACTATACTACAGTGATTGCAGGAAAAAAGTGCAAGATACTCTTGCCCATGTCATTACAAAGAAATAGGTTCTGAGGAGCGTTTTGGTGGTCAGGGAGCAAGGATAAAACTTTGTTTTTACTGGCCCTATGAGGTTTCTAATATCCTCTCTTGAGATGAAATGCCCTTGGTCTTCCCTTGCAGTTATACTGTACAGATAAGGGTTGGAGTTTGATCTTACATACATGTACTTGTACTACGTAAATTTCTCTATCGTCCTAGTGGATGCTGGGGTTCCTGAAAGGACCATGGGGATTAGCGGCTCCGCAGGAGACAGGGCACAAAAAGTAAAGCTTTAGGATCAGGTGGTGTGCACTGGCTCCTCCCCCTATGACCCTCCTCCAAGCCTCAGTTAGATTTTTGTGCCCGGCCGAGAAGGGTGCAATCTAGGTGGCTCTCCTAAAGAGCTGCTTAGAAAAGTTTAGCTTAGGTTTTTTATTTTACAGTGAGTCCTGCTGGCAACAGGATCACTGCAACGAGGGACTTAGGGGAGAAGAAGTGAACTCACCTGCGTGCAGGATGGATTGGCTTCTTGGCTACTGGACATTAGCTCCAGAGGGACGATCACAGGTACAGCCTGGATGGTCACCGGAGCCTCGCCGCCGGCCCCCTTGCAGATGCTGAAACGAGAAGAGGTCCAGAATCGGCGGCAGAAGACTCCTCTGTCTTCTTAAGGTAGCGCACAGCACTGCAGCTGTGCGCCATTTTCCTCTCAGCACACTTCACACGGCAGTCACTGAGGGTGCAGGGCGCTGGGAGGGGGGCGCCCTGGGAGGCAAATGAAAACCTTTTTTGGCTAAAAATACCTCACATATAGCCTCCGGGGGCTATATGGAGATATTTAACCCCTGCCAGAATCCGTTAAGAGCGGGAGACGAGGCCGCCGAAAAAGGGGCGGGGCCTATCTCCTCAGCACACAGCGCCATTTTCCCTCACAGAAAGGCTGGAGGGAAGGCTCCCAGGCTCTCCCCTGCACTGCACTACAGAAACAGGGTTAAAACAGAGAGGGGGGGCACTAATTTGGCGTTAGAAATATATAAAAAAGATGCTATAAGGGAAAACACTTATATAAGGTTGTCCCTATATAATTATAGCGTTTTTGGTGTGTGCTGGCAAACTCTCCCTCTGTCTCTCCAAAGGGCTAGTGGGTCCTGTCCTCTATCAGAGCATTCCCTGTGTGTGTGCTGTGTGTCGGTACGTGTGTGTCGACATGTATGAGGACGATGTTGGTGAGGAGGCGGAGCAATTGCCTGTAATGGTGATGTCACTCTCTAGGGAGTCGACACCGGAATGGATGGCTTATTTAGGGAATTACGTGATAATGTCAACACGCGCCAAGGTCGGTTGACGACATGAGACGGCCGACAAACAATTAGTACCGGTCCAGACGTCTCAAAAACACCGTCAGCGGTTTTAAAACGCCCGTTTACTTTAGTCGGTCGACACAGACACAGACAGGGACACTGAATCCAGTGTCGACGGTGAATAAACAAACGTATTCCTTATTAGGGCCACACGTTAAGGGCAATGAAGGAGGTGTTACATATTTCTGATACTACAAGTACCACAAAAGAGGGTATTATGTGGGATGTGAAAAAACTACCGTAGTTTTTCCTGAATCAGATAAATTAAATGAAGTGTGTGATGATGCGTGGGTTCCCCCCGATAGAAAATATGGGCGGTATACCCTTTCCCGCCAGAAGTTAGGGCGCGTTGGGAAACACCCCTTAGGGTGGATAAGGCGCTCACACGCTTATCAGAACAAGTGGCGGTACCGTCTATAGATAGGGCCGTCCTCAAGGAGCCAGCTGACAGGAGGCTGGAAAAATATCATAAAAAGTATATACACACATACTGGTGTTATACTGCGACCAGCGATCGCCTCAGCCTGGATGTGCAGAGCTGGGGTGGCTTGGTCGGATTCCCTGACTAAAAATATTGATACCCTTGACAGGGACAGTATTTTATTGACTATAGAGCATTTAAAGGATGTATTTCTATATATGCGAGATGCACAGAGGGATATTTGCACTCTGGCATCAAGAGTAAGTGCGATGTCCATATCTGCCAGAAGATGTTTATGGACACGACAGTGGTCAGGTGATGCAGATTCCAAACGGCACAAAGGTGTATTGCCGTATAAAGGAAGAGGAGTTATTTAGGGTCGGTCCATCGGACCTGGTGGCCACGGCAACTGCTGGAAAATCCACCGTTTTTACCCTAAGTCACATCTCTGCAGAAAAAGACACCGTCTTTTCAGCTTCAGTCCTTTCGTCCCTATAAGAGTCATATCTGCCCAGGGATAGAGGAAAGGGAAGAAGACTGCAGCAGGCAGCCCATTCCCAGGAACAGAAGCGTTCCAACCCTTATGACAAGCTCTCAGCATGACGCTGAGACCGTACAGGACCCCTGGATCCTACAAGTAGTATCCCAGGGGTACAGTTTGGAATGTCGAGACGTTTCCCCTGCGCAGGCTCCTGAAGGCTGCTTTACCAAGGTCTCCCTCCGACAAGGAGGCAGTATGGGAAAAAATTCACGAGCTGTATTCCCAGCAGGTGATAATTAAATTACCCCTCCTACAACAAGAAAAGGGGTATTATTCCACACTATATTGTGGTACTGAAGCCAGAAGGCTAGGTGAGACCTATTCTAAATCTAAAAAAATTTGAACACTTACAAAGGTTCAAATCAAGATGGAGTCACTCAGAGCAGTGATAACGAACCGGGAAGAAGGGGACTATCTGGTGTCCCGAGACATCAGGGATGCTTACCTCCATGTCCCAAATTTGCCCTTATCACTAAGGGTACCTCAGGTTCGTGGTACAGAACTGTCACTATCAGTTTCAGACGCTGCCGTTTGGATTGTCTACGGCACCCCGGGTCTTTACCAAGGTAATGGCCGAAATGATGGTTCTTCTTCGAAGAAAAGGCGTCTTAATTATCCCTTACTTGGACGATCTCCTGATAAGGGCAAAGTCCAGGGAACAGTTGGAGGTCGGAGTAGCACTATCTCGGATACTGTTACAACAGCAGGGGTGGATTCTAAAGATTCCAAAATCGCAGCTGATCCCGACAACAAGTCTCCTGTGCTTAGGGATGATTCTGGACACAGTCCAGAAAAAGGTGTTTCTCCCGGAAGAGAAAGCCAGGGAGTTATCCGAGCTAGTCAGGAACCTCCTAAAATCAGTGCATCATTGCACAAGGGCCATGGTAAAAAAATGGTGACTTCCTTCGAAGCAATTCCAGTCGGCAGATTTCATGCAAGAACTTTTCAGTGGGATCTGCTGGACAAATGGTCCGGATCGCATCTTCAGATGCATCAGCGGATAACCCTATATCCAAGGACAAGGGTGTCTCTCCTGTGGTGGTTACAGAGTGCTCATCTTCTAGAGGGCCGCAGATTCGGCATTCAGTTTTGGATGTTGGTGACCACGGAGGCCAGCCCGAGAGGCTGGGGAGCAGTCACACAAGGAAAAAATTTCCAGGGAGTGTGATCAAGTCTGGAGATTTTTCTCCACATAAATATAGCTAAGGGTAAATTTATAATGCTCTAAGCTTAGCAAGACCTCTGCTTCAAGGTCAGCCGGTATTGATCCAGTGGGATAAAACATCACGGCAGTCGCCCACGTAAATAGACAGGGCGGCACAAGAAGCAGGAGGGCAGTGGCAAAAACTGCAAGGACTTTCCGCTGGGCGGAAAATCATGTGATAGCACTGTCAGCAGTGTTTCATTCCGGGAATGGAAACTGGGAAGCAGACTTCCTCAGTAGGCACGACCTCCACCCGGCAGAGTGGGAACTTCATGGGGAAGTTTTCCACATAATTGTAAACCGTTGGGAATTACCAAAGGTGGACATGATGGCGTCCCGTCTGAACAAAAAACGGGACAGGTATTGCGCCAGGTTAAGAGACCCTCAGGCAATAGCTGTGGACGTTCTGGTAACACCGTGGGTGTACCAGTCGGTGTATGTGTTCCATCCTCTGCTTTTCATACCTAAGGTACTGAGAATTATAAGACGTAGAGGAGTAAGAACTATACTCATGGCTCCGGATTGGCCAAGAAGGACTTGGTACCCGGAACTTCAAGAGATGCTCACAGAGGACTTATGGCCTCTGCCGCTAAGAAGGGACTTGTTTCAGCAAGTACCATGTCTGTTCCAAGACTTACCGCAGCTGCGTTTGACGGCATGGCGGCGGAACGCCGGATCCTAAGGGAAAAGGCATTCAGGAACAGGTCATTCCTACCCTGGTCAAAGCCAGAAAGGAGGTGACCGCACAACATTATCACCACATGTGGCGAAAATATGTTGCGTGGTGTGAGGCCAGGAAGGCCCCACGAAGAAATTTCAACTCGGTCGATTCCTGCATTTCTTGCAAACAGGAGTGTCTATGGGCCTCAAATTGGGGTCCATTAAGGTTCAAATTTCGGCCCTGTTGATTTTTCTTCCAGAAAGAAGTGGCTTCATTTCCTGAAGTCCAGAAGTTGTCAAGGGAGTATTGCATATACAACCCCCTTTTGTACCTCCAGTGGCACTGTGGGATCTCAACGTAGTTCTGGGATTCCTCAAAACACATTGGTTTAAAACCAGTCAAATCTGTGGATTTGAAGCATCTCACATGAAAAGTGAACATGCTCTTGGACCTGACCTGGACCAGGCGAGTGTCAAATTGGTGGTTTTTTTTTTTTTTCTCAAAAAAGCCCATATCTGTTTGTCCATTCGGACAGGGCAGAGCTGCGGACTCGTCCCCAGTTCTCTCCCTAAGGTGGTGTCAGTGTTTCACCTGAACCAGCTTATTGTGGTGTCTTGCGCCTACTAGGGACTTGGAGGACTCCAAGTTGCTAGATGTGGTCAGGGCCCTGAAAATATAGGTTCCAGGACGGCTGGAGTCAGGAAAACTGACTTGCTGTTATCCTGTATGCACCCAACAAACTGGGTGCTCTTGCTTTTAAGCAGACTTTTGCTAGTTGGATGTGTAATACAATTCAGCTTGCACATTCTGTGGCAGGCCTGCCACAGCCAAAATATGTAAATGCCCATTCCACAAGGAAGGGGGCTCATCTTGGGCGGCTGCCCGAGGGGTCTCGGCTTTACAACTTTGCCGAGCGGCTATTTAGTCAGGGGCAAACACGTTTGTAAAATCCTACAAATTTGATACCCTGGCTAAGGAGGACCTGGAGTTCTCTCATTCGGTGCTGCAGAGTCATCCGCACTCTCCCGCCCGTTTGGGAGCTTTGGTATAATCCCCATGGTCCTTTCAGGAACCCCAGCATCCACTAGGACGATAGAGAAAATAAGAATTTACTTACCGATAATTCTATTTCTCGGAGTCCGTAGTGGATGCTGGGCGCCCATCCCAAGTGCGGATTATCTGCATTACTTGTACATAGTTACAAAAATCGGGTTATTATTGTTGTGAGCCATCTTTTCAGAGGCTCCGCTGTTATCATACTGTTAACTGGGTTCAGATCACAGGTTGTACAGTGTGATTGGTGTGGCTGGTATGAGTCTTACCCGGGATTCATAAATCCTTCCTTATTGTGTACGCTCGTCCGGGCACAGTACCTAACTGAGGCTTGGAGGAGGGTCATAGGGGGAGGAGCCAGTGCACACCACCTGATCCTAAAGCTTTACTTTTTGTGCCCTGTCTCCTGCGGAGCCGCTAATCCCCATGGTCCTTTCAGGAACCCCAGCATCCACTACGGACTCCGAGAAATAGAATTATCGGTAAGTAAATTCTTATTATTCAAGTGAGAGATTTTTGTTTTCTTTTAGTTTCTATTAAAACAAAATTTTTGGAGATGATGAATAGTTTATGTTGCTTGTAGGTTTGGGGGTTATGTTGTATTATTTTGGAAATAGAGAAAGAGGTGGGATTGTGCTGTGTTAACTCACAACTGCCCACAAGCACAGCCAAATAGACAATAATAGCCCCAAACTTTATTGTCACCATAACAGGGAAGACAAATGGTTCACAACCTATCTCACCAGAAGACCACTGATGTGTAACAGTTATATCCGGCTGCTGAATCCCAGTTTAGTCTTTAAAATGGTAAGAAAGGACATCCCATTCTCAATATCTAAACATTTCTATTTAGTGTTATAGCTGTTCTGTTGTGTTACTGTTCCGTCACTTCGTTATTTGTCCCGTTTCATAAGCCTGAAATCTAGTGTGTAGAGTTTATAAAATGGGTACTAAGTACTAAGTGGAGGAAACAGTGCTTGTGATTAAACAGGAAAGCATTTTATTTGTTGGAGTGCTGACGTGTACTGGTTAATTTCACACTGTATCCCTCTGTGTGCATTTCCTTTCATGTCTTCTGGTCCTTTCCCAGGCAAATGTTTCTTTCATCGTTATGGGGAGGGGGGGGGGGGGGGTTGTTTTCTGAAGATATATAAAAAGCTTTGTATAACTAATCAGGGGGTTTCTACATCACTTATTTAACATTTTTCAAATATTTTAAAAACTCACTATATGAAAAATAATCAAGATATGATACTTAGTCTAAAATATATACAAAAAGATTATTGGAGCGCTGTGTGTATGGTGTATGTGTGTGTATCAATAAATAATGAGTGCTGAACATATTAATTTTTAAATATTTTGGATTCGGTTGGCACTGTTCAAGGGTCCGCTGATGTTCTGAGGTGAGTGCTGTGCTCTATCCGTGAGGAGATGGATCCCTATGCTAGCTTTCCATTCCTACCTTATTCCTCTGGCACAGGTCACTTCTTCTTCTGTGATAGCGATATTCTCCCTGTCCGGTGCCATCGGTCCAGCCAGAAGAGGCAATGAAGTCACTTCTGGTATGACATATTTCCGAGCCAAACATCCAACGCGTTTCGTGCGTCATGCACTTTGTCAAGGATCCAAAGGAAGAAGAAGTGACCAGGGCCAGAAGAATAAGGTCGGAAGGGATATCTGAAATCTCTTGCTCCCCCTAGATGGTAGATGAAGCTCCCAGAATCCCGAATGTGGCACTGCCTATGCCAGAGTGCGTACGCCCTTCCCATCCTATAATTACTTCTCCACTCTGCAGGCTGGAGCTATCTGCACACATCGAGGGTAGTGTTACCTTTCCTGGACAGGCAGGTTGGCAGCCAATGAGATTACCGTTATGCTGCCTATCATTACAGTGAACATGGCGTGATTATGCAAATTTGCATAATTGTGTCCCACACCCTACTAGCAGACCCACAAATCACAGTATTTCGTAGGCGGACCTAGTTACTGACAGCCCAGCCCTGCGCTCCGAAGGTGCAAGCAGCGGCTTCTCTCCAGACTTCTCCTGGAGAGAAGACCTTAAAGGTAGGCAAGTATGATACAAGCTCATATTCCATTAGCTATATATATTCCTATCTCATTTTCCATTAGGTATATATCATATCCATATAACTCCTTTTATGCACATACTTTTACTTTTAGTCACATAGGTCATAAGTAGACAGATTATAATATTCTAGTACTCTGCCACCATTTATAGTGCTAATATACAATGTCCATACAATAACACACAGGCTAGCAAGGATGTTAAGCAGGAAACTAGGCAGAGTCGGCCCTAGGCATAGACAAACTAGGCAAATGCCTAGGGCATTTGGTATGCCTAGGGGCATCAGCAGCTTCTGCTGATTAAAATGATATGCGACATGCCTATATTTTTTGTGTAGCATTTCATATGCAGATACAGCCACAGTCTCACACAGTATATAGGCATGCTACATATCATTTTAATCAGCAGAGGCTGCTTGTGCATCATAGCCACATAGTGATGTAAATAAGATGCATTTTCATCAAGAAAAATCACCGACATTAGCACAGAGGCAAGATTTATGAGGACACATCTGTATCCAAGCAGAAGCAGAGGCAGAGGTCACAGTGTTAGCGGCTGTGTGAGTGCTGTGTGTGAGTGGGTTGGTTGTGCAGTAGTGATTGGCATGTGTGTAAGGGGCATTATTTGTGTCATGTGTAAAAATGCATTAATAATGTGCAGCAAATGTGTAAGGGGCACTATGTGTGTCATGTGTATAAGGGCATTAATAATGTGCGGCATATGTGTAAGGGACATTATGTGTGTCATTATGTGTATAAGGGCATTAATAATGTGCGGCATATGTGTAAGGGACGTTATGTGTATAAGGGCATTAATAAAGGTTGTCATAATGTGTTAGGCGCATTATGTTTATAAGCACATTAATAATGTGTGTCATATGTGTAAGAGGCATTCCTGTGTGGTATTATGTGTATAAATGCATTACTAATGTGTGGCATTATGTGTATAAGGTGCTCTACTGTGTAGCGTAATGTATAAAAAGGGCACTACTGGGTGGTCTAATGTGAATAAAGAACAATATGGTGTGGTATAATGTGAATAAAGAGCAATTCAGTGTGGTGTAATGTGAATAAGGGGCACTACTGTGAGGAGTAATGTATATAAGGTATAGTGGTACTACTGTGTGATGTAACATGAATTAGGGACACTATCGCATGATAAAATGTGAATAAAGTTGTGTGGCGTAATTTGCATTGGGGATACTATTGTGTGGCCATGCCCCTTGCCAGCAAAAACACTCCCCATTTTGGGCTGTGCGCCGAATGTGCACACTGTTCCTATTTAAAATAACGAGTTTTATGGTAAGAGCTTACCTTTGTTAAAACTTTTCTGCGAGGTACACTGGGCTCCACAAGGAATGGGGGTGTAGAGTAGGATCTTGATCCGAGGCACCAACAGGCTCAAAGCTTTGACTGTTCCCAGAATGCATAGCGCCGCCTCCTATATCACCCCGCCTCCCTGCACAGGATCTCAGTTTTTAGTTAGCCAGTCCAATGCAGTAGCAGGAAAAGAGACGACAACGGTTAGTAGCCACAACACCGCATTCTCACAACAGGAGACGTGTCAGCGGCTAATGCCATACCAACCCAAAGAAGCTAAGTGCGTCAGGGTGGGTGCCTTGTGGAGCCCAGCGTACCTCGCAGAAAGAGTTTTAACAAAGGTAAGTTCTTACCATAAAACTCGTTTTCTGCTGCGGGGTACACTGGGCTCCACAAGGAATGGACAATGGGGATGTCCTAAAGCAGTTCCTTATGGGAGGGGATGCACTATAGCGGGCACAAGAACCCGGCGTCCAAAGGAAGCATCCTGGGAAGCGGCAGTATCGAAGACATAGAACCTTATGAACGTGTTCACAGAGGACCATGTAGCCACCTTGCACAATTGTTCAAGGGTCGCACAACGTTGGGCCGCCCAAGAAGGTCCAACACACAGAGTAGAATGGGCCTTAATGTGATCAGGAGCAGAGAGACCAGCCTTCACATAAGCATGTGCAATCACCATTCTAATCCATCTGGCCCGAGTTTGCTTGTGAGCAGGCCAGCCCCATTTGTGAAACCCAAACACAACAAAAAGAGAATCAGATTTCCTAATAGGAGCAGTTCTCTTCGCATAGATACGGAGAGCCCATACCACATCCAAAGACCGCTCTTTGGGAGACAGATCAGGAGAAACAAGTGCCGGAACTACAATCTCCTGATTAAGGTGGAATGAAGAAACCACCTTAGGTAGATAGCCAGGACGAGTCCTAAGAACCGCCCGGTCACGGTGAAATATCAGATATGGGGATCTACAGGACAAGGCACCCAAATCCGACACTCTTCTAGCTGAAGCAATAGCCAGCAGAAACACCACCTTAAGGGAAAGCCACTTAAGGTCAGCTGAACCAAGAGGTTCAAACGGAGACTCTTGTAACGCCTCCAAAACCACCGACAAGTCCCAAGGAGCCACACGCGGGACATAGGGAGGTTGGATACGCAACACGCCTTGAGTAAAGGTATGGACATCAGGTAAGGTCGCAATTTTTCTCTGAAACCACACCAACAAGGCAGATATTTGAACCTTGAGGAAGGCCAGACGCAGGCCTAAGTCCAGGCCCTGCTGAAGAAAAGCCAACAGCGTACTCCACCATGTCGAATGCTGACACCATGAGGCCCAGCACCTGCATCACCGAATGTATCGACACTTGCGGACGAGATAGGAAGCAACGAATCCTGTCCTGAAGTTTCAGGACTTTCTCCTGAGACAGGAACAACTGCTGGTTTTGAGTGTCCAATAGTGCTCCCAGATGCACCATGCTCTGATCAGGGATCAGGGATGACTTCTTCCAGTTGATGAAGTTCTGGGGAATTTGCCAGGATTAACAAGTCGTCCAAATACGGCAGTATCCTGACCCCTTGACGGCGGAGTACCACCGTCAGCACCGCCATGACTTTTGTAAAAACTCGCGGAGCCGTTGTTAAACCAAAAGGTAACGCCCGAAACTGGTAATAGCAGTTGCCAATCGCAAATCTCAGGTATTGCTGATGAGACACTGCTATAGGAATATGCAGGTAAGCATTCTGTATATCCAGGGAGACCATGAAGTCCCCAGGTTCCAAGGCCAGAACTATAGAGCGAAGTGTTTCCATCCGGAACTTGGAAACCTTCACAAACCTGTTCAATGTCTTGAGGTTGAGAATGGGCCGGGAGGACCCATTTGGTTTCAGGACTAGAAACAGCGGAGAATAGTACCCCCGGCCCCTCTGCGCAAGAGGCACCTGTACTACAACTCCTGTATCCAGGAGGGTCTGTACCACCGAATGTAGAGTGTTTGCCTTTGTCTTGTCCAACGGGACATCTGTCTGGCAAAATCGATGAGGGGGTCAGTTTTTGAAGGCTATGGCGTAACCTCGAGTGACGATTTCCCGTACCCAGGCATCTGAAGTGGTCTTCAACCATTCCTGGGTATACCCTAGAAGCTGGCCCCCCACCCTGGGATCCCACAGAGGGAGGCCCGCCCCGTCATGCGGCAGGCTTATCAGTCTTGGAAGCTGGCTTACCAGGTTTGGAAGTGCGGGCCTGCTTGTTGTACGCCTGACCTTTTGCTTTACCTGAAGGACGAAAGGGGCGAAAGGTAGTACCTTTAGCCTTCGACACAGAAGGAGCAGTACTTGGCAGACAGGCAGTTTTGTCAGTAGCCAAGTCAGCCACAATCTTATTTAAATCCTCCCCAAACAGAATATCTCCCTTAAAAGGGAGTACCTCCAGGGTTTTTCTAGAGTCCAGATCCACAGACCAGGATCTCAGCCACAATATCCGGCGAGCCAGGACTGACGTAGTAGAGGCCTTGGCTGCCAGGATACCGGCATCAGAAGCCGCCTCTTTAATATAGCGAGAAGCTGTGACAATATAAGACAAGCATGGTCTAGCATGGTCAGAGGAGATTTCAGCATCTAACTCCAAGGCCCATGCTTCAATGGCCTCTGCAGCCCAAGTAGCTGCAATAGTGGGCCTTTGTGCAGCACCCGTGAGGGTGTAAATCGCTTTCAGACAACCCTCCACACGTTTATCCGTAGGCTCTTTTAGAGACATGATGGTGGTGACTGGTAGAGCTGAGGAAACCACCATCCTAGCCACATGTGAGTCCACTGGAGGAGGCGTTCCCCAATTCTTAGACAGCTCCGGCGCGAGGGGATCAGGAACATCCACATGTGAACCACCCTCCCCATCAGCCGTATCTGAGTCAGAACCTGTGGGGTCAGTGTAAGTGCCGTTTTCATCCGACGAGGTGTCAGTGACAGCAGTGGATTGTGAGGAGACAAGCGCTCGCTTAGAGGACCCCTTGGACATAGGCGAGCGACGGTCAGACTTTTTAGTAGTCAGGGACTGGTTCAACTTCTATATTTGAGCAGATAAATCGTCCGCCCACGGCGGGTTAGCTGCAGGGACCACAAACGGTTGCACCAGCATTGGGGGTCCCAAAGGGGGTGTTAGTTTATTTGCCCCCGTTGCCACCGTCCCACTGGGGGGCAAGGAGACCCCAGAACCAGAGCTCAAAGCTGCTATATTCTCCTCATAGGTATCTGCGGCTTCAGCAACACCAGCAGTTTGTTCCGCCCCTGAACCGTTACCCTCAGAAGCAGACATGATATAACTTGCAGTATCAGGTAACACAGTACAATTTGTCAGCAGGACAATACCTCTAGCCCAAACCCCTGCGCAGTGTAGTCAGCACCAGCAGAGATAAAGGAGAGATATGGTGACTAAATCACAGAGAAAAATACGTAATACAGTATATCTTTGTGAAAATCCTATATTAGATAAAACCTGACGCACCAAGCCTCCTCAGGTTATAGAATATAGGGATAGCAGGTTGAGTGAAAGACACGAAATGGACAACACTCAGCTATCAAATGCACACACAAATAGTCACAGTCTGTACAATGCAGAGGTTAATACTAACAATAATACTGCACTGGACTAGCAAACACAGCTATATAACAATAGATATAACAGTACACAGTAAGAACTGGATGTACAGTATATCACAGGGTAATTGTACTAGGAAACCCTGACTAAGTGCACTCTTTTTTAACTAACACTGACTAAAAAAGGCAGGTAGAATACTTAAGTGTCTTGTAAAGTCACAGCACTGACAACCAGACGGCTTTACATAGGAGGATTTGCCCAAGCATTCCCAGGAACAGTGAGCTGAGGGATAATGGCGCCGCAGATACTGCCAGGGAGTGAGGGAGAGACAGATATGCAGCTCCAGGGCGGGAACATTTGCAGAAAATGGGGCCCTGGGGCTGGGGGAGGGGCTTCAGGTCCAAGCTCTATTACCCTGCTGGCAAACCCACCGGGTACTGCGGGCTCTAATAAAACGGTTTATAGAGAAAACCTGACCTGTCCCATGCCCTGGTGATCTAGTGGGATCGCCTGTATCCACAGTGTCCACCGCCAGCACGCGCGGCCCGCCTCCCACTGACCGCGCCGGATCGCGATAAAGACCGGGTCCCGCAAGCGGTACCCACTTACCACCTCCCGAAGCAGGGCCACGCGATCCCGGAGAGCCCCCGTCGTGTGTGCCTGACAAGAAGAAAACCGGAGCCTCCTGCTGTAGTTACCCAGCAACCAGGGCTCAGGAGTGTACAGCGCCGCTGGGGAGAGCCGGAGCTGCAGCCGTGAATGTCCACTGACATGTAACACTGCTGCTGCCCTTGAAGTCTTCACTTTTTTCCTCAGAAAAAAAGCTCTTCTTAGGGCTGCCTGGAGCAGCCCCTCTGTTAAGTGCCTGCTACTGCAGCACCAACTACAAAACTGAGATCCTGTGCAGGCAGGTGGGGTGATATAGGAGGTGGCGCTATGCATTCTGGGAACAGTCAAAGCTTTGAGCCTGTTGGTGCCACGGATCAAGATCCTACTCTACACTCCCATTGTCCATTCCTTGTGGAGTCCAGTGTACCCCGCAGCAGAAATAGGGAGTAGGAAACTCAAAATAAGGACTGCTGTGGGTGAGGGGTGATGGTGCTGGGAAAGGGGTGCACTGTCAGAGGCGGAACTACCGGTGGTGCTAGGGGGCACCAGTCAAAATCTTGCCTAGGGCATCATATTGGTTAGGGCCGGCTCTGAAACTAGGGACACATACAAGAGCAAGGTCAGGCAGGCCAAGGGGGAATGTAATAGAGTCCGAGTTTTCCTGCGAGTATGGACTCTCATCATCTTGCTGTGCGTATGATGCAAGTTTGTTCCTAAACTTGCAACTTGTAATGTGAATTTCATTAGAAGGTGAGATTTTCACAGAAGCCTGCACGGATCAGTGAGACCCTTGCAGGCTTCAATGCATTAAAAGTCAATGAAAGTGTTAAAAACATTTGTAAAACCAATTACACCCCACCCCCCAAAGCATAACCAGCACTGGGCTCTGTGAGCTGGGCCAGCTTGTGAAAATACAGGGGGGGGAAGCGGCCCCCTATAATTTCATCAACAAGCCCCAGGCTCTGTGAGCTGGTTCTGGTTGTGGAAATATGTGGACAAAAAGAGTAGGGATCCCCCATATTATACACAACTAGTGATGTGCACCGGAAATTTTTTCGGGTTTTGTGTTTTGGTTTTGGATTCGGTTCCGCGGCCGTGTTTTGGCTTCAGACGCGTTTTGGCAAAACCTCCCTGAAATTTTTTTGTCGGATTCGGGTGTGTTTTGGATTTGGGTGTTTTTTTTTACAAAAAACCCTCAAAAACAGCTTAAATCATAGAATTTGGGGGTCATTTTGATCCCATAGTATTATTAACCTCAATAACCATAATTTACACTAATTTTCAGTCTATTCTGAACACCTCACACCTCACAATATTATTTTTAGTCCTAAAATTTGCACCGAGGTCGCTGGATGGCTAAGCTAAGCGACACAAGTGGCCGACACAAACACCTGGCCCATCTAGGAGTGGCACTGCAGTGTCAGGCAGGATGGCACTTCAAAAAAATAGTCCCCAAACAGCACATGATGCAAAGAAAAAAAGAGGCGCACCAAGGTCGCTGGGTGACTAAGCTAAGCGACACAAGTGGCCGACACAAATACCTGGACCATCTAGGAGTGGCACTGCAGTGTCAGACAGGATGGCACTTCAAAAAAATAGTCCCCAAACAGCACATGATGCAAAGAAAAAAAGAGGCACATTGAGGTAGCTGTGTGACTAAGTTAAGCGACCCAAGTGGCCGACACAAACACCTGGCCCATCTAGGAGTGGCACTGCAGTGTCAGACAGGATGGCAGATTTAAAAAATAGTCCCCAAACAGCACATGATGCAAAGAAAAAAAGAGGCACAGTGAGGTAGCTGTGTGACTAAGCTAAGCGACCCAAGTGGCCGACACAAACACCTGGCCCATCTAGGAGTGGCACTGCAGTGTCAGGCAGGATGGCACTTCAAAAAAATAGTCCCCAAACAGCACATGATGCAAAGAAAAAAAGAGTCGCACCAAGGTCGCTGTGTGACTAAGCTAAGCGACACAAGTGGCCGACACAAACACCTGGCCCATCTAGGAGTGGCACTGCAGTGTCAGGCAGGATGGCACTTTTCAAAAAAATTGTCCCCAAACAGCACATGATGCAAAGAAAAAAAGAGGCGCACCAAGGTCGCTGTGTGACTAAGCTAAGCGACACAAGTGGCCGACACAAACACCTGGCCCATCTAGGAGTGGCACTGCAGTGTCAGACAGGATGGCACTTCAAAAAAATAGTCCCCAAACAGCACATGATGCAAAGAAAAAAAGAGGCGCAATGAGGTAGCTGTGTGACTAAGCTAAGCAACCCAAGTGGCCGATACAAACACCTGGCCCATCTAGGAGTGGCACTGCAGTGTCAGACAGGATGGTAGATTTAAAAAATAGTCCCCAAACAGCACATGATGCAAAGAAAAAAAGAGGCGCAATAAGGTAGCTGTGTGACTAAGCTAAGCGACCCAAGTGGCCGACACAAACACCTGGCCCATCTAGGAGTGGCACTGCAGTGTCAGACAGGATGGTAGATTTAAAAAATAGTCCCCAAACAGCACATGATGCAAAGAAAAAAAGAGGCGCACCAAGGTCGCTGTGTGACTAAGCTAAGCGACACAAGTGGCCGACACAAACACCTGGCCCTTCTAGGAGTGGCACTGCAGTTTTCTAGCGAGAGGATGAGTGCTTCCGTCCTCATGTGAATCTGAACCACTAGCCATGAACATAGGCCAGGGCCTCAGCCGTTCCTTGCCACTTCGTGCCGTAAATGGCATATTGGCAAGTTTACGCTTCTCATCAGACGCTTTCAATTTTGATTTTTGGGTCATTTTACTGAACTTTTGTTTTTTGGATTTTGCATGCTCTCTACTATGACATTGGGCATCGGCCTTGGCAGACGACGTTGATGGCATTTCATCGTCTCGGCCATGACTAGTGGCAGCAGCTTCAGCACGAGGTGGAAGTGGATCTTGATCTTTCCCTATTTTAACCTCCACATTTTTGTTCTCCATTTTTTAATGTGTGGAATTATATGCCAGTATCAATAGCAATGGCCTACTACTATATATACTGCGCACAACTGAAATGCACCACAGGTATGGATGGATAGTATACTTGACAACACAGAGGTAGGTAGAGCAGTGGCCTTCCGTACCGTACTGCTATATATACTGGTGGTCACTGTCAGCAAACTGCAAAACTAAAATGCACCACAGGTATAGAATCTAGATGGATAGTATACTTGACGACACAGAGGTAGGTAGAGCAGTGGCCTTCCGTACCGTACTGCTATATATACTGGTGGTCACTGTCAGCAAATCTCTGCACTGTACTCCTCCTATATAATACTGCTGGTCCCCAGTCCCCAGACGCCAGCCACGTCCTCTCCCTAACATTTCCAATGCACGAGTGAAAATGGCGGCGACACGCGGCTGCTTATTATTATTATTATTACATTTTATTTATAGGGCGCCACAAGTGTTACGCAGCGCCGTACAAAGGACAGTACAGGGAGACAAAACTTAGCATAACAGTAAATAAATAACAAAAATGGAGTGCAGGTAACAAAGAGCAACACAAATCTCAAAACATAATACAGCTTAGATGTAAGTAGCGAAGGAGTAATCATTGTACTACTTGGGGCTGGCGGCCATAGATAGAGATGAGCCTTTACCAGCAGGAGAGAAAGCAGGTAAAGATGGTCGCTGAGTGAAATGTGTCAAGAAGAGGGTTTAGACAAGAGGAAAGAGGGCCCTGCTCTGAAGAGCTAACAATCTAGTGGGGAGGGGCAACAGACAGATGACATGAGGTGCAAGCAGGTAGAAGCCTGATGGTGGTATGCGAGCAAAGCAGAGATGTCCAAGGCATGGGGCAGGGGGATGGAGGAGCAGCCTAAGGACTAGGTTATGCATTGGAGGGGTACGCTTTGATGAATAGGTGGGTTTTCAATGCCCGTTTGAAGCTTTGCAAGGTCGGGGAGAGTCTAATGGAGCGGAGGAGCGCATTCCACTGAAGGGGTGCAGCACGGGCAAAATCCTGAACTCGTGCATGGGAAGCAGTGACCAAGGCAGAAGAGAGGCGACGGTCATCAGCCGACCGTAGTGGGCGGGAGGGAGTATGAAGGGAGAGGAGGTTGGAGATGTAGGGAGCAGTGGAATTAGAGATGGCCTTATATATGCTTATATAGAATCCGAATCTCGCGAGAATCCGACAGCGGGATGATGACTTTCGGGCGCGCTCGGGTTAACAGAGCCATACGGGAGAATCCGAGTATGCCTCGGACCCGTGTAAAATGAGTGAAGTTCGGGGGGGTTCGGTTTCCAAGGAACCGAACCCGCTCATCACTATACACAACCAGCATCGGGCTCTTACTGTTGGGGTGGGGGTAATGCCACAGCAGGGGGGGACACTTGACGGGGTCCCCATGCCAAAGCATTCACAACCAACACGCTAGTCAGATGAGGCCAAGGATTCCTCATAAAGTGCAGACCCGAGGCCTGAAGCCCAGGGCCATCCCCCGCACCCCTGGTGGAGGTGGGTGTGGGGTTGATTGAGTAAAAGATAGAAATAATATTGTCCTTTACAGGGGGACTAATATCGACACCGGAATCCCAACACTGCTTGGAATACCGATGCTGGGATCCCGGCAGGTGTCAAAATGCTGGCGCAGGGGGATTGTTAGATTTAGGATGCGGGGAGGGAGGCTTAGGCACCACCTTGAAGGGTTAGGGTTAGGTTGCGGGAGGGTTAGGTTTAGGTTGCGGGAGGGTTAGGCTGAGGGGGGGTGGGCTAGGGTCAGGCTGCAGGTAAGGAGCGTTAGGGTTATGTACAGTAGGTTAGGGATTAGGGGTAGTATAGTTACCAAGTAGGTGTTGGTATCCTGAGCGTCAGGATTCTGCTGTTGGTATTCTGACTGCTGGCATTCCAGGCGCTGGGATCCCGATACCTTCCCAAATAGACAAAGCAAATAATATGTACATTGTTCTCTACTAATTTTAAGACCCTTTGCTTTTTTCATTTTTTTTCATTATAGTACCGAATGTTTTTAAAACTATAATCAATATTGCCATATTCAAATACACATAAATGTTGTCTTCTACTTCTAATGTTTATATTGGGGCTAAAATAGTTTCATTCACTAAGCAAGTTGCTTATTTATGCTCATTTATTATCTTCTATTTATATGGTGTCATTAGCAGTGCTTAAAGTGGTTCTAGAGAGGTGGTGGAACTCCCCCCCCTGCTTGTGAAATAAAGGGATTGCGCGTGCCACAAATAGGGGTGTGGCCTCAAAAAGGGGGCGTGGTCACCAAATAGTATACCCAATTCAAATTATGCCGCACAGTAGCACAATCTTATTCACATTACACCACATAGTGGTGTTCCTTACACACATTAGTGTCCCTTATACACAAATCCC
This sequence comes from Pseudophryne corroboree, assembly GCF_028390025.1. Taxonomy (NCBI): domain Eukaryota; kingdom Metazoa; phylum Chordata; class Amphibia; order Anura; family Myobatrachidae; genus Pseudophryne; species Pseudophryne corroboree. The sequence continues at coordinate 264,991,684 of NC_086449.1, read as the reverse complement.
ACAGTAGTAGCACCCCTAATACACATAATGCCCACGGCAGTAGTGCCCCTTATGCAATACCCACTGTAATGGTAGTGCCCACAGTAGTAGTGCCCCTTATGTAGAGCCCATAGTATTGGTGCCCCTTATTCAGTGCCCCCAGTAGTAGTGCCCCTTATGTCCCCAGGAGTGATGCCCCTTATTAAGTGTCCCCTATGCAATGTTCTCATTAGTATTGCCCCCAGTAGTAATGCCCCCATAGTTATGCCCCCTGTAATTATGTCCCCAGTAGATATGCCCCCTGTATATTTGCCCGCTGTAGATATGCCCCCAGTTGGTGTGCCCCCCCAGTAGTAATGGCCCCAGTTGGTGTGCCCCCAGTAGTAATGCCCCCGTAGTTATGTCCCCAGTAGATGTGCCCGCTGTAGATATGCTCCCAGTTGGTGTGCCCCCAGTAGTAATGCCTCCATAGTTATGTCCCCTGTAGTTATGCCCCCAGTTGGTGTGCCCTCATAGTTATGTCCCCAGTTGGTGTGCCCCCAGTAGTAATGCCCCTGTAGTTATGTCTCAGTAGATGTGCCCGCTGTAGATATGCCCCCAGTAGTTATGCCCCCAGTAGTAATGCCCCCATAGTTATGTCCCCTGTAGTTATGTCCCCAGTTGGTGTGCCCCCGCAGTTATGTCCTCAGTTGGTGTGACCCCAGTAGTAATGCCCCCGTAGTTATGTCCCCAGTAGATGTGCCCGCTGTAGATATGCCCCCAGTAGTTATGCCCCCAGTTGGTGTGCCCCCAGTAGTAATGCTCCCATAGTTATGTTCCCAGTAGATGTGTCACCTGTAGTTATGCCCCCAGTTGGTGTGACCCCGTAGTTATGTCCCCAGTAGATGTGCCCGCTGTAGATATGCCCCCAGTAGTTATGCCCCCAGTAGTAATGTCCCCAGTAGATGTGTCCCCTGTAGTTATGCCCACTGTAGATATGCCCCCAGTAGGTTTTCCCTCAGTTGGTGTGCCCCCAGTAGTTATGCCCCCAGTTGGTGTGACCCCAGAAGTAATGCCCCCGTAGTTATGTCCCCAGTTGGTGTGCCCCCAGTAGTAATGCCCCCGTAGTTATGTCCCCAGTAGATGGGACCCCTGTAGTTATGCCCACTGTAGATATGCCCCCAGTAGTTGTGCACCCAGTAGTAATGCACCCAGTAGCTATGCCCCAGTTGGTGTGCCCCCGTAGTTATGTCCCCAGTTGGTGTGACCCCAGAAGTAATGCCCCCGTAGTTATGTCCCCAGTATATGTGCCCGCTGTAAATATGCCCCCAGTAGTTATGCCCCCAGTAGTAATGTCCCCAGTAGATGTGTACCCTGTAGTTATGCCCACTGTAGATATGCCCCCAGTAGGTTTTCCCTCAGTTGGTGTGCCCCCAGTAGTTATGCCCCCAGTTGGTGTGACCCCACAAGTAATGCCCCCGTAGTTATGTCCCCAGTTGGTGTGCCCCCAGTAGTAATGCCCCCATAGTTATGTCCCCAGTAGATGTGCCCCCTGTAGTTATGCTCACTGTAGATATGCCCCCAGTATTTGTGCACCCAGTAGTAATGCACCCAATAGCTATGCCCCCAGTTGGTGTGCCCCCGTAGTTATGTCCCCAGTAGATGTGGCCGCTGTAGATATGCCCCCAGTTTGTTTGACGCCCAGTAGATATGCCACCAGTTCCCCCCTCTAGTAGCGCTGCTTACACACACAAAAGATTTTTTTAAAAACATAATACTCACTTGCCTCGCTCCTGCTTCCGGACTGCAGCCTCCATCTGGCGCCCGCTCCTCGCAGATATGGGATAGACGTCATGCTGTCTCTCCCATAGCGCACACACTGCCTGAGCCGGAAGCTGGAGCTCGCGCTTCCGGCTGCGCTTAGGGGAAAAGAGCCGGCGCCCGCTGCTAACACAGTCTCAGCGGGCGCCCAGCATTTCCCTAGGTTAGGTGAGCCGGAGGAGGCGGAACTGCGTTCTGTCTCCAAATGGAACTGGCAGAACGCAATTCCGCCCGTTATGGCTCACTTTAACCTCTGGTCATAAGGTTTTCAAAGTTCCATATATAAGGTGTCGAAGTCAGAAAATATTACAACACACACATCACGTACAAACACCACATAGATGGCCTCCGTGTGCGTACGTATTCGGCTGTGCGTGCACATATTCGCAAATTGCGTATGGTCGCTCCCGCGGTCCTGCGCATTACAGCGTGGTATGAGTAATTACAGTGGAATTTGTACTCGCATGGAAAAGCCACAAAGACATATCATAAATCTAATCTATATATTGCATAAATCCCACACTGTCTGCTTCTTCTTCTAAATAGCATGAAGATCGGTCACACGTAAATTAAAACTCTTAGAGACTAAAATACAATGGCCTTATTTACACTAAGCTTTGAAATTCTATGAAGAAGGCAAACACCTTTGTTTACTAGGGTAGCCGAATTTCTATTGAAAGCAATAAGAACTGGATTGTCATTGTCTCACCTGAAGACAAAACAAACAAAGAGACAATACCCAGAAACCCAGGCTGAGAGAAACTCAATTAGCAATAGCTAACAAAAATACAAACCAGACATTTAGATATCTGAGATACTAACATTCATTGTCTAAACTCTTGGAGATGTATGTGTTTGTATACATATATATGTATATATATATATATATATATATATATAATTCCTAACAAATTGTAATAGCAGGAGTATGTGTGTGTGTGTGTGTGTGTGTGTGTGTGTGTGTGTGTGTGTGTATATATATATATGTATATATATATATATATGAGTATATGGATATATGTATATCTTGAGGATGGAAATAGATAATCATATCATGTGTGGGATCATATTGTTCAGAGTCACGTAAACATTAATCTGGTGGGAATAAAAATATTATTATATATTACCACATTAAGTTATTAATAATACCAGATTTATGTATGATTAATGTGATGGATTTAACTGGTCATGGGGCGGGAACTCAGATGCAAACAACAGAAATCACATCTCAAGTCTTAGCCATCTCCCACTTCTTGAGCTGACCAATGATCCCCGGTGCACAGGATATGTCCCACCCCCGAACCAATGGAAGAAGAGCACACAGTGTCTATTGTATTATGTTTTGATCTACTGTATAAAGAGCCAGCTGCATGCCAGGTCACTATCACAGACTCTGAAGGTCATCACCCTTGATGACTGAGGACCAGTCCGGGAAGCGCAGGCGAAACCAAAAGTATGTACCATTGACTGTAGCCATTATTCTTTCGTATTGTATTGCTTTGTGATTGTAACCCCCTTTCAGTAATAATATGTTGTGGTGTCGGAATCCAGCAGTTTAAATACAATCTGGTGTCGTGTTTTCCTTTCCCTGCTAAGGTTTAAAGTATATTACTATCGCATGCATAGCTGTTAAGGGTTCACAGTGTATCTTTGGGTGTGTACGCACTGCGTGTACTTTGTACAGTCAGCGCGGCGTTTGTACGCAAAGTCCATACACGGTACAGGAATCTGTACGCTAATGGTGTAATAGGTACGTAGGTTGTGGATTAAGTATAGCAGCGGCTTCATTTAAAGTGTTGCTTTAGTCCTGTACGTAAACCAGCGTTTACAAAGGGTAAGAGCAAACAATACATATTTTAATGTATTGTTTGCTGTTACCCTTATATATATATCCTTTTATGCTCTTACCCATATATATATATATATATATATACAGGTGGTACATTTTAGTACCACCTGTTTCACACAGGTTCACAATTTACATGCATGCATCACTAGCTGTGTTTTTCAGATTTAGAGCTGTGTGACAACTCCTATGTTTTGGTTTTGGTTCTAATTCATCATGGTTAGGGTTTTTTTTTTCCCAAACTGCCCTCACGTGCTTTGAATTTGGTTTTTGGTTTTGTTCTGTATTCCCCCTCCCCCCAAACAATTGACAAACACAACTAAAATCGCATAATTTGGGCCTTTTTTGTTACTACAGTATTATTGACCTCAATAGCATTCATTTCCAGTCATTTCCAGTCGATTTTGGCCACCTCACAGCTTACAATATTTTCACCAAAATGGCCAAAGACTGCAGCAAGCTGGGTGATTACTAAGCTACAGAGCATCAGCACAAACACATGGTAGTTTATAGCACATCTATAAAACATTGCCACACAGCAGTACCAGGGGAAAAAAACAGTTCAAGATGGAATTGTCCTTGGGCCCTCCAACCATCCCTTATGTTGGTTATTGAAAAGGACACATACAGCTTAACAAACCAAGCACTTCAGCCACAGGGACTGCCACTTCTGTGGTGTGGCTGAAGTGCTTGGTTTGTATGGGCCCCCACAAAACAAGCTACCAATGGTCTTAAGGTAGCTAATATTGTTGTCAATGATGGGCTTAAGACAGCTAAGTTACTATAACAGTGCTGTCAATGATCTCTACAGTGGCAAGATGTCATACTTTGATATAATTGCCGGTAAGGGTCTTCCTCATGGAATATGTAGTTCATTTGATAAATATAATCTTTTGCACATTTTTAGGAAGCAGCCTCTTACGGAAATCACTGACAAGGTTCCTGGCTGTGCTGAAAACAATTTCCGATTGGGCAGCTTATGTAATGCAAAGCAAGTTTATATAAGGGGTTCCAGCTTGAGGTTTTTTCCTTACAGTAGTCATAGGGACTGTCTGACATGCCTATTTGTACATTGTCAATAAAATAATCCTCCACCATTCTGTAGATGGTGTGCAATTCTTTTAGACCCAACCAGATGTCAAAATGTTGCATTTAATCATCTGCATCACCAATGGGTCTTTTTGGAAAAGCTCAGGTTTTTTTAGCAGCAACAGTTTCCGGGGAAACTGAAGGAGAAGAAGTTTGTCATCTCATGTGCCACTTGAGCTGACAACTTGCTCACCAGGAGCTCTTTTTTCTATCTCTTAAAATCTGGGTCAGTTGGAAAGGAAGACAAGATGTATGACTTGGATCAAGCACGGTGGCAAAAAAATGTAGTGATCCAATTTCAAGATATTGACAACCCTTGGATCCTGGCAAAGTGACTAAAGGACTTGATCTACAAGTCTGATATACTTAGTGGAATCGCTTCATTTTATCTCCCGCTTCATATTCTTGATCTGTTTTTCCACAAGTCTAATAAGGGAATCACCTTCCTCAAACTGGTAGTGTCTGAACTCACATCTCGTCAGCAACTTGCACAACACTGAAAATATTCTCTACTGAGTTGGACTAAGGTACATTCCCCCTCCCCTACCAGTGTCATTGCTTGTTATGTAGGTTTGGATTACTTTTTGCTGTTCCTTCATCTGATGAAGCATATAAAGGTAGGAATTCCACCTAACCACCTCTTGCTTCAGTTTTTGGCTGGGCAAATTGAACTGTTCTTGCAGGTGATGCAATCTTCTGCATTCAGCTACAGTACTGAATCCCGAAAATGTCCCGAAATTTTTTGGGCCACAAGCAGCATCTCTCTGCACACCCCTGTCATTTAAAAAAAAAAAACTCTGTGCCACCAAGTTGACTGTGTAACATATAGTAACATAGTAACATAGTTTATGAGGTTGAAAAAAGACCATTAGTCCATCGAGTTCAACCTATTAGTGTTCTCCTACTGTATTATTTTCATGACTAGTTTTATCTGTTTGATAAAGCCTGCCGTTGTGTTGTATTTCCTCATTTTATTATAACTATAGTACGTGATCTATCTTCCATAACCCTGTATATCCTTATCCATTAGGATTTATCTAGCCCATTCTTAAAAGTATTGACCGAGTTTGCCATCACTACTCTCTCAGGCAGGGAATTCCAAACTCGTATTGTCCTTACTGTAAAAAAAACCTTTTCGCCTCTGTGTGCGGAATCTCCTCTCCTCTAACCTAAGTGGGTATCCACGTGTTTTCTGTGTTGATCTTGCCAAAAACAGATCCCCCGCAAGCTCTGTGTATTTTCCCCTTAAATATTTATAAATGTTGATCATATCTCCTCTTAATCTCCTCTTTTCCAGTGTGAACATGTCAAGCCTTGCAAGTCTTTCCTGGTATTCCAGTGTCTCCATCCCCTTAATTAGTTTGGTCGCCCACCTCTGAACCTTTTCTAGTTCCAGGATATCCTTTTTGTAGTAAGGTGCCCAAAATTGTGTGCAGTATTCCAGATGGGGCCTCACCAGGGCTATGTATATTGGGAGAATAACACTCTCATTCCTTGCATCAATATCTCTCTTTATGAATGCTAGTACCTTGTTTGCCTTTTTGGCTGCGATCCTACATTGGGTGCTGCTGCTAAGTTTGTTATCTATGTGAACACCTAAATCTTTTTCCAGTACGGAGTCCCCTAACACCACCCCATTTAGTATGTAGGTGTTATTTTTGTTCTTGCTACCAAGGTGCATTACCTTGCACTTGTTTATATTGAAACTCACTCTCCATTTTGCTGCCCATGACTTCAGTTTGAATAAATCGTTCTGGAGAGACTCAGCATCTCCCTCCGAAATTATAACCTTACATAGTTTGGTATCGTCTGCAAAAATTGACACCATGCTCTCTAGATCTTCTGCTAGATCGTTAATGAAAATGTTGAACAATAGTGGTCCAAGTACAGACCCTTGTGGCACACCACTTAGTACTTCAGTCCAATTTGAAAAAGATCCATTTACCACAATGCGCTGCTACCTATTATCTAACCAGTTTCTGACCCAAGTGCATATTGTGCTCCCTAGCCCCAATTTTTGTAACTTATAGATAAGTCTCATGTGTGGCACTGTGTCGAAAGCCTTAGCAAAGTCTAAAAAGATTACATCCACCACCTTACCCTGATCAAGTTTCGCACTAACTTTTTCATAATAGCCTAGTAAGTTTGTTTGACATGATCTATCCTTCACAAATCCATGTTGGTTCCTAATAATAATCTTTTTAGCTTCAAGGATTTTCTCTACACTATCCCTTAGAATGCTTTCTAGCACTTTCCCCGTACACACTACACTACCCCTAACCCTGCACCCACTCCCCGTACACACTACACTACCCCTAATCCTGCACCCGCTCCCCGTGCACAATACACTACCCCTAATCCTGCACCAGCTCCCCGTACACACTACCCTTAACTTTGCACCCGCTCCCCGTACACACTACACTACCCCTAACCCTGCTCCCGCTCCACGTACACACTACACTACCCCTAATCCTGCACCAGCTCCCCGTAATCACTACCCCTAACTCTGCACCCACTCCCCGTACACACTACACTACCCCTAACCCTGCTCCCGCTCCCCGTACACACTACACTACCCCTAATCCTGCACCAGCTCCCCGTAAACACTACCCCTAACCCTGCACCCGCTCCCCGTACACAATACACTACCCCTAATCCTGCACCCGCTCCCTGTACACTCTACACTACCCCTAATCCTGCACCAGCTCCCTGTACACATTACCCCTAACTCTGCACCCGCTCCCCGTACACAGTACACTACCCGTAACCCTGCACCCGCTCCCCGTACACACTACACCACTCCCTACCCTGCACCTGCTCCCCACACACACTACCCCTAACTCTGCTGGGGCGTATTAATGAGCAATGGGGGCATGGTCACCTATGTAATCTGTGAAGGGTGGGTCAGGGTGACAAGACCGCTAGGAGGGCGGTGGCTGTGTCACTAATATACTAAGCACAGTCAGTACCTCACTCCTGCTGCCACCGCCCCCCGCCACTTGCTGTTCAGTACACAGAGCCATAGCAAACAGTCCCCTCGTGTGATATGGCCGCCTATGCGCAGCAGCACACAGCCGTATCACAGATTGCGTATCTTTTAATTGTGTCCTACAGGGCTTCCGTAGCACTGCAGGACACACAGTAAGTGAGCCCACATGGCTGCCGCCGCGCAAACTGGACCACCTGTGCCCTTTTGCAATGGAGTAGGCTGCGTCCCGTGGCGATAGCACAGCCCAGGGGGCACCTGGCACTCTGCCCCCCTGGCCAGCCCGCCACTGGACTGGACTGAGTGTTCTAGGTGGGAGGGCACTGGGATGGGTGCAGTGGGCTGTTTGGGGAGGGAAGGCAGGGAGACACTGGGATGGGGATCAGTAATGGTGGGGACACTGAGCTGGAGAAGGGGCAGACACTGGATGGGTACACTGACCTGCTGCACCTGCGCATTCACGTATACAACAGCCTCTTGAGTAGCTCTTCCTGCATCATCTGCCATCCTCGATTACCTCTGGGATCTATTTCCTGGCAATGGGTTCGGCTCACCCCACTGCCCACTCCATCTTTTTGTGACTGTGCCAGGACCCATCTTCATAAATGGGTTGACAGCATGGACATTTTGCTGTGAGAGGGTCCAACAACTTGCCCTCTTGTATACAAACAGGGGCTTCTTTACAGTGCTATGCGATGGGTGGGGGGACACCCCTCTTGTATATACATCAGGGCAATTTGTAGGGGAGCCCTGGACTTACAGGGCTTTTCCCCTTTAATCTGCTAGTGCTCTCATGGCAATGCCACGCACCTCCTCCCCCGCCCCTTCACTTCCAGACCAAGTGTACCTCGGGACATTCCTCCTCCCGTCCCAGCTACAGAAATAAAAGCAGCATCCTTACCCTTGGACGCCGGGTACCTGAATAGGTCCCGACATCATGGGCTGCAGCCGCGGACAGCATGTGCCGCTAGGCCACGACCCCTTGTCAAAGTCCGCTTCCCTCTGCCCTCCCGGTGACTGACAGATGACATCACCGGGAGGCGGAGCTTAAAAGCACATCACTAATACAGTGCAGGAGGGATACAGTATGGGTGGGATACAATGTGGGATGGATACAGTGTGGGTCGGATACAGTGCGGGAGGGATACAGTGTGGGATGGATACAGTGCAGGTCAGATACAGATGCTGTGTGGGACAAAGGGAAGCAATATGTGCTCAGGTCACACCAACAAGCTCTCCCCCGACGCACACATATTCACACCTGATTTAAATTGTAGAGCGTCATGCTGTGCGTTGGTGGGCAGAGAGGGGAGGACGTTGGTCTCAGGCAGCGATTGGATGAGATCGCTGCCAGCGGTGAGAGACTGCACAGCACATCCTGCAGGACCCAATCATTTTTAAAAACAGGGTCAAAAACTGCCTATCTCTGAATCTCTGATATCACATGCTTGTCTTCTTTTCTAATCTCTCAGAGTATCTTTCTTTACTTTTCTAACATACCTTAATCACCTACCTGTCTATCTCAGGTTCATTACTGTTCCTCAACTGCACTCCTTCCTTACATTCCACCTTTCACTTTCCCTCCCATGTTACTTCTCTCTCTCTCTCTCTCTCTTACCTTTTCCTGCCTCTGCTCAGTATAGTAGTGTGTGACATGGATGGCAGCAGTGTCGAGTCCTGGCCCCGCCCCTGCATGATGTCATGCAGTGGGCGGGGCTTGCAGTATCAGGAAGTGCTGCCCAGCCACCGAGCACCAGCACAGGCTGCAGAATCAGGGATACTGGCTGCACGGGGTGCTGTTACCACACGCTGCCTGATCGGGGTTGAGCTCTGATCACGGCAGCCGGACTAATGGAGGGGTAAGTGCAGGCCTCTGTGGGGACAACGCTATGCAGCCAGTGTTTTTTCTACTGTTAACACTGGCTGCATTGCAGGAGATCCTGTGGGCCTATTTTCAATGGGGGGCCTGGAGCTGCAGCTCCATCCGCCCCATTGTTAATCCGGCCCTGCTTGTGGCACACCACTTAGTACTTCAGTCCAATTTGAAAAAGATCCATTTACCACAATGCGCTGCTCCCTATTATCTAACCAGTTTCTGACCCAAGTGCATATTGTGCTCCCTAGCCCCAATTTTTGTAACTTATAGATAAGTCTCATGTGTGGCACTGTGTCGAAAGCCTTAGCAAAGTCTAAAAAGATTACATCCACCACCTTACCCTGATTAAGTTTCGCACTAACTTTTTCATAAAAGCCTAGTAAGTTTGACATGATCTATCCTTCACAAATCCATGTTAGTTCCTAATAATAATCTTTTTAGCTTCAAGGATTTTCTCTACACTATCCCTTAGAATGCTTTCTAGCACTTTACCCACTATAGATGTAAGACTAACTGGTCTATAATTGCCTGGTTCAGCTTTACTTCCCTTTTTGAAGATCAGCACTTCTTCCACTATACGCCAGTCTTTGGGAATGATACCTGATGAAAGTGAATCATTGAAGATTAAAACTAGAGGTCTTGCTAATTCGTAGTGTAGTTCCATGAGAACCATTGGCTCTTATTTTTTTTTTGCATATTTTGCTGCAAACCTTATAGTACGGGAATGACTCCGCCTTCCCGTCTGATTTGTATTTTTTGAATGCTCGCCTTTTTTTGCCCATTAGTTCCTTGATATTTTTGTAAAGCCACATTGGTTTGGAGTTTTTAGTCCTTTGTTTACTGCTTATGGGAATAAATTTACGAGTAATTTCATTGAGCAGCAATTTTAACATCTCCCATTTCTCTGTAGTGTTTTTTCCCTGAAAACAAAAATTAATATTCAGTGTCCCTTAAAGCTTCCCTCATCATGTCAAAGTTGGCTTTGCTAAAGTTCAGAGTGCTTGTTAAACCTATATAGGACTGCTTATGAAAATTGATATTGAATGTGACCATATTGTGGTCACTGTTTCCGATGAGCTCCCCTACAATAATATTTGATATCAAATCCCCATTGTTTGTCAAAAACAGGTCTAAAGGTCCATACACGTGGAGCAATATAGCTGAGCGATTTTGACTATATAGTCAAAATCACTCAGAAAGTTAGTGCATATCGCTCTGTGGGGGTCATTCCGAGTTGATCGTAGCTGCGCTAAATTTAGCACAGCTACGATCAGGAACACAGACATGCGGGGGGACGCCCAGCACAGGATTAGCCGGCCCCACATGTCAGTCCATGCCCTGTTGCTGAAGTGCAAAAGCATTGCACAGCGGCGATGCTTTTGTACTTCAGGAGTAGCTCCCGGCCAGTGCAGCTTTTGCGCACTGGCCGGGAGCTACTCATTGCTGCCCAGCTCACAGCGGCTGCGTGTGACGTCACGCAGTTGCTGCGCCCTGCCCCCGCATGGTCCGGCCACGCTTGCGTTGGCCGGACCGCGCCCACAAAACGGCGGCAAAATGCCACCGTGCCGCTCCCTCCCACCCAGCGACCGCTGCTTGTCAATCAGGCAGAGTAGATCGCTAGGCAACGACAGCTGTCAGCTGTCAGCTATGCGCCGACACACTGCGGCGCCGGCGCATACGCAGTTCTTGCCTGAACGCTGCACTGTGAAGAACTGCAGTGAGCATTCAGGTCAGAATGACCCCCTGTGTGTACACTTCCAACGATAGGCTCCCAATGCGAGCATTAAAAAAAATGCTTCCCCCATAGACATTCAAAAAAACACCCCCCACCCATACACATGAAAAAACCTATCTTGGGCAAAATGGGCATGGCCTCACTAAAATAGGCATGGCCTCGCAGGAAAAGACTACCTTACACCCCAGTTTTTGATCCTGCAACAACAGACCTTGGCCACCACAGAAAAAAAAAACATTCCACCATAGTAAGCCCCACACAGTAATGCCCATTGCACCATATTATGCCCCCTGCACCATATTATGCCATACACCGCAATGCCTGTGATACATTATGCCCTAAAATAAAGCTTCTAATTACACTTAAATTACCTGCTCATTGCCAGGGGTTTCATGTGCTGGGTGTCATGCTCGTTGCCAGGGGTTTCATGTGCTGGGTGTCATGTTCGTTGCCAGGGGTTTCATGCGTCGGGCGTCATGCTCATTGCCAGGGGTTTCATGCTCTGGGATCTATGCTCGTTGCTAAGGGTAATGCTTGTTGCCAAGGGTAATGCTCATTACTAAGGGGGTGTATATTCGCTGGCTCTCCCTGGGGCAGAGTTTTGTGTAATGACGTGGTTGCACAGTGACGTCACAATGCAACCACGTCATTCCTTTCACCTATTCAATTCCAAAATAGCGAAAACAGGATTTGCGTAAAAATTCATACAGGGAAAAGTGTATGTGAAAATAGGGAAATCAGTCTGTACCCCAAAAAATGCCAATCTAACATAGGATAACAGTATAGATGTGTATTACAGATCATATTAAATAGATTTGGGGTACTTAAATTGAGTCAAATGACTGTTATATGCATTTAAAAAAAATGGAAAAAATGATAAAAGCCATTTTTTTCAGCAAAATAAGTGATCTCATTACATTAGGGGTACATAAAAATGGGTTTAAGTATATATTTGTGTCCTTTTAGAAGGCTACTCCCACCTGTGAGGCTAAAAAATGTTGTCTCACTCATAAAGCACCCCAATATTTACCTTCAAATTGACATTTCCCCTAACTTTGCACCTGCTCAGAATAGGTGAAATTCACGGTAAAATTATTGATGATAAATTATTGATGATCACTGAATAGGAGTCTTTTTCACGATTTGCAGTAAAATCACAGTTTTTCATGCAAAAAATAGATTATCACAGCTAATTGAATACTCCCATATGTGTAATGAGAAAACTGCACATATACATAGAAATACAAAAATGAAAATACTCCCCTGGCAGGCAAAATTATACCATATAGTAATTTTCATTTTTAAAGTAAAAATTCTAAGTAAACATTAAAATATTCATACAGGCAATCAAAATCAAGTATACTTTAAGGTTCAGTTTAAACAAAAAAGGGACATGATAACTCACCTGCCTTAGGTTGATAATGCTAATTGAACCCACTTTTTTTTTTTTTGCACCCAACAAATTATTAAGGGGTCTATTCATGAAGCAGTGAAAAGAGCGGAGAAGTGAGCCAGTGGAGAAGTTTTCCATGGAAACCAATCAGTGTTGAGGTAACATTTATAAAATGTATTCTTTACAATGATATGTAGCAGCTGATTGGTTGCCATGGGCAACTTCTCCACTGGCTCACTTCTCCATACTTTTCACTGCTTCATGAATTGACTCTATGTATGAAGGAATGTATAATGTACTCTCGAAGTTAGGCAAAATTGCTAAAACTTTTTTTTTGTAATCTCCATATTTTGATTGATAAAAGGTCAACATTTCAAAGTGATACGTGGATTAGGTACAGAGATATGAATTTTTTTCCAGATATACCTCAGAAAAAAACAAAGCATCAGGAGTGGCATTTCCCAGCAATTTTTCGAAACTTTGACTCTTTATATCTCAAAAACTGTGAGGACTAGAAAAGAAAAAATGTACATGGTTTAGCAGCTATGTGGTAGTAACAAGTGTACAAAGTATCATGAAAATGGGTCTATGGGTGTCATGCCTGGGTGAACTGACATGGTATGACCCAGACTCTAATTATATCTGCACTGCAGAGAGAGGAGGGAACCTGCATAAGGGCACCCTCCTGTCTTAATCCACCCCAGGGCCGTGTATGTTGTTTTGCGCCAATTGTTTTTATTTTATTCTTATTAAAGAACATATGTAAACATGTAGTGACATGCATTTAAGCTAATGTTGAGCATGCTGAAACTAGGGGTTCCATTCAGACCTGATCGCTGCTGTGCGTTTTCGCACAGCGGGCGATTATCTAACTACTGTGTATGCATATGCACCGCAAAGTGCATGCGCGATGGACAGCAGCGAAATGATTGTGCGAAATTCGATCAAGCGGGTGTTCTCAAGGTGATTGACAGGAAGAGGACGTTTGTGGGTGGTAACTGGCTGTTTTCTGGGAGTGTCAGGAAAAGCGCAGGTGTTCCCAAGCGTTTTCAGGACGGGTGTGTGACGTCAGCTCCGGCCCCGATCAGCCTGGTTTTTTCGCACTGGAAGAGTAAGTATTGAGCTACGCACAGACTGCACAGAATGGGGAACACATTTGATGGTGAGTGTGATGCAAATGGTTTTGCAGCTGACTGAGGGGAATTTTTGCACAGCGTACACATGCATTCACACACTTGCACGGGGCGAATTTTCCCTCCTCCTGGACGGCCACTATCTGATCGAGGGTCAGTGTAATCAGGGCTGTTTCTAGCCAATCTGGCTCCCAGTGCGAGATTTAAAAATGCGCCCCCCCATGACATTAAAAAATGTGCCCCCCCCCCACACACACACCTAGATGAAAAAAAAACCAACTTGCGCGTGCCCCCGGCAAGGGGGCGGGGCCTCATCTAAATGGGTGTGGCCTCATTTAAATGGGCATGGCCTCGTCTGAAAAGACTACCTCACAATCCAGTTTTTGACCCTGCTCCAACAGATCACGACCACCACAGGAAAAAAAAATTCTACCATATTAAGCCCCACACAGTAATGCCCCCTGCACCATATTATGCCACACACCGCAATGCCCTTGATACATTAAATCCCCACACTACGGCAGGCAAAAGTCCCCATTTCACACATTACGGCAGGTGTCCCCATTTTACACATTCAGAGAGAGAGAGAGAGAATACTTACAGAGGCGATTACCGATCTTCGGCCTGCCTCACCAGTCGTTCCTCGCGCCGGCCTTTCCCTCTTCCTAACTTGGATCCCCCTCTGTACTCCGCTCGGGGGGGGGGGGAGTTTTGCGTCGTGACGGGGTTGCGTCGTAACGTAACGACGCAACTGCGTCATTCCGTGAAACTCCGCCCCCCGAGCGGGTTACTCGGGGAGAAATAGGAGGGGGAAGCAGGGAGCCACAGTTAGTGCCGCGGCGGGAGCCCAGTGCGGTTGCACTGCTCGCCTGCCCCAAGAAACGTCCCTGAGTGTAATTTGCAGCACAGCGATCAGGTCTGAATTAGGCCCTAGATACACTGTGGAAGCATATCTTGTATCATGCAATTGCTCTATGCCTACCCAGAGAAGTGGTTGTATATACACCTTTGCAAATTGTCGCACTTTTGCTTGCATATTCCTGAAGAGGCAAAATAGGAGGAGATGTTTTCTAATGTAGTAAAGAAAGTCAAGGGCATGGCATGATTGCACAATTGGGAATAGATGTAGGCAGCTGTATTGTATGCAGGTTGTTAGGGGCAATTACAAATTACAAACGATGACAGTTGCCAGCACTAGCAAACCACTTGTGATTGGCTAGTTGCGATTGCAGATGCTTTCCGCATTACTCGTACTTATATTAAGATTTTGTGTGGGTGTTTTAAAAAATTATTTTCCATGCTACTTTGCATGTGCATGTAATTGCAGGTTTTTTTTTAGTGAAGTTGTTTATGTGATTTGGTGCACAATTGCCAGAAACTCTTTATTATCCCCACTGTGATGAGAGCTATCTGGATTTATAGATCTAGAGCAGGGGTTCCAAACTGTGTGCCGTGGCTCCCTGGGGTGCCTCGGGACACTTGCAGGGGTGCCCTGGGTTGGTGGTCCAGGACCAATTCAAATTATTCATGGTCAATATAATAGACAAAACCAGTGCTAGTAGCTGTCAGTCATAAAATATGTGACCAAACAGAAGCAAATCTTGTCCCTCACCACACAACTGACCCTAAGAATGACATATAAATGTGATCTACTTAATGTAATATTTCTTTCTAAATTTCTCAATAAGACATTTTTGGCCTAGGGGTGCCGTGAAAAAAATTCTGATATTCTAGGGCGCCGTGATTCAAAAAAGTTTGGAAACCACTAATCTAGAGGAAGAAATCCAGTGAAGACATTACTGGTAATTCTACATGGTGCAAGTAACTTTAACAGCATTTACAAGGCATTCTATTTGCAATACTGCGTCTGATACGGGTATGGGTCATTAGGTCAACCACACTTAGGTCGACAGTCATTAGGTCGACCACAATTGGTCGACATGCATTAGGTTAACATGGTCACTAGGTTGGCATGGTTATTAGGTCGACATGGAAAAAGGTCAACATGAGTTTTTTTTTACTTTTTTGGGTGTCGTTTTCTTCGTAAAGTAACGGGGAACCCCAATTAGTGCACCGTGTCCCCTTGCGTGGCTCGCTTCACTCACCATGCTTCGGGCAAGATGCCTCTCTCCGCTACCACTGCACTCGGCACAGTTTACTATTACCAATCGTAGTCCACGTGGATCGTATGAAAAAGTTCAAAAACTGTAAAAAAATGTGAAAAACTCATGTCGACCTTTTCCCACGTCGACCTAATGACTGTGTTGATCTAGTGACCATGTCGACCTAATGCACGTCGACCAATAGTGGTCGACCTAATGATTTTCGATCTAAGTGTGGCCGACCTAATGACCGTATCCCGTCTGATACATCTAATCAATGCAAAGTGGCTCTTGCACAGGAAACAAGGGGGTGTAGTAGTGTATGCCCGTGGCCCGGCTCCCGGTGACCAGCATACTAGTGCCGGAATCCCGAACGCCGGCATACCGACACCTGGGCGAGCGCAAATGAGCCCCATGCGGGCTTGCTGCGGGCACGGTGGCGCGCACTATCTATTCTCCCTCCAGGGGGGTCGTGGACCCCCAACATGGAGAAAAAGTGTCGGTATGCCGGCTGTTGGGATTCCGGCGCCGGTATACTGTGCGCCGGGATCCCGACAGCCGGGAAAAACTGAAGACCACCCGAAACAAGGCTGTCGCTGGCATTTCCAAATGAAAATGTGGATCCTAGATCTGACAGGAGCCAGCACTATAAAGCAATGTTCAAGTGACTCGCTGAACTCATGACAACTATCAACTGTATTTAGTAATAGCTTAGCCTTACGGAATATAGCCAAAGGTACACTGCACATTTGTAGTACTATAATATTGACTTTTGGTCAGTAAATGGCAAAAGTGTAAAACTCTGTCATGGAACTACTGCTCCCATCAGACTGATCTCTTTGTCGCAATAGTACTGCTTTGAATAATATAACTATTTACTTTAGGTAATGTGCAACCACTGCTCCCATCATAAGTAATGTGTTACTAATGTTTTGTAAGCAGCCTTAACCCTGATTTAAGGGGCTAATTCAGTAAGGATTGCTGAGGTGATCCTTGCTGCATTTCTCCCATGATAGGGTCCTGCGTACGCATAGGAACCGTTCTGAGCATGTGCAGAACAGGTCCTGCAGTTGCTGCGCAGATATGCGGATGCGCAGAGGCATTTGCGAGGAGGGACGGGGGCGGCTGACATTTGGGAAAACGGGGGCGTTACACCCCATTTTCCAGGAGTGGCAAGGCCAAGCACTACGCCTCCTCCTGTATTTGCATTGCTACAGACTGCTGTGAGCAGCTTTGCATTTGCAATCCTTAATGAATCAGGACCTTAGACAGGATTTTATTGTGAATCTGTGATATTATTTTCCCTTCTCACCATTTGTTTGTTGTAATCTTTTATTACTCCTCATCCCAGTGACATACCTCCCAACTGTCCCGAATTTCGCGGGACAGTCCCGTTTTTTTGGGTCTGTCCTGCTGTCCCTCCCGCGGGATACTGTGTCCCACGGTGTGTGTATGTGTGTGTGTAGGGGGGGGGGGGGGCAGTTGGGAGGCTCCCTATCACTCGCTGCTCTACTCAGTTAAGCGTCTATTCCAGTGAGGCAGAGGGACTGGGGGCATCGCCAGCAGCTCACAGAGCGCTGGCCATGTCCCCACTGTGACGACAACGCACGAGGAATCCCCGATGACGCGCGAGGAGTCCCTCTTTCAGCAGTCCGAAAGTTGGGAGGTATGCAGTGGGTGTTGGGTATTGAGTGTGGGGTCGCAATTAGTGGTCAACAGACACATGTTTGTAGCTATACTTATTAGGGTATTGGATGCTGCATAGCTGTAGGCTGCTATAGTCAGTGTTAAGATTCAAAGGGTGGTATCCAATCAGCCGTGGGATTCTCCAGGGCTAATGGATTCATTGGAGGCTATCCAGTGGTGGGATTCAAATAAATTAACAACCGGTTCTATGTCCTAATGACCATTTTAAGTATACCGAAAGGTAGTTTAATAATTCATGCATTTAATACTCAAATAACACCCATTATGCGATATGCCACACACTGTAATGCCAATTACATATTATGATACACACAGTTATGGTCCTGACACCATTTTATGCCCACACACAATAATGCCACTTACATTGCCTGTGCGTTGCCAGGGTTTTCATGCGCGTTGCTAGGGGTCTCCTGTGCGTTGCCAGGGGTTTCATGCATGTTGCTAGGGGTCTCCTGTGCGTTGTCAGGGGTTTCCTGCGTGTTGCCAGGTATCTCCTGGCCGCTGCCCCAGTAAAGTTAAGAAGGGTGGGTGCGGACTTCAGTGGTTACTGCTAGCCCCCACTGCCCCCGCAGTAGATTGAGACGCGCTGGGGGCTGCGGAAGCGCTTCTGTACCATAGCAGTCACAGCAGTGTAAAAAAAACACCCTCTTAAAATGCCCGCCGCCGAGGAGACAGGCGCTAGAGGTCAAATGTGACCTCTAGCATCTGTCTCCTCCTTGGCGGCGGCCATTTTTGGTTGTTTTTTTTACATTGCTATGGTACAGAAGCACTTCTGCAGCCCCCAGCGCGTCTCAATCTACTGCGGGGGCAGCGGCGGCTAGCGCTACTGGGGCAGTGGCGGGTTCCATGGGTGCTCCTCGTGGTCCATGGGTGCTCGAGCCCGGGAGCACCTAGGCAATTAGCAACCGGTTCTAAGAACCATACCTAACTTTAGGTATCGGTTCTGAAGAACCGGTGCGAACCGGCTGAATCCCACCACTGAGGCTATCCAATTGCCCCGATACCCAGCCCTTATCGGGGATTTTGCCTTGCGTGCATCAAGCACGCCAAGCATAATCCCTGATAACCAGCCCTCGGAACCGAGATAATGCATGGGTCCAGGAACTTATCCTGGATCCCATGTGTGTGTTTTCAGACGAAAACAGGACAGCTGACGTCACAAACACTCCCTGAAATGCTTGGGAACACCTGCATTTTTCCTGACACTCCCAGAAAACGGCCAGTTACCACCGCCCAAACGTCCGCTTCCTGTCAATCAACCTACTTTTGCCTAGCAATCAAAAAAGATGCATGATTTCTTCGCAGTTTGGCCTCGCGCCTGCGCATTATGGTCTGTACGCATGTGCAGTCATTCAATAATCGGTCGCTGTATGATTTGGCAAAACAGGGATCAGGTCTGAATTAGGATAGCCAGAATATGATCATCCTGCTAAAATCTCAATATTAGCTGATAAAGCTGATTATCTTTACAGGAATGAAAGCTATACCTTAAAAACACCTTAAATACACTTTAAACCTTTAGCCGCTGTGGCCGCTATACTTAATTCACACTACGCACCTTTTACGCTATTAGCGTAGTGTACGGACTTTGCGTACACACGCCGCGCTGACGGTACAAAGTACTCGCAGCGCATACACACCCAGAGATACACTTTAAACCTTCTACAGCAATGCTATGCAATAATAGTACACTTTAAACCTTAGCAGGGCAATGAGCACACGACACCAATTGTGAGTTTACCGCTGGGTTCCGACACCACAGTGGATTATTTCTTAAAGGGGGTTTACAATACAAATTATACGCTACAATACAAGACAATATATATAAAGAATAATGGCTACAGTCAATGTACATACGTGAGTATATTCGCGTGCGCTTCCCGGTCCGGTCCTCCGTCATCAAATAGATAACGTTGTGAGTCTAGTGTCAGGCCGGGCTGCAGCAGGCTTTATTTATACAAGTCTTCCAAAAGCAATACAATGGATACTGTAATCCCTTTGTCCATTGGACACAGGAATGCACTTTTACAGTACAGGAGAGGTCATAGGTTGATTTGAAAAGGTAGGCGATGTCTTTCTCAACTGCTCTTGTGGGTGGTCTCCTCTGGATTCCCGCCGCATACATAATATACAGTAAATACAGTTTATATCTATATTCTGCTTCTGCACATAACTATCCGCAGGAACATGCGATCTTCCGCAGACCAACCCCAGAATGTTACCCTTAAAATACCCTACAGCTGGATACCAAATACCACCTTATAACCTAAGTCTGTCCCCTCTTATCCTGTAAAGGTGAATCCCTTTGTTCTGCAACCATTTAAACAGCTGTAACTTTCTGATGTGGTGCAAGGAGACTATGTGTACATTGTGCACTATTTGGATTAAATATGTAATGTGTTCTGATGGCCCTCCATGCGTACACAAACTCTGCCGTAAATACCCATACCACGCGCCGATGCGCAGGTCCGTGGGAGCGACCATACGCAAATTGCGGATATGTGCACGCACGGCAGAACAAGTGCACGCGCAGTGGACATGTGTGTGCAGTTTATACGTGCAGTGTGTTCTTCAATATTTTTCAACTTTGACATAGCCCATTTTTTTAAACCACAAAATTAATGTGGCTCATAGGATACCCCCCACAGTGTTTAGATTATATGTGTTATTTGAATTTGATAACTAAAAGAGACTAACAGCTAAAACAACTACAGATGGACTGCTTTGAACCTTCAAATGTAAGTTCACTAACACCACATTACTAACACTAGCAGCCTATATTATCTGACCATTCAATGCTGAACTCCCTATTTGGACACGGCAGGAACCTACCATTACATTAGTAACTATTTATTCAAGCTTCTGGATTTTCACAAATACAGTTTAAGCGGGTCCAAAGGTGTGCGCCGTGGTACCCTGAGGTGCCGCAGAACTTACGCAGGGGTATGCAGTGGGTTAATGTTTTGACAGCAAACCATTTGGACGGGCTGCATGCTGCCTCTCTAAGCAGCCCGCAGACATTAACAAAGCACAGCCGGCCGGCCACCATAATATGCTGTGGTCACTCTCACGGATTGTGTGGACCCGCCTTCTTCTCCACTTCCTATCTTTTCTCCTACTCTTACACCTGGTAGCATTTTATTTTGATGGTCACATGCATTTAGCACTGGATGATGTGGAAGGGAGTATTGTGAACCATGGTAAAGCATACTTGCCTACTCTCCTGGAATGGTTCCCACACGGAAAAGTGGGTAAGCCTCCCGGCCGGCAGCTAGGCCCCGCACCCCCAGGAGAAACACTCATATATCCCTCGCAGGGGTAATCTCAGAATAGTGTAGCAGGGGTGGAACCACGATGACGCGATCTTGCGTCCACGCTCCCTGGTCTTCCCAATTACGCTCCCCTGTGCCGCCCCATCACGCAACCCCTGTGCTGCACCACTACCTCTGCTGAGCCGACCTGGCTGCCTTCTCCCGGAGGAGGCAGTCAGAATTTGGGCAACTATAAGCACACTTATTTTTGAGGCCCTCCTTCCCTCCCCGCTAGGTACAGGCTGGTCTGCCATCGACTCAATCTCCAGGCTGCACCTTTGTCTCTCTGCCTAGTCCCCTCCTTGTGTCTCTGAACCTCATGAGCAGTGGCGTCACAAGGGGGGTGCGGGGGGTGCGGCCCGCTCCCGGGTGTCACCCGCCGAGGGGTGACACCAAAATGCCGGCTCCTGCAGAGTGACAGAGGCCGAGTGCTGCACCACTCCCTCTGCTGAGCCGACCTGGCTGCCTTCTCCCGGAGGAGGCAGTCAGAATTTGGGCAACTATAAGCACACTTATTTTTGAGGCCCTCCTTCCCTCCCAGCTAGGTACAGGCTGGTCTGCCATCGACTCAATCTCCAGGCTACACCTTTGTCTCTCTGCCTAGTCCCCTCCTTGTGTCTCTGAACCTCATGAGCAGTGGCGTCACAAGGGGGGTGCGGGGGGTGCGGCCCGCTCCCGGGTGTCACCCGCCGAGGGGTGACACCAAAATGCCGGCTCCTGCAGAGTGACAGAAGCCGAGTGCTGCACTGTTATATTATGTGCAGCACTCGGCTCCTGTCACTTTGTAGGAGCCAGCACTGCAGGGACAGCACCTCCCGAGAGTCAGCCCTCACCTCCCACACCCCCCAGTGAAAAAAAAAACGGGTGTCGGGACGCGAAGCCCCGCCCCTCCGCAAAGCCCCGCCCCTTTGCGTGCCTGCGATGGTTTAAAAATGGGTTCCGCTCGCGAAGCCCCGCCCCTCTATTTAAGCCCCGCCCATTCCCGTGAAGCCCCGCCCCTTTTATCCTCGCTGCCGCACCGGGTGTCACAGAGGTGAGTGACGCCTCTGCTCATGAGCACTGAGTCTCTCAGTCTCACCGCCCACAATGTCTCTCCAGCACATACCCTGGTTTTTTTTTCACATCTCCCTGTGTCTCCCCCGCCCCCTCCCTGTGCATAATTATTAATTAAATAATATTTTTTTTTACAATTTATTTCTTTATTTTATTCTTTCTAACGGCTACTTAGTTGCTGGGATATAAAGTTATGTATTTTCTATTGGCCTAGGGGTGCCGCATAAGACTGATAGGTGCCCTGAAGTGAAAAACTTTGCGAACCAATGTCTTAGTGTATATCTGTACCAATGTTATATTGCATTTATGCCTTTGACAGTCTTGTCTGAATTACCATTGCTTTTTTTTTTTGTTCCCACCCATCCCACAGTTAAGGGGGTACATAAGAAAACGGACAGTTATCACCCATAAACATTCACTTCCTGTCAAGTCACCTTGCGAACAGCTGTGCGATCCAAATTTTCACACCATCCTGTCGCTGTTTGGCGACACACATGCGCATTGTGGTGCATATCTATGCTCAGTAGTTTGATAATCGCCCGCTGTGCGAAAACGTACAGCAATGATCAGGTTTGAATCGGGCCCAGTGTCTGTATATGTCTTCCACATTGCTGTACCATTTTTTTACATTATTAATTGTATTTGCATAATGTTTGTTCTATTCCATACCATTTTTTTAATGCTAAATTTAAATCCATCCATTTGTGTCCTCCAATTTTCCCTTTTTTAATTAGTTCTATCTGATGGGCCCTACACACTTACCGATGTGTATGCGCGATATGAACAATCTCATTCAGTAATGAACGATAAATTGTACATATTACTCAGTATGAATGCACCAATGATGAACGATGCGCTTCCCCGCGGTCATTCATTGTTGTCTTTCCCACGTTTAGCATAACAAGCCAATTCGGTCGATGGTCGTTAATCATTGAAAATGAACTTCGTCCAAATTGGAAACATCGTCAAGTGTGTAGGGCCCATTAGAACTAGTGTTATGGTCCCTACACACTGGCCAAGTGTGTCCGGACTGTGTGGGTAATTACTAGATGCCTCGTCTGCGGCAGCCTCACACGAGGCAGGCACCAGAGAGCACTCTGACCGCATCATGGGCTCTTGATGCAGGGTGAAGAGGTGCAGGTCATAATACCATAGCGTTGGTTTGTAGACTTCATCTGCCCGGCTCCTGAATGTTGAGACTCCTTGCATTTTTTGTTTTCAATCAACAGATTTTGGATCTTCTTCTTGACCCATGTTGGCATCTGTGTTCAGTGCTTTGCTGTAGTCAACAAGTTGATGGAGTCAGTGTTGGACTGGGGCTTGAAGGGCCCATCGGGGGAATGCTGTAATAGGGACACATGTTTAGGGGTGTGGACAGTTTCCAGCTGGGGTTAGGCCAGCCACCACATTGGTTTGCCTAACCATTAGAGAGTACATGGTCTGCGCCCCTTGATATATATAATGTAACATATGTATAATGTAAAATTGAAGTGTACAGTCTGAAACCTGATCCCTAGAGAATGAGGTGGGGGGGCTCGGGCAGTGGGGCCCACAGGGGGTTTCCCCCGTACCCCTGTGGACTAGTCCAACACTGGATGGAGTGCCCGAAGCTTCTTTTGCCCATTGGAGTAATCCTTGGATTTGACTCTCCAGAGGCATTCGTTGGCCTGGTACAAGTCAATGAATCCAGTCCAGAATTCCTAGTTGTGTTCCATAAGTCTGAAAAACAAATAATGAAAAACAAACAAACATAAATACATACGTTCAAACTATAAAACATATCATCATATACACCTTTAAACCTTTAAAATAAAACATTTTTGGAAAAAATGTCTAGTGACAAGGCCGGGCCAGGAGGAGACACTATGCGATATTGCTCCTGGAGTGTATTGCATAGTGTGTATGCACCTATAATGGCTGTAAAATAAATATATATATTTATATAATAAACATTTCAGCCCTGTCTACAATAAACACAATAAAAGTATTTTTGAAGGTTAAAATTTAATATGTATTCTAACCTCTGAAAAACGACCAGTCAGCGGTCGAGAAACGCGTCAGTACTTTGTTATCCCTACCATTCTACACAGACACCACTAACATCTCAGAGCCGTTCACTCTGTTTGACTTGAAGCCGCCTGCCCTGGCCTTTTTGCTAAACGGAAGCCACGGCTATCCAGGACGCGGCTGGCAACGGACGGTAATTACAGTCATTAGATAAGCTGCAGACAGAGCCATTTGAAAAGGTACCACAGAGCCGCCTATTCTGCCGCACTTTGAGCCGCCCACCCTGGCTTCTCTGCAAAATGGAAGTTGTGGTTATGCAGGACGCTGCTAGCAAAGACAGCTAATACACAGCTATACTTAAGCCACAGACGGAGCCATTTGAGTTTGCGCTCCCTTGCCATTAGGAACTACGACTTTCCAAAGAGCTCCTCCGTGTTTGGAATTCCCTGCCTGAGGGAGTTGTAAAGGCGGACTCAGTCAACACCTTTAAGAATGGGTTAGATAAATTCCTAATGGATAAAGATATTCAGGGTTATGGTGCATAGTCACGCACTATAGTTATTTTAAAAAGAGGGATAAAACGTCAAATAATCCTGCATAGGAGACCACAAATAGGTTGAACTCAATGGACAATTGTCTTTTTTTAACCTTAGATACTATGTTACTATGTTCTATCCTGATACCTCACTATAAGTGTTAATGTTCTGGATTTATTGCTGGAAGGGCAAGTATTTATACCCATTGCTACAGTGTGCAGTTGTATTTTGACCATTGGAGAGCTAATTACTGGAGAGACATACCATATATTTCAGTGCTTAAGCCTGAGGGTATATCATCAACCTTATAACAAAGGGGGTGTTATAATCCTGAGCATATTACTCATGTTTTGCTGGTTATTGTTATGATTTACCTTTGCCTCAGTTTGTGGAACTAGAGGTCACAGCTAGCTCCTGCATAGTTGTCTCCCAGTGTCTCAGCTCCTGCTTTCAGCAACTGACTCCACAGGTGTCTGCATTCTGTAATTACAGCTGGTTACCTGAAACCTACTATTCAGCTTGTCAGCCTGCTCAGTCTGCACTGCAGCTGCATGATATATCAGTTACTGGGGGCCTGTCTGGTGCTCACAGCTGATTGGTCCAGCCTGTTCTTTTAAGCCCCTCAATCCCAAGAGGCCTTGCCAGTTATTGCTACTCCATACGGTGTTCTGCTCTCTGGTTCCTCTCTGGTCTCAGTTCATCTGTCCAGTGGGTTTTGCCTTGTTCCTGCATTGAATTCCAGCTTCACCATCTTGCTGACGAACTTAGTCTGCCAACTGCCATTACCCTGTTTCCAAGTGTCTGCACCCCAGTGTGTCTGTGTGTCGCTACCTCCTGTGTCTCTCCTAGAGCTCCTGCTGCTGTTCCATCTCCACGACCCCAGTGTACCATCTGGCCGTGTGCACCCTGCCACCTTCTCCAGTTCCTGTTTGTTCCTGCGTATCCCTGCGGTTTGTCATATACATCTGGCCTATCATACAACACCTCTACCATAACTCTAGTCCAGTTCAGGTATCAAGTGACCCAGACAGGGGGCCGCGACCTGCAGGTCGGGAGCCGCGAAGCCCATATCCCCTTGCGGGGCTCCCTGGTGAAAACCTCCCGGCCTGTTAGACTCCACGGCTCTGTTCTAGGTAACGTCAACCACTAGGTACCTGATCCCAAATTCCGGATTCTGCACCAGTTTCTGACAGGGGGTCATTCCGAGTTGATCTCTCGCTAGCAACTTTTTGCAGCACTGTGATCAGGTTAAATCTCAGCAAAACTGCGCATGCGTATGTACCACAATGCACAGGCGTGTCGTATGGGTACATAGAGGATCGGTGATGGGCGATGGATTTAACGAAGAATCCATTCGCACAGCCGATCGCAAGGTGATTGACAGAAAGAGGGCGTTTGTGGGTGTCAACTGACAATTTTCTGGGAGTGTTTGGAAAAACGCAGGCGTGTCCAAGTGTTTGCAGGGCGGGTGTGTAACATCAATTCCGGTACCAAAAACACTGAAGTGATCGCAACGGCTGAGTAAGTCCAGAGCTACTCAGAAACTGCCAAAAACTTTTTTTGAGCCGTCGGCTGCAAAAGCGTTCGCACACTTGCAAAGCTAAAATACACTCCCCCATAGGCGGCGACTATCTGATCGCAGCGCTGCAAAAAATTGCGAGAGATCAACTGCGAGAGGTCAACTTGGAATGACCCCCAAAGAGAGTACATTAATGAAAATACGTTCTCCTTTAACTTCTCCATCACTAGTCCTTTAGGATTATTCATAAACTGTACTAACTAAAGCAACTTTCTATTGAGGACTTTATTTGGTTACATATTCACCTGAAATCATTGTTACATTGTATATTCTGTGATACGTTGTGAATTTGCTACAGATTTTTAGAAACAAATGTGATTGTTATTGTCTGTTTAACATAGATAGGGATTTTTTTTTTACCATTTATTAATCATTTAAGATTAAATATTAATAAATAATTGTAAGCCAAACAAGAGTCTGTTTGCGCTCTCTAATCTTTTCCAGTTTGTTTTTACCCAGGGATTTTGCTAATACCCCATTTTTTGAGAGCAGTAAACAGCACATCAACAGTATAATTTGTTTTGTGGGCGCCTTACTTTTCTAGTGGATAACCTACAGCTACAATAGCTGTAGCGATACGGTACATCTAAAAGTTTGCACTCAAAATGTAAATATGCCATCATCACTGATGAGCACACCGCACCTATAGTAACCACTGCATATGCATACATGTGTGTGTCTAACACACACACACACACACACACACACACCTATAGTGTGTATACCTATACTAGTTATACACACACACATATATATATATCTATATATATATATATATGTATGTGTGTCTGTGTGTGTGTGTGTGTGTGTGTGTGTGTGTGTGTGTGTGTGTGTGTGTGTGTGTGTATGTGTGTGTATATATACACTGCTCAAAAAAATAAAGGGTACACTAAAATAACACATCCTAGATCTGAATGAATGAAATATTCTTATTAAATACTTTGTTCTTTACATAGTTGAATGTGCTGACAACAAAATCACACAAAAATGATCAATGTAAATCAAATTTATTAACGCATGGAGGTCTGGATTTGGAGTCACACTCAAAATTAAAGTGGGAAAACACACTACAGGCTGATCCAACTTTGATGTAATGTCCTTAAAACAAGTAAAAATGAGGCTCAGTAGTGTGTGTGGCCTCCACGTGCCTGTATGACCTCCCTACAACGCCTGGGCATGCTCCTGATGAGGTGGCGGATGGTCTCCTGAGGGATCTCCTCCCAGACCTGGACTAAAGCATCCGCCAACTCCTGGACAGTCTGGTGAAACATGGCGTTGGTGGATGGAGCGAGACATGATGTCCCAGATGTGCTCAATTGGATTCAGGTCTGGGGAACGGGCGGGCCAGTCCATAGCATCAATGCCTTCGTCTTGCAGGAACTGCTGACACACTCCAGCCACATGAGGTCTAGCATTGTCTTGCATTAGGAGGAACCCAGGGCCAACCGCACCAGCATACGGTCTCACAAGGAGTCTGAGGATCTCATCTCGGTACCTAATGGCAGTCAGGCTACCTCTGGCGAGCACATGGAGGGCTGTGCGGCCCCCCAACGAAATGCCACCCCACACCATTACTGACCCACTGCCAAACCGGTCATGCTGGAGGATGTTGCAGGCAGCAGAACGTTCTCCTTGGCGTCTCCAGACTCTGTCACATGTGCTCAGTGAGAACCTGCTTTCATCTGTGAAGAGCACAGGGCGCCAGTGGCAAATTTGCCAATCTTGGTGTTCTCTGGCAAATGCCAAACGTCCTGCACGGTGTTGGGCTGTAAGCACAACCCCCACCTGTGGACGTCGGGCCCTCATACCACCCTCATGGAGTCTGTTTCTGATCGTTTGAGTAGACACATGCACATTTGTGGCTTGCTGGAGGTCATTTTGCAGGGCTCTGGAAGTGCTCCTCCTGTTCCTTCTTGTACAAAGGCGGAGGTAGCGATCCTGCTGCTGGGTTGTTGCCCTCCGACGGCCTCCTCCACGTCTCCTGATGTACTGGCCTGTCTCCTGGTAGCGCCTCCATGCTCTGGACACTACGTTGACAGACACAGCAAACCTACTTGCCACAGCTCGCATTGATGTGCCATCCTGGATGAGCTGCACTACCTGAGCCACTTGTGTGGGTTGTAGACTCCGTCTCATGCTACCACTAGAGTGAAAGCACTGCCAGCTTTCAAAAGTGACCAAAACATCAGCCAGAAAGCATAGCAGCTGAGAAGCGGTCTGTGGTCACCACCTGCAGAACAACTCCTTTATTGGGGGTGTTTTGCTAATTGCCTATAATTTCCACCTGTTGTCTATTCCATTTGCACAACAGCATGTGAAATTGATTGTCAATCAGTGTTGCTTCCTAAGTGGACAGTTTGATTTCACAGAAGTGTGATTGACTTGGAGTTACATTTTGTTGTTTAAGTGTTCCCTCTATTTTATTGAGCAGTGTATATATAAGCAATTAAGTGTGAGCACTCACCTGTCTTCTTTTTATAGGTATTTAATTAGACCATCATACCACAGAAATGCACATCAACGTTTCTTTCCTGATGTGGACCTTTGTCAGGAACTTTGTCAGGGGTACCTAACCATTTTATTACACACCAACAATGAGGGGAGCCTACCCCCTTTCATATATGTCCTGCCGTCATTAATGCAGAGGGGAGCCCAGGATCGGATTGGGTTTAAAAACCAGCCCGGAAAATTTATGGAAGTAGCCCTAATAGGGGTGGTGGACTGTTGAGGAGGCGGAGTCTGTCAAGTGGGAGGGATTACTGCTCAGAAGGCCAGCACACATGAATGTATATAAGATGGGGCGTGGCTTAGTGGGAGAGGGGCGTGGCCACATAATAGTGCCATTTCACATTACACCACACAGTAGTGCCACTTATACACAGTGCACCAGGTAGAACCTCCTATACACACTGTGCCAGTTTGAGCACGTTATACATATTCCGCCAGATAGAGCACATTCTACACTTTGCACCAGGTAGAGCACGGTATAAACTTTGCGCAAGGCAGAGCACATTATACACATTGCACCAGGTAAAGCACATTATACATTTTGCGTCAGGCAGAGCACATTAAACACACTGCACCAGGTAAAGCACGTTATACATATTGCAGTGGGTAAAGCACATTATACACATTGCACCAGGTAGAGCACATTATACACTTTGTGCCAGGTAGAGTACATCGTACACTTTGCGCCAGGTAGAGCATGTTATACACTTTGCGCCAGGTAGAGCACGTTATACACTTTGCGCCAGGGAGAGCACATTATACACATTGCACTAGGTAGAGCACATTACACACACACATATATATATATATATATATATATATACTTGCAAAGCAGTCGGCACTCCTCAGCTCTGTCCACAACTTGCTCCGTGCCAGGACAAGAAATTCACATAGATCCAGAAAGAAGAACGGCACTGGAGACAGCAATATGCAGAAAAAAATTGTATTCAAAAGGCAACAGCCGTTTCAGGGCATCTGCCCCTTCCTCAGGCCCAATACATAGTAGTGTATTGGGCCTGAGGAAGGGGCAGATGCCCTGAAACGGCTGTTGCCTTTTGAATACAAGTTTTTTCTGCATATTGCTGTCTCCAGTGCCGTTCTTCTTTCTGGATCTATATATATATATATATATATATATAGAGGTCCAAAGGGGAAGCAATTAAAGGCACTCAGAAGGGCAAAAAATACAGCACTCAGAGATCTAAATGAATCGACGTTTCGGAGCTTACGCCCCTTTATCAAGACATATCATACACAACAGTAACAGTAAACTCACCCACATTAAGTAGCAGAAGGTCCTGGTCTCACAGTCCCGCCGCACGGCGCCCAGCCGGAAGTCCTCCCACATGACGCACTTCCTGGTCGATGCTGCCCCCAGTCGTCCCAGCAACCAAGTGGCTTGCGTTCCACCAGTGTAGGCGCATGCAGGAAGCATAGTCACTGGTGCTCTGCAGGCGGAGCTGGAGATCTGGGAACATACAGAAAAGTAAACAAAACACCATATTAAAAACGTATGCAGATAAAAAGCACATGCATACGTGTAACAAAGCTAGAATGGGTATACAGCATATTGAAATAAAGACAAAAATACATTACTGCATTAAACCTATGAATACATCAATATACTAATAACAAGCAACACAATAGATATCACAGAGAAAAAGCTCCTGATCACAAACCACAAGAATAAGGCAAAAAAACATATTATTAATACTACAGCTGGAACAGAAAGGACTTTACATTAAACTATTCCAGTTGATCTTGTCATTAAGGCCATGAGGAACCATAGTGTTGAGCCTAAAGATCCATCTTGACTCAGCCAATAATAGTAACTTCTGGCGATCACCCCCCCCTCAAGGACAACGGGACATGATCAATCATAAAGTATCGCAATGAAGACAAGGGCCAGTATTTACTAAAAATCCGAGTTTGGCCGATTTGTGTTTTTTTTTCTAAGTCCCAATCCGGGAATTCACTAAGCACCAATCTCGGCAGTGTTTGGACTATTCGTAATGGTTTGAATGACAACGTTCACAAATACGAATGAATAGACCATCGGTCAAACGCGGCCG
The DNA here is from genome assembly GCF_028390025.1 of Pseudophryne corroboree. Lineage (NCBI taxonomy): Eukaryota > Metazoa > Chordata > Amphibia > Anura > Myobatrachidae > Pseudophryne > Pseudophryne corroboree. The sequence continues at coordinate 264,960,972 of NC_086449.1, read as the reverse complement.
TTATTTTATAGAATACGGGCATTCACTATTCATTCGTATTTGGGCCCTCATTCCGAGTTGTTCGCTCGCAAGCTGCTTTTAGCAGCTTTGCACACGCTAAACCGCCGCCTACTGGGAGTGAATCTTAGCTTAGCAAAATTGCGAACGAAAGATTCGCAATATTGCGAAAAGACTTCTCTGTGCAGTTTCTGAGTAGCTCGAGACTATCTCTTCCAGTGCGATCAGTTCAGTGCTTGTCGTTCCTGGTTTGACGTCACAAACACACCCAGCGTTCGCCCAGACACTCCTCCGTTTCTCCAGCCACTCCCGCGTTTTTCCCAGAAACGGTAGCGTTTTTTCAAACACTCCCATAAAACGGCCTGTTTCCACCCAGAAACACCCACTTCCTGTCAATCACACTCTGATCTCCAGAACGAAGAAAAAACCTTGTAATGCCGTGAGTAAAATACCAAACTTCATAGCAAATTTACTTGGCGCAGTCGCAATGCGAACATTGCGCATGCGCAATTAGCGGAAAATCGCTGCGATGCGAAGAAAATTACCGAGCGAACAACTCGGAATGACCACCTTGGGTGTTAGTTTCTGAGTGCTCAAGTGCGGGTCTGTTTTTTTTTCGATTCATTAAAAAAAGCAGCAATAAAATAGACTTGCTTTTTCCAGTCGAGTTTGGATAACCATGCACGGATCAGTGAGATCTGTGCACGATTATCTATGGGAAAGGGTCTGTTTAGTGTAAAATCAGAAAAAAAAAATTGCGTGGGGTCCCCCCTCCTAAGCATAACCAGCCTCAGGCTCTTTGAGCCGGTCCTGGTTGAAAAAATATGGGGGGAAAAATGACAGGGGTTCCCCCATATTTAATCAACAAGCACCGGGCTCTGCGCCTGGTCCTGGTTCCAAAAATACGGGGGACAAAAAGCGTAGGGGTCCCCCGTATTTTTGAAACCAGCACCGGGCTCCACTAGCTGGGGAGATAATTCCACAGCCGGGGGACACTTTGATATCGGTCCCTGCGGCCGTGCCATTAAAACCCCAACTAGTCACCCCTGGCCGGGGTACCCTGGAGGAGTGGGGACCCCTTCAATCAAGGGGTCCCCCCCCTCCAGCCACCCAAGGGCCAGGGGTGAAGCCCGAGGCTGTCCCCCGCATCCAAGGGCGGCGGATGGGGGGCTGATAGCCTTGTTTACAAAATGTGAATATTGTTTTTAGTAGCAGTACTACAAGTCCCAGCTAGCCTCCCCCGCAAGCTGGTACTTGGAGAACCACAAGTACCAGCATGCTGTGGAAAACCGGGCCCGCTGGTACCTGTAGTACTACTACTAAAAAATACCCCCAAAAAAACAGGACACACACACCGTGACAGTACAACTTTATTGCATACATGCACACCAACATACACACATACTTACCTATGTTCCCACGAGGCTCGGTTCTCTTCTCCATGTAGAATCCTAGGGGTACCTGTGAAAAAAATGATACTCACATAATCCAGTGTACCTTCTGTTCTTTGTATAATCCACGTACTTGGCAAAATAATAAAACGGAAACCCGACCACGCACTGAAAGGGGCCCCATGTTTACACATGGGACCCCTTTCCCCGACTGCCAGGACCCCCCCTGACTCGTGTCAAAGAGGGTCCCTTCAGCCAATCAGGGTGCGCCACATCGTGGCACTCTCCTGATTGGCTGTGTGCTCCTATAGTGTCTGTCAGGCAGCAAACGGCACAGATACAATGTAGCGCCTATGCGCTCCATTGTAGCCAATGGTGGGAACTTTGCGGTCAGCGGTTGACCGAAAGTAACCTCACCGCTGACCGCAAAGTTCCCACCAATGGCTACAATGGAGCGCATAGGCGCTACATTGTATCTGTGCCGTGTGCTGCCTGACAGACACTACAGGAGCACACAGCCAATCAGGAGAGTGCCACGACGTGGCGCACCCTGATTGGCTGAAGGGACCCTCTTTGACACGAGTCAGGGGGGGTCCTGGCAGTCGGGGAAAGGGGTCCCATGTGTAAACATGGGGCCCCTTTCAGTGCGTGGTCGGGTTTCCGTTTTATTATTTTGCCAAGTACGTGGATTATACAAAGAACAGAAGGTACACTGGATTATGTGAGTATCATTTTTTTCACAGGTACCCCTAGGATTCTACATGGAGAAGAGGACGAGCCTCGTGGGAACATAGGTAAGTATGTATGTATGTTGGTGTGCATGTATGTAATAAAGTTGTACTGTCACGGTGTGTGTGTCCTGTTTTTTTGGGGGTATTTTTTTAGTAGTAGTACTAGAGGTACCAGCGGGCCCGGTTTTCCACAGCATGCTGGTGCTTGTGGTTCTCCAAGTACCAGCTTGCGGGGACTTGTAGTACTACTACTAAAAACAATATTAACATTTTGTAAACAAGGCTATCAGCCCCCCATCCGCCGCCCTTGGATGGGGGGGACAGCCTCGGGCTTCACCCCTGGCCCTTGGGTGGCTGGAGGGGGGGGACCCCTTGATTGAAGGGGTCCCCACTCCTCCAGGATACCCCGGCCAGGGGTGACTAGTTGGGGTTTTAATGGCACGGCCGCAGGGACCGATATCAAAGTGTCCCCCGGCTGTGGCATTATCTCCCCAGCTAGTGGAGCCCGGTGCTGGTTTCAAAAATACGGGGGACCCCTACGCTTTTTGTCCCCCGTATTTTTGGAACCAGGACCAGGTGCAGAGCCCGGTGCTGGTTGATTAAATATGGGGGAACCCCTGTCATTTCCCCCCCCATATTTTTTCAACCAGGACCGGCTCAAAGAGCCCGAGGCTGGTTATGCTTAGGAAGGGGGACCCCACGCAATTTTTCCAAACTTTTTTAAGACTTTAATTAACTTTTTAAGGTACACAATGAAGCCCTGCACGGATCTCACAGATCTGGCCGGGATTCCTTGTGTTTTGTCAGGCAGTGTTTTACTCATCACTCCCGTAAAACACTGCCTGATATTACGAATGACATCGACATCGGAAAAAACGAATGTGCAAAACTCGGCAGCTTAGTGAATGACCGTATCAGGATTAAAAAAGTTGCAGTAAAATGTAGTGATGAGCGGATTCGGTTTTACTCGGTTTTACTCGGTTTTACTCGGTTCTCAAAACAGCATCTTATTGGCTCTCGGATGTCACGTGTTTTGGATAGCCAATAAGATGCCGTTTTGAGAACCGAGTAAAACCGAGTAAAACCGAATAAAACCGAACCTCGCTCATCACTAGTAAAATGCACCCGATACCATTCGAGATCAAACACCCTTCAAAACGGCAAAAACATGAATATTAGTAAATAAACCCCAAGGTGTGTCCCTTATCCTTAAAATGACGTGCCACAGGTTGATCCAGATTTTTACCAGACAAATGAATGGCAGAATGGTGTAACGCCATCCTGTCTCTAAAAGGCCTGGACGTCTGACCTATATAATATAGGCCACAGGGGCAACAAATGACGTATACCACAAAATTAGATCTACACGTCAATACATGAAGGATATCATAACATTTTTCTAAATGTGGATGTCTGAATCTTTTGCAGGAGATCATGTACTTACAGGTGGTGCAGTTATGCTGCATTCAGATCGCAAATGCCGGATCCTACCCGGTAAGAGAAACGTGTACTTACCGGGTGGGATCCGGCATTTGCGCTCCGTTGCTGGCTTTCCGACCCGGCAATATACCGGGTCGGTTGCCATAGCAGCGGAGGGCGCAGCAGGGGCGGGGGTGGAGGCGGCGCCGGGAGATGAGCTCATCTCCTGCGCCGCCTCTGCCTATGCTGTGAATGGGAGCCGTGTCGCATCGGAACGGCTCCCATTCACACTGCGCCTGACCCACTAATCAACCCGGTAATAACCCTTCTTTTTTACCGGGTTGAATTACCGGTTCAGGCGACCCGCTAATTCACCAAAGGACCTTTCACATCGCACACGGACCCGTTTCGACACGGCAATATGCCGTGTCGATACCGGGTTTTTAGTGCGATGTGAAAGGGGTATTACTGCAACTGTAGCAACCAGGGTTTTTTTTTTTTTAAATAGAGTTTATTTATTCAAAAAAGGATCACCAATACAGACATATCAATAGACATGGGAAATCGAGTAATTCAGTACAGGCAATGCAGCAGTTTACAGCATACGTGATCTCGAAAAATAAGGTACATTACGTCACATGTACAATTTTTCCCATACTATTACTAAGCTCACGGTGCAAATAAAAAAAATAAAAAAATCTAATGTCTGTAAACAGGTCATTACTCACATATTAAACATTTTTAATTTTCTCCCCAGTCATTTACCAATTACAACTCCAACTAGTAGGCCGTAACATAGCCTACAGAAATTTCTAGAACATAGAAAAATAAAAAAGAAAGAAAGAAAGAAAGAAAGAAAGAAAGAAAGAAAAAAAGAAAGAAAGAAAGAAAGAAAGAAAGAAAGAAAGAAAGAAAGAAAGAAAGAAAGAAAGAAAGAGAAAGAAAAAAGAAAAAACATCAGGGAGCAGTATTACAATACAATAGGTGAGGTATATGAAGTAATGATTAATATCACGACCTGGCCATGTATGAACCTAGGACTCACACCGCCCCCAGGGCGCAGTACTCTCATAGTGCAAGAGCAGGAGAGGAGTATACAGAGGTAGTCCAAGGGGACCATATTTTCTCATATTTGGAAATGGCATTATTTTTCATGTATACATAGTGGTCTTTAAGGAGAGTGTCATTAACCTGTTACAGAAGGGCAACGTGGGGCCATCCATGACCGCGCAATGCACACTTTAGCAAGGGCACAAATACTACGAGCATAAAGGCTCTCCCACTTGGACCCCGAAGCAGGACCCCCCATTCCCAGTACACAGAATCTTGCGGTCAACATACTCCCAGGCATCCCCGTGTGCTCCAGAATCGACCTGACCCCAGACCAGAACACCTGAATGGACGGACACTCCCACACAAGGTGCCAAAAGGATCCCCCATCGGCCCCACATTTAGGGCAAACAGCTGTAGTGCCAGCCCCAAACCTGGCCAACCGAGCCGGTGTCATATAGGATCTGTGCAAAATAAAGAGCTGTATTTGTTGGAATCGGAGTGACTTAGTCACCATACCCGGGTACTCCAGGGCAAGCTCCCAGTCCTCCTCGCCTATGGGGCCCAGGTCACCCTCCCAGTGCTCACGAAGTCCCGAGAGAGGGTCTGCATGAAATGTCCCCAATAGGTACGAGTAGGTAAAAGAAATCACCCTAACCCGTCCCAGCCAGCTTAAAAAGGTCTTTATGGGGAAATGAAGGAGCACCAGGGGTAAGTCCCGAAATTGTGATTGCAAGGCGTGTCGGAGTTGTAGGAATCTAAAAAAGTAAGAATTAGGTAGACCAAATTCCTCCTGTAACTGCTGAAACGATTTCAGCGTGCCATCCCTGTACAACTGGGATATGGAGACAATGGAGTACGGAGCCCACACTACCCCGCCCTCAAGAGCCCCCAACTCGGGTAGTGAAGTAGAGTGCCAGAGGGGAGTATCCGGGTCCAAGCCATCAAACCCAAGCAGATTTCTCAGAGCGAGCCAGATCTTCATGGCCTGGAAGACAATAGGGGGAGAGTACCGAGAAACCCTTCCACTCAGCAAAACCTGCACCGGAGAAAGGCCCGGGCAGTAGCACTGGAGAAATGCCCATTGTAAAGTGCCGGCATCCCCGCCCTGTATCCAGGTGCCAAGGTGTGATAACTGAGACGCAAAGTAGTACAGTTGAAAGTTGGGCAAGGCTAAACCTCCATCAACTTTCAGCCTAGTGAGAGTATTCAGCTTTATCCTAGGCCTTTTGTTGGCCCAGAGTAAGGATGATAATATACCATTCAGTTTCCTAAAAAAGGACGGAAAGATATATACCGGGGATTGCAAGACAATATATAATAGTTTGGGTAGAATTATCATTTTAATTAGACTAACCCTGCCAGTCACCGTTAACGGAAGCTTGCACCAAGCTCTCGACTTGCGTATAATCAGTTGCGTCAGTGGGTCCAAATTCAGGGGTATAAAATCAGAAGGGTTATTCGTGACTTGAATTCCAAGATATTTAAACAGGTCTGTCCAGTATAGCGGCAAGGAGAGCTTCGGGAGCTGGGGAGGAGAACCAATGACGGGCATAATAAATGACTTGGGCCAGTTGATACGGAGACCAGAAAAGCCGCCGAATTCCTCAATGACCTGCAGCAAATTAGGCATATCAACAGCATAATCATGTAGGAATAACAGTAGGTCATCCGCATAAAGGGCAATTTTGTCTACACAAGGGCCCATGACAATTCGCCCAATGTCCGGGTGTGTCCTAATCAGGCAGGCCAAAGGCTCTATGGCTATAGCAAATAGGGCAGGAGAGAGGGGGCACCCCTGTCTAGTACCCCGAGACAGGTTAAAGGAGGGCGAAACATAACCATTTACCAAGATCCTGGCACGCGGATTTTGATATAGCAGTCTGATCCATTGTATGAAGTTAGGGCCAAAGCCCATACATTTCATAACTCCCCACAGGTAGGACCATTCAACGCTATCGAACGCCTTAGCCGCGTCCAAAGAGACCACGACCGAGTCTGAGGGGAAGGTATGTGGAGCTTGCAGAATAGTATTCAGCCTGCTCAAGTTAATGGACGTGGACATACCCGGCATAAATCCGGATTGATCCTGATGTATTATGGACTTAATAACCGAGTTGAGCCGAACTGCTAACATTTTTGCCAGGATCTTAGCATCAGTAGGAATGAGGGAGATTGGCTTATAGGACTCCAAGAGTCTGGGGTCCTTGCCGGGCTTCGGCAGCACTACAATAACAGCCTCGGACATTGAGGGAGGAAGTTGGTTAGTAGTAAACGTGTCCGTAAACATAGTAAGCAACTTGGGGCCAAAGAACTCTATATGTGTTTTGTACAGCTCAGTGGGGATGCCATCACAGCCCGGAGACTTGCCACTGGGGGACATGCCCACTGCTGCGGACACCTCCTCCAAAGTCAAAGGCGCCTCCAGAAAATTGCAAGCCTCGGGGGAGAGTTTGGAGAGGGGTACACTATTCAAATATATGTCCAAGTCAGCCGCAGAGCACGTCAGTCGAGACTCATACAGATCCCTGAAGTATGAAAGGAACAATTGCGCAATATCTGGGGTGTTGTCTGCAATGGAGCCATCAGGACCAGACATCTGCGCAACCGCAGACCCAGGCCGGTCGTGATGTACCAAATGGGCCAACAAGCTTCCCGGTCTATCTGCCTGCATGTACAAATTAGTGGCCCGAAACAAAATGGAGCGCGCGTTTTTATCTGAGAGATGAGCCAGCCATGCCGCCTGAGCCATCAGCCATTGCGTCTTAAGTGCAGAGGTGCCCTCTGCCAGATAACGGATCTCGAGGTCCCTAAACTCTGATTCAAGTGTCCTCTCCTTCTCCCTACATGACAATTTATGTGCAGCAATTTTACCTATCAGTGTACCACGTAGAAAGGCTTTAAATGAGTCCCATATGACAGGAGCCGGGGCCGAGCCCACATTATCCGCAAACAAAACCCTCCCACTTTGTTGTCAAGTCCGAGCAGTCGCCCAACTGAGCTAGCCAGGATGGATGTAACTTCCAATACGACTGTCCCCTCTGGCACTCCACCTCCAAAGATAACAGCAAGGGCGAATGGTCGGACACCCCCCGCGCCTCATAGTGAACATCTAGGATTCTGGGCAGGAGCTCAGGGGAGACCAGGGCCAGGTCAATTCTGGAGAATGAGCCATGTGTACCGGAGAAGCACGAAAACTGTCTAAGTGCAGGATGCCGTACCCTCCAAGCGTCCACCCACTGCATATTACTCAGAAAGTCTGCAAATTTAGACTGGGTACCCCCCACCCTGGGAGCCGAAGGGGACTTCCACCTATCCAGGGAGACGTCCAACACGTTATTAAAGTCCCCTAAGCAAATAACAGGGGCACGGGGGGAAGAGGCAACAAAAGAGGCGGTCTTCTGCAATACATCATACGAGAAAGGTGGAGGAATATATACTGATAGCAGGAAGAAATGACAGGAATTCAATTTGCATTCCAGGAACACAAACCTACCATAGGGGTCAGTATTTACCGTAATCAATTCAAACTGGACAGTTCTTTTTATCATGATTGACACCCCTCAGGAAAAGGAGGAATGAGAGGAATGACACTCCCATCCCACCCAAGGTCTGCGGAGCGACAGCAGTCTATTTCCCTCTAAATGAGTCTCACTCAGACAGACAATGTCCGGGTCATATTTCTTAACCATTTTAAGTACCAGGGATCGCTTTACTTTATTGTTGATACCCCGGACATTCCACGCCAAAAATTTCAAGGCAGGCATGGCGTCTATATGGCCATCTGGGACACATCACATATGTACCTCGCAAGGTGGATAAGGGACCCTGCAATCAAAGTCGTCCGCGCACCTGCCCGCTCATAGAAAACATTATCCCGCAGACCCTGCCGTCCGCAGACCCCGGGCCACAAACCTAGCCGGTCAAAACAACACATCAGTACCTCACAGAAAAAAACACAGAAATATAGAAAACAAACTAAAAAAAGAAAAACAGATCCCATACAGAAACAAGCAATACCCAAATACCAACCCCCCTCCCCGTATACCTTCCCAAACAGTGGCATACACATATCCCTAACAAAACCCAACCCTGGAGATTCAAATGCCTACGGCAAACTTATGCGTAGCATAAGACCTAAAGTCCCAGTGCAAATAAGAACCCTAAGTGTATCAAAACTTATGCGTATATAGCACTACGCAGCAAAGTCCAGAACCACTTAAACTAGAGGGTGCTCCCCTGGACGTATACTTGCATTCTTGAGGCCCATATAAGAAGAAAACTGGATGTCAGTCCGGAGCCAGCTGACGGACACCCGGAGCATATCTGTCCAGCCAAGCCGCCGCCTCCCTGGGAGAGCTGAAGAATTTGGTTTCCCCATCCGCCACCACACGCAGCCTGTAGGGGAACAGCATCGAATAGGGAAGATTCAAGTCCTGAAGACGCCGCTTGATGGGCAGGAACTGAGCCCGGTCTTTTTGGACATCCGCAAAATAAGGCAAAAAATTTAAATGTAAAGTCCCTTCTGTTCCAGCTGTAGTATTAATAATATGTTTTTTTGCCTTATTCTTGTGGTTTGTGATCAGGAGCTTTTTCTCTGTGATATACGCTGATCTTCAATTTATCTAACCGGGTTCTCACGGATGCCGAAATAAGTATATTACAGAAGGGCCTGTCTTTTGTGCCAACAAACTTACATGACGACTTCGATTGGAAGCAAGACCAGCATAAGCTGGCACGCAAATGACGACTTAAGGAATATTACCAGCACAAACCTAGTCCTTTGGCTACATCTGGACTTGATGGCTTTATACAATCCTGTTCTAGGTCCTCGTTTGACCCGGTATCCAGTAACCCGTCGATCAAAACCTTTAACAGGTTACTTAATGAATCAGTATCCAAATTTGTGGCAGCACCTGCTAAGATACAATTTAATTTGCCCAAGGAAGAGTCTTTAGCCCTTAAAGATCTGGAGAAATATGAAGATATCATAATAAGGCCCGCGGACAAAGGCGGGGCCATAGTTGTCCAAAATCTCGATGACTATAAAAGAGAAGTTGAGCGCCAGTTGTCTGACTCGGATGTGTATGTGCAGCTTCCATATGATCCGACTAAGGACTACCAACATGAGTTGAGTGAGATTCTAGACTCAGCAGTTCAGAATGGCTTGATTACACCGGCTCTACATAAGGTACTACTAAAGAAGTTTCCTCAGACTCCGGTGTTGTACACGTTGCCTAAGCTGCACAAGGATAGTGCCAACCCACCCGAGAGGCCGATCATATCTGCCCGAGACTCCCTGTTTCAGAATATTGCCAAATTGTTGGACTTCATCTTACAGCCGTTATTACCACTCAAGAAAGCTTTCCTCAAGGACACTACGAGCTTTATCAATCTATTGCTTGGTCTCCAGACTGTGCCAACAGGCACGATAATGTGCTGTTTGGATGTATGCAGCCTCTATACCTCCATAAAACATGTGGAAGGTGTGGAGGCTATGCGTCTATTTCTCATTGATTTCCTTGATCCAGAAATCTTTAGCCATGACTTATTCCTGCAGTTACTAAAATTAACTTTGTTTAGAAATTATTTTCTGTTTGACAGTAAGTTTTTTTTGCAACTTCGCGGTTGTGCGATGGGGTCTGCCGTGGCACCCTCATATGCAAACATTTTTATGTTTAATCTCGAAGAACAGATGTTTCTCAATCGCACTGAAGTAAGTCAGAATATTCTGCTATACTCCCGGTACATAGATGATATTTTCATACTGTGGACCGGGGGTATGGCAGAATTTGAGAACTTAATACTGGAAGTTAATGGCTTAGATTCATCCATTAAGTATACAAATGCTTGCAGTTCCGAAGTCATGAATTTTTTGGATATAGAAGTCAGGATCACGAATGGGATAATAAGCACTGATATCTATTTCAAGGATGTTGACCGGAACACTTTCCTTAAGGCAGATAACCACCATCCGGTGGCTTTAAAACAGGGTTTACCGCTTTTGCAGATGATGCGCATAGCAAGAGTGGTTAGTGACCCTATGGTGATCTCCTCTAGGTTAGATGACCTCATCATCAAGTTTATTGCACGTGGGTATGACTCTAAATTATTGTGTACCCAAAAGGAAAAGGAAGTTAATGGCTGAATATGCCCCGATCCCAGTTGTTACAACCGACTATGCGCCAGAGGGAGAATATTATCCCCTGGGTTAGTACTTACACAGTAGCAAGCCCCATTATCAAATGAGCAACTCAAGCCCTGTGGCCTATCATTAAGACAGACAGAGATCTTTCGTGTTTTAGCAATATTAGACCAATGGCTGCCTTCAGACGAGGACGGAACCTCAAAGATAGGCTTGTCAAATCCGATGTGTCAGGTATGGGTAAAACAATTGGACCCAACATCTATGTTAAACCCCCTGGTTGCTACAGTTGCAGTAACTGCACCACCTGTAAGTACATGATCTCCTGCAAAAGATTCAGACATCCACATTTAGAAAAATGTTATGATATCCGTCATGTATTGACGTGTAGATCTAATTTTGTGGTATACATCATTTGTTGCCCCTGTGGCCTATATTATATAGGTCAGACGTCCAGGCCTTTTAGAGACAGGATGGCGTTACACCGTTCTGCCATTCATTTGTCTGGTAAAAATCTGGATCAACCTGTGGCACGTCATTTTAAGGATAAGGGACACACCTTGTCTTCATTGCGATACTTTATGATTGATCATGTCCCGTTGTCCTTGAGGGGGGGTGATCGCCAGAAGTTACTATTATTGGCTGAGTCAAGATGGATCTTTAGGCTCAACACTATGGTTCCTCATGGCCTTAATGACAAGATCAACTGGAATAGTTTAATGTAAAGTCACTTCTGTTCCAGCTGTAGTATTAATAATATGTTTTTTTGCCTTATTCTTGTGGTTTGTGATCAGGAGCTTTTTCTCTGTGATATCTATTGTGTTGCTTGTTATTAGTATATTGATGTATTCATAGGTTTAATGCAGTAATGTATTTTTGTCTTTATTTCAATATGCTGTACACGTATGCATGTGCTTTTTATCTGCATACGTTTTTAATATGGTGTTTTGTTTACTTTTCTGTATGTTCCCATATCTCCAGCTCCGCCTGCAGAGCACCAGTGACGATGCTTCCTGCATGCGCCTACACTGGTGGAACGCAAGCCACTTGGTTGCTGGGACGACCGGGGGCAGCATCGACCAGGAAGTGCGTCATGTGGGAGGACTTCCGGCTGGGCGCCGTGCGGCGGGACGGTGAGACCGGGACCTTCTGCTACTTAATGTGGGTGAGTTTACTGTTACTGTTGTGTATGATATGTCTTGATAAAGGGGCGTAAGCTCCGAAACATCGATTAATTTAGATCTCTGAGTGCTGTATTTTTTGCCCTTCTGAGTGCCTTTAATTGCTTCCCCTTTGGACCTCTATTCTACTGTGGACTAGGGCACCGGGGCTCGCTGATTTATACCATCTGAGTGCCGGCTGACAGGGGATTGTATATATATATATATATATATATATATATAATACAGAGTTCCTCCACAGACAGTGGAAGAATGATAGCACTCTCCAGACTTGTGTAATTAGTATAAACACAAATTTAATCAAGGAATTGGTTCCATCAAACTTCAAATCTCAAAATTGGAAAGGGCTCACCAACGTTTCGGTCCCATGATAGGACCTTTCTCAAGGTAGTTTGCCAGTCAACATAGAGTCCAGTGCGACAGGGGCATTATCAGCAACACACAATTGGAACCAGAAAGTCTGTAAAAGGGCCTCCCAGGTCCCCTATATATACCTGAGTGAACTGCAATTAGTGAATGCAGCTCGGCCGCGATCCGATGCGTCACTTCCGGTCTAGAACAGAAGTATCAACGCGGCCGGACCCGTCCCGGTAAAACACACAAATGTGCGCCGTGGGCACTTGGGGAAGGATCACCAAGCTCCTAACCGTGGCCAGAGATGTGCAACGATTGCAGTATCATAGCCGCCTATACCGCGGCGTATGGGTTGCTAGGGCAACGTCCTATTGCCGCTACCTCACTTCCGGTCAGGACCGGAAGTCATGAGGTAACCACGGCAACATTAGTGTCGTAGTTGGAAGCCAAACTAAAAAGGGAACGGCAAACGAAGGGACATAATACAATCAGTGGACGCGGCCCGATGCGTCACTTCCGGTCTAGACCGGAAGTATCGGCGCAACAGGACCCGTCCCGGTGTACAGACCAAATTGTGCATCGTGTGCGCAACGGGGAGGATTATTAAAATCATCATAATCCTACCCGTGTCCAGTGGTGCACCCCGGTGACAGCATCGTGGCTGCGAAGACGGCGGTATGGGGGTTGCTACGGCAACGTCCTGTTGTCGCTACCTAGCTTCCGGTAAGGACCGGAAGTCAGGCGGTAACCACGACAACGTTGGTCTCATGGTCAGAAGCTACACTGGAAACGGGGACGGCATAGGGAAGGGCATACAGTATACTAGCCATAGTGTTGCTAGCGTACTGGTTTAGAGGTATATCGGGAACCTGGGAGTCGCACATAGCAATTCAGGAAAAAATATAAATAAAGAAACATATTATATAAATGTGTATACATATAAAGATATAGATCAAAAACAAAGAAATGTAGCAACATATATAAATAATGATACACGCCTATGTGGTCCCCCAGCAGCCAAGCTCGTAAGGTATATCAGACCCGTATGGCCAAGGGGGATATTGATGCACAGACATACACTATTTTGCAACAAGTCCTGCCAAAGGAGAACCGGGCATGAATAACAACATGTCCACCCACAGGCAATACAAAGTAATGATGCTGCAAGTAATGAGCACAGGGTAGTCAGTATATAGTTCTTGCTTGTCTTTGCACCTGGGTAGCCTGGTGCCCCGGCTGTTCAGAATAAGGCGGTCACTCATGGCTAACCCCCCTCTACTTTAAAAATATAGAGAGAGGGTTATTCTCATTCATTCCTTTGGGGGAAATAGTGTCCAGTCGGTGGATCCAGTAGCTCTCCTTCCTTCTCAAGGCCATAGTGCGGTCCCCACCTCGTGCTAACGGTGGTACCCAATCTATCAGTTTACACCTAAGGTTAGAGACTTGATGTTGATGTAGCAGGAAATGTCTCGGCACTGGTTGTTCTGCTGTCTTCGACTCAATAGCCTGATGGATCGTGGTTCTGTGGTTTGCCATCCTATCGCAAAATCGTCTTGATGTAATTCCAACATAATACAGTCCACAAGGGCAAGTGAGAATATAAATAACATGGTCCATAACACAATGTAATTTATATTTGATCTTGATGGGACGTCCTGAATGTGGGTGGGGAAAGGTGGGGCCAGTGAGCATACTCCGACAAGTTGTACAGCCAGTGCATTTGAAGCAACCAGGCTTTTGTTCTTGCAGCCATGTTGTTCTAGTGGGTACAGTGGGGCTCATTGTGGGTCTCAGTAACAATTGTTTGAGATTGGGTGCTTTCCGGTATGCCATCATTGGGGGTCGAGTGTTCTTTAACTTGAGTTGGGTGTCGGTTGTGATGATAGGCCATCTCCTGCGGAGGGCGCCGCTGATTTTCCTGGATTGTGCGTCAAAAGTAGTGGTAAATACCATGCGGTCAGTGGTGGGGACGGTGTTTGCTGCTGTAGCACTTGATGGTTGAAATTTCACTCGTGCCTTACGTAGACAACGTTGCACACATCCATCAGTGTACCCACGTTCCCGGAATCTCAGCGACATTTCTTGTAATTGTTGTTCCATCACTGTGACATTTGTGTTGTTCCTCATGACCCTCAGGAATTGTGAGATGGGCAGATGTTCTTTAAGTGCAGGCGGATGTTGGCTGGTTGATAGGAGAAGGGTATTCCTGTCGGTGGGTTTCCGGTATAGTGAAGTACTGATCACCTGATCTTCAATAGTGACTGTAATATCCAAAAAGTTGATCTGATGGTCGTCAATCTGGTGTGTAAACTTCACTGGGCTATCAAGCTCGTTTAGCATGTGTACCATCTGGTTAAACATTTCCGTGGTTCCTGTCCACAGGATGAAGATATCGTCAATGAAACGCTTGTACAACAGGATATGGGCTTCGAAGCGTGGCAGAATGTGCGTTGTTTCATATGCTGCCATATAAATGTTAGCATAAGCAGGGGCCAAATTTGAACCCATAGCGGTCCCTGATTGCTGAATATAGTACTTGTCCAGATATGTGAAATGATTATATTTCAAGAATGCTTCAGCCAGTTGGATAATGAAGTCAATCGGTGGATTTGCTGGAGGATGTGTCGTGAGAGCATTCCTTAGTGCTTGTAGGCCGTCTTCATGTGGGATGATCGTATAGAGTGAGCACACGTCCATAGTTGCAAGTCGAATATCTCCACTTGTCCGTGGTAGACTGGAGAGTTTGGTAAGAAAGTCCATGGTGTCCCTTATATAACTATCACTCTGTTGTACTATTTGTTGCAAGAATGAATCCACATAGACTGCCAGTGGTTGCAACAATGAATTTCGTGCCGATATGATCGGTCTACCCGGTGGATGAGAGAGTGTCTTGTGGACTTTAGGCAACGTATATATAATGGGACATACTGGATGGGTGACTGTAAAATAATCAAACGTGTGTTTATCAATCCACTTAGAGTGAAGGCTCTGCTGTAGTATGGAATCTACTCTTCTCTTAAAATTCGGTATGGGGTTGGTCTCACAGTGTAGGTACGTAGAGGTATCTGACAGTTGTCTACAAATCTCTTGGTCATAGTCATCCCAATCCTGTACAACAATAGCTCCCCCTTTATCAGCCGGTCTGATCACGATTGAGGTGTCGTTTCTCAGTATCTTGAGTGCCTGCCTTTCCAAGCTGGATAGGTTATCAAAGGATTTCCTGGGTGAACCTGTATTGATATCTTGTTCTACTAGGCGTATGTATGTTCTAATACTTGGGTTGGAGGAGGGGGGGTCATATGACGAAGGTTGGCGAAAGGGGGTTCTATTATTTCCGCCTGAGTCTCCAAAATGTTCGCGGAGCCTCAACTTACGTCCGAATTTGTACATATCGATGGCTGTGTTGAAAGGTTTATGTGGACACGTGGGTACAAAAGAGAGGCCCCGAGAGAGGAGATTCAGGGTAGCCTCGTCTAGCGGTCTGCTGGACAAATTAAAGACTAAGGGGGAAATTTACTAAGCTCCCGATTTTGACCGAGATGCCGTTTTTTCATCAAAGTGTCATCTCGGTAATTTACTAAACACTAATCACGGCAGAGATGAGGGCATTCGTAATTTTTTGCAAGTCCAAGTAAAAAATTACGAATGAATACACCATCGGTCAAAACGCGGCTGTTTAAGTATGAATCTCGGTCATTTACTAAGAAGTGCAAAGCAAAAAACAAACAAACACTGCCGTGAAAAATTACAACTCGTAAAAAAGTGCTAAAAAAAAACAGACCTTTTTTTTTTATTCGTGATTGGATAGGCATGCACGGATCCATGAGATCCGTGCATGTATATCAGTGGGAAGGGGTGGGAAAGTGCTTATTTTTTCAAAAAAAATTGCGTGGGGTCCTCCCTCCTAAGCATAACCAGCCTCGGGCTCTTTGAGCCGATCCTGGTTGCAGAAATATGGGGGGAAAAATGACAGGGGTTCCCCCATATTTAAGCAACCAGCATCGGGCTCTGCGCCTGGTCCTGGTCCCAAAAATACGGGGGACAAAAAGAGTAGGGGTCCCCCGTATTTTTAAAACGTCCTAAAGTGACGTCACCGCTGAGCAGAAAGTTCCCATCATTGGTTACAATGTAGCGCATAGGCGCTACATTGTAACACTGCCGTGTGCTGCCTGACAGTGAGGACAGGACCACACAGCTGATCAGGAGAGTGCTACAACGTGGCGCTCCCTGATTGGCTGAAGAAACCCACTTAGACAGAAGTCAAAGTGGGTTTCTGGCATTCGTGGAAAGGTGACCCATGTGCAAACATGGGTCCCCTTTCAGTTCGTGGTCGGGACACCGTTTTTTTTTTTTTTTCAAGTACGTGGATTACCCCTGGATTTCCCGAGGAGCCTGGACCCCTGGATCTCGTGAGTATAATTTCTTCAACAGGTACCCCTTGGATTCTACTGGAGAAGAGGACCGACCTGCGTGGGAACTTAAGGTAAGTATGTATGTATGTGTGTATGTATGTAATAAAATTATACTTTCACGGTGTGTGTGTCTTGTCTTTTTTTGGGTATTTTTTTAGTAGTAGTACTACAGGTACCAGCGGGCCCGTTTTCCCGTCGCATGCTGGTACTTGTGGTTCTCCAAGTACCAGCATGCGGGGGAGGCTTGCTGGGCCTTGTAGTACTGCTACTAAAAACAATATATTTTCTTTTACAACAAAGGCTATCAGCCTCCCCATCCGCAGCCCATTGGATGGGGGGGGACAGCCTCGGGCTTCACCCCTGGCCCTTGGGTGGCTGGGGGGGGGACCCCTTGATTGAAGGGGTCCCCACTCCCCCAGGGTACCCCGGCCAGGGGTGACTAGTTGGATTTTTGATGCCACGGCCGCAGGGCACTATATAAAAGTGACCCCCGGCTGTGGCATTATCTGTCCAGCTAGTGGAGCCCGGTGCTGGTTTTAAAAATACGGGGGACCCCTACTCTTTTTGTCCCCCGTATTTTTGGGACCAGGACCAGGCGCAGAGCCCGATGCTGGTTGCTTAAATATGGGGGAACCCCTGTCATTTTTCCCCCCATATTTTTGCAACCAGGATCGGCTCAAAGAGCCCGAGGCTGGTTATGCTTAGAAGGGGGGACCCCACGCATTTTTTTTTATTATTTTACAGTGTTTAATTAAAAAAGAATAAATAAATAAACCCCAGCACGGATCACACAGATCCGGCCGAGATTGATTGTAAAAAAAGTCGGCAGTGTTTTGCTAATCACTGCCGTAAAAATAGAAAAAAAACCACGAATGACATCGACATCGGAACAAAAGAAAAACCCGAATACGACAGCTTAGTAAATTAGTCGTAATCAATTCAAAAAGTTGCAGTTTTACACTTTCGATGTCATTCGTGATTGAACTTTGACCTGAAACGGGAAAATACGAATCTTAGTAAATTTACCCCACAGTCTTGTTTTTGTCTCGGCACCTTCGCCACATGTCCCCCCTTCCTAGGGTGTGGTCTCCGCGTCCACCGCTAAGGGGTAGGCCCGCGTCGGTGGTTTGGCCTAAAAAAGCGGTATTTCTAGGTCGTCGATTGTCAATTTGTTCAGTATCCGAAGTGGATGCTGATGACCCAGTGTCCGAGGTAGCGTATTGTCGCCGATCCTGTCGGCGCTGTCTGAAAGGTCTCTATGTGTTATGATTCCAGCACTCTGGTCTGAGGAGATCTTTTTGCGAGGACCGGAGCACTGGAACGAAATGCTGGGGAAGGGAGCGGGAATGGAAATTAGCCCCTGGCGCCCTAACTCCGTTGTCTCACCCGTGCTGTCAGAAATCCCCTGCGAGACTATGGTTGCTTGAGCCCATGGCAGCCGCGTTTGAAGGGCGGATTATGTCTGCCCAACTCCGATGCCCCCCCAGGTCTTAATGAGAGACAAAGGGAAATCCGAGACAGGGTGATAACAAGGGGCCCTCTGACTAAACAACCAGGCCAGGGGCTACAAGCTAACTTAAAACTAGAATATGTGCGGAAACACCGCCAGGGAAAAGGACAACCAAAATATCCACTTGTCCACTTCTCCTACCCGGCACCGCCGAGTTCCAGAGAGGACTTGTGGAAGCGTAACCCTCCGCAAATGCTCCAAAAACAGAATAAATAAAGATAAAGCGGCTGCGCCGCAACACACGGCAGAGCCGCAACTCACGAAACACCACTTGATTTTAAAAGGTGATCAGTCAGGACTACTGGGGACCAAACGACTTCCTGGGATGAGATGACAACTCCCGAATACAGGACTTCTGAGAACAGGAACGACCGGATACAGAAATGACTGGAACAGACTCTCAGCAAACCAAAGCAGCATGCAGGAAGCTATTACCGGCGTCTGTGAGAAGCACTGGGAAGGTATTTAGCAGGGAGTGCTCCAATCAGCTGCTTAGAGCCTGATTGGGAATAAATGCCATGCAGCTGCCTTGCTGCACGGCCAGAGGACAAGTGTGTGTGCTTGTTAAATAGACCCTGCAACGGGGAACGCGGTCCGCCCGTGGCGTCCCCGTTGCTAGGGTCCGTGCGGCTCAGCGTGCCCGGCGTCTAGCGTTGCTAGGGAGCCGGCAGCTGAACGCGCACGGCGTCCCTAGTTGCTAGGCGCTGGGCCCGCGGACATGCGGACCTCGGCGCCTAACAGTACCCCCCCCCCCTTGAGGAGGGGTCAAGGAACCCCTAAAGCCAGGCTTCTGAGGAAATTCCCGAAAAAATGCCCTCTTGAGCCTAGGGGCATGAAGATCCTTATCTAGGACCCAAAACCTTTCCTCCGGACCATAGCCTTTACAGTGAACTAAAAAATAAAGCCGACCTCTGGACAATTTGGAATCAAGAACTTTCTCTACCAAGAACTCCTGTTGTCCCTGTACATCCACTGGAGATCTACCCTGAGAGATCCTCCGAGGAAATCTACTGGAAGAAACGTATTGTTTCAACAGGGAACAATGAAACGTATTTCCAATCTTGAGAGATCTTGGTAAACGTAGCCGAAAGGCAACTGGGTTGACTCTTTTAATAATAAGAAATGGTCCAATAAATTTGGGTCCCAGTCTAGCCGAGGATTGTCGAAGCTTGATGTTGCGAGTTGACAACCACACCTTATCTCCGACCTTAAAAGTGCAAGGACGTCGGAGCCTGTCTGAAAATTTCTTTTCTCGAAAGGCCGCTTTTCTGAGAGCAAGGTGCACTTTTTTCCAAATTGCTCTGAGATGAGAGGTCAATGCCAGCGAGGAGACTGGAGAATGATGAAAAAAAGAATTAGCTCTGGGGTGAAAACCAAAAACTGAAAAGAATGGAGACTCTTTAGTGGAGGAATGACAGGAATTATTGTAAGCAAATTCAGCCAAAGGAAGAAACTCGGACCAATCATTATGGAGTTTGGCTGAATACAAGCGCAGATATTGTTTTAATGACTGGTTAACTCGTTCGGTTTGCCCGTTGGATTGTGGGTGATAACCGGATGTTAATGACAGTTTCATCTTTAATGAAGCACAAAAACATCTCCAGAATTGTGCGATGAATTGTGGACCCCGATCAGAAACAATATCAGTGGGTAACCCATGAAGCCTAAACACATGGCGGAGGAACAAAACTGCCAACCCTTGAGCAGAGGGCAATCGGGGAAGAGCAATAAAATGAGCCATTTTACTAAAACGGTCCACTACCACCCATATGACTCGGAATCCGGCTGAAAGGGGAAGGTCAACCACAAAATCCATGGAAATATGAGACCATGGCCTGAGAGGGACACTTAAGAGCATAAGTTGCCCGATAGGCAAGGAACGGGGAACCTTATGCTGTGCACAAACCTGACATGAAAAAACAAATTCCCTAACGTCTTTAGACATACTAGGCCACCAAACTGAGCGAGAGACTAACTCCAATGTCTTAGTGATTCCCGGATACCCTGAAACCTTGTTGTCATGGAATTCAGTTAAAACAGTGGCTCTCAAAAATTCAGGAACGTAAAGACGACCAGCAGGAGTAAATCTAGGAGCTTGGTGTTGAAGCTGGTTTAACTGGGTAAATAAATCCTGTGTGAGGCCTGCCCGGATGACCGAAGATGGAAGTATGGGGGTAACAACAGGATTGTTATTGTGAACCAGAAGAAAACTACGTGACAGGGCATCAGCTTTAGTATTCTTGGAACCAGGCCTGAAAGTGATTATAAATTTGAAACGAGTAAAAAATAATGCCCAACGTGCCTGCCGGGCATTAAGCCGTTTAGCTGATTCAATGTATTGCAGGTTCTTATGGTCAGTCAATACCGAAATAGTATGCTTTGCTCCTTCCAGCCAATGCCTCCACTCCTCCAAAGCCCACTTTACCACCAGTAACTCCCGATTACCAACGTCATAATTGGATTCAGCGGAGGAGAACTTCCTGGACATAAAGGCACAAGGATGTAAGTCCAAAGACACCGGATCCTTTTGAGAAAGGACAGCCCCCACTCCAACCTCTGAGGCATCAACCTCCACAACAAAGGGCAATTCCGGATTAGGATGTCTGAGGACTGGAGCTGAAACAAAGGCTTGACAAAGGAAGGACAACTCAGCTTCATGCTACCAGTTGGTAGGATCCGCTCCTTTCTTTGTCAGAGCCACAATGGGAGCAACCAGGTCAGAAAAAGAATGAATGAACCTCCTATAATAATTCGCAAACCCTAAAAAGCGCTGAATTGCTTTTAAATTGGTGGGTGGTTGCTTGAGCCCATGGCAGCCGCGTTTGAAGGGCGGATTATGTCTGCCCAACTCCGATGCCCCCCCAGGTCTTAATGAGAGACAAAGGGAAATCCGAGACAGGGTGATAACAAGGGGCCCTCTGACTAAACAACCAGGCCAGGGGCTACAAGCTAACTTAAAACTAGAATATGTGCGGAAACACCGCCAGGGAAAAGGACAACCAAAATATCCACTTGTCCACTTCTCCTACCCGGCACCGCCGAGTTCCAGAGAGGACTTGTGGAAGCGGAACCCTCTGCAAATGCTCCAAAAACAGAATAAATAAAGATAAACAACACACGGCAGAGCCGCAACTCACGAAACACCACTCGATATTAAAAGGTGATCAGTCAGGACTACTGGGGACCAAACGACTTCCTGGTATGAGATGACAACTCCCGAATACAGGACTTCTGAGAACAGGAACGACCGGATACAGAAGGACTGGGACAGACTCTCAGCAAACCAAAGCAGCATGCAGGAAGCTATTACCGGCGTCTGTGAGAAGCACTGGGAAGGTATTTAGCAGGGAGTCCTCCAATCAGCTGCTTAGAGCCTGATTGGGAATAAATGCCGTGCAGCTGCCTTGCTGCACGGCCAGAGGACAAGTGTGTGTGCTTGTTAAATAGACCCTGCAACGGGGAACGCGGTCCGCCCGTGGCGTCCCCGTTGCTAGGGTCCGTGCGGCTCAGGGTGCCCGGCGTCTAGCGTTGCTAGGGAGCCGGCGGCTGAACGCGCACGGCGTCCCTAGTTGCTAGGCTCCGGGCCGCGCGGACATGCGGACCTCGGCGCCTAACACTATGGTCTATTGGGTCGGGTGTCACCCAATAACCACCTGTATACGGTGTGGTTCTGATAATCTGAGACAACCGTGGCAAGTTTACTGCGCTTAAAGGCTGTGAGTTCTTTTTTATAGTTGTCGATCTGACCTTTCAGTTTGTCAATGTGGTTACACGATTTGTCGTTTCTGATAGTAGACAAATGCGTACTATTGAAGGTGTCAATCAATGTCTTGACCTTGGTCAATTCGTTTCCTACCTCCTCCACTACAAGTAACATTAGATCTAGGGAGCACTTATTAAGCACGCCACACCAGCGGCTGCAAAAAGTGGGGTTATTTCTACCTATGGTAGGGATATTGCTAACTCTGAATCCCCTCGGGATCTGTTTTTTACGATGATATTCTGATAAGAATTGACCATGTAGGTTAAGGTCTACCTCCCTCTCACTTAGTCTGAGTAACTGATGGTATAGGTCGGTGGTGGTTTCAGCTGGAAGAGCATCAAAGTCTATTTGGTCGAAGAGAACTTTCTCAGCGTCATCATCTGTTAATGATACAATACCGTGCTCTGCTTCTGTCAAAAGATTGTCATCCAGAAACCCAGCGCCGCCATGTGCCATAGTGTGTATATCAGTTTAGTGGGGATGCTTAACAGAGTCTACTACAGTACCTGGTCTTCCCAACGGTCTCCCAATTTGGTACTGCCCAGGCCCACACTGCTTGGCTTCCAAGTTCAGAAGGAATTGGGCATTACCAGTGTGGTATGACTGTAGACATAAAGTGAACCAATACAAACCTGTGGCTGGAGGACCAAGGAGTATCTTCCACAATCAAATGCACATAAAGAACACGGGTACATCAATAACAAGCGGCGTCAAAGAAGGGGTATGCTATGTGCGGGTATTACAGTATAACCAGTTCACAATTTTAACAAATTGGTGGGTGTAGGAAAAGGAAAACACAGTAAACCGAGCCTTCCTATACACATACAAAAGAAGTCCCACACTCTCACCCAACACGGATAGCAGCTGGGGTGCCAATCAAAGCCTGGCTCAGTCAAGGGTCAGACTTATAGTACAATACAGAGTTCCTCCACAGACAGTGGAAGAATGATAGCACTCTCCAGACTTGTGTAATTAGTATAAACACAAATTTAATCAAGGAATTGGTTCCATCAAACTTCAAATCTCAAAATTATAAAGGGCTCACCAACGTTTCGGTCCCATGATAGGACCTTTCTCAAGGTAGTTTGCCAGTCAACATAGAGTCCAGTGCGACAGCTGCATTTTTTTTTTTTTTTGGTTCTTTGTTCTTTCACAGCACCAGGGTTCACTTACCTGATGAAAAGGCTGCCATGCCTTGAAACGTCGTAAGATACCTGTCTTTTGTTTTGTTTGACACGATGTAATTTTGATGTCACTATGTTTTGAATACAAATAACTTTTTTTGCACAAGTCCACGGAGTGCCGCCTCATTTCCTTCGCTGCTAACACCTGAGCCACAGGTGGGGAAGGATATCTCCTATATATATATATATATATATATATAGAGTCTGATTCTGGGCTGAGGCGGAGACGGAGCCGTCAGTGCTGACTGACGGCCCGGCCCTACAAAGGCTTATGGGGGAGCTGCTATGGCAATCTTTAAATTACTTTTACGTTAATGCTGCCGCGATCTGAGCTAAGCTCCGCTCGCGGCAGCCGTCCAGCATCGGGGGGGGGGGGGGGGGTGACGGCGGCCACTGAGGGACGTCCGGACCAGCCAAACGGAATCTGATCCGGCGTCCCGGCGTCCCAATCCGCCGCTGGGGGAGCCTAACCCCTTATGTCCTTGTCCCCCATAAGCAGAGTGTCGTAGCAGAAAGGGATCCAGAGAGAGATGGGGAGCCTATCCCCTTTTCTCTAACGTCCTAGTGGATGCTGGGGACTCCGTAAGGACCATGGGGAATAGACGGGCTCCGCAGGAGACAGGGCACTTTAAGAAAGAATTTGGATACTGGTGTGCTCTGGCTCCTCCCTCTATGTCCCTCCTCCAGACCTCAGTTTGAATCTGTACCCGGACGAGCTGGGTGCTACTTAGTGAGCTCTCCTGAGCTTGCTAAAAAAGAAAGTATTTTGTTAGGTTTTTTTATTTTCAGAGAGATCTGCTGGCAACAGGCTCTCTGCTACGTGGGACTGAGGGGAGAGAAGCAGCCCTACTCACTGAAGATAGGTCTTGCTTCTTAGGCTACTGGACATCATTAGCTCCAGTGGGATCGTACACAGGATCGCACCCTTGGTCGTCCGATCCCGGAGCCGCGCCGCCGTCCCCCTCGCAGAGCCAGAAGACAGAAGCCGGTGTCAGAAGCAAGAAGACTTCGAAATCGGCGGCAGAAGACTCCAGTCTTCATATGAGGTAGCGCACAGCACTGCAGCTGTGCGCCATTGCTCCCACACTAAACCCACACACTCCGGTCACTGTAGGGTGCAGGGCGGCGTGGGGGGAGCCCTGGGCAGCAATTAGAGACCTCTTAGCAAAAGTGGGCATATATACAGTTGGGCACTGTATATATGCATGAGCCCCCGCCATATTTTTACACAGAAACGCGGGACAGAAGCCCGCTGCTGAGGGGGCGGGGCTTCTTCCTCAGCACTCACCAGCGCCATTTTCTCTCCACAGCTCCGCTGAGAGGAAGCTCCCCAGGCTCTCCCCTGCAGAATCACGGTAGAAGAGGGTAAAAAGAGAGGGGGGGCACATAAATTTGGCGCAAAAACAATATATTCAGCAGCTACTGGGTTAACACTAAGTTACTGTGTGACTCCTGGGACATATAGCGCTGGGGTGTGTGCTGGCATACTCTCTCTCTGTCTCTCCAAAGGGCCTTGTGGGGGAACTGTCTTCAAAAAGAGCATCCCCTGTGTGTGTGGTGTGTCGGTACGCTTGTGTCGGCATGTTTGACGAGGAAGGCTATGTGGAAGCAGAGCGGGAGCAAATGAATGTGGGGTCGCCGCCGACAGCGCCGACACCCGATTGGATGGATATGTGGAAGGTTTTAAATGATAATGTTACTTCCTTGCATAAAAGGTTGGATAAAGCTGAAGCCTTAGGACAGCCGGGGTCTCAGCCCATGCCTGATCCTACGTCGCAGAGGCCGTCAGGGTCTCAGAAGCGCCCACTATCCCAAATTGTTGACACAGATGTCGACACGGATTCTGACTCCAGTGTCGATGGCGATGATGCAAAGTTACAGCCTAAAATGGCTAAAGCCATTCGTTACATGATTATAGTAATGAAGGATGTGTTGCACATCACAGAGGAAACCCCAGTCCCTGACAAGAGGGTTTATATGTATGGGGAAAAAAGGCAAGAGGTGACCTTTCCCCCTTCACATGAGTTAAATGAGTTATGTGAAAAGGCTTGGGAATCTCCTGATAGGAAACTGCAGATTTCCAAACGGATGCTTATGGCGTATCCTTTCCCGCCAACGGACAGGTTACGCTGGGAATCCTCCCCTAGGGTAGACAAAGCTTTAACACGCTTATCCAAGAGGGTAGCCCTGCCGTCACAGGATACGGCCACCCTAAAAGATGCTGCGGATAGAAAGCAGGAGGGTATCCTGAAGTCCATTTATACACATTCAGGTACCCTACTAAGGCCGGCAATTGCATCGGCCTGGATGTGTAGTGCTGTAGCAGCATGAACAGATACCTTATCTGAGGAACTTGATACCTTGGACAAGGATACTATAGTACTGACCCTGGGGCATACAAAAGACGCTGTCCTATATATGAGAGATGCCCAAAGAGACATTAGCCTACTGGGCTCTAGAATAAATGCAATGTCGATTTCTGCCAGAACGGTCCTGTGGACTCGGCAATGGACAGGCGATGCCGACTCAAAAAGGCACATGGAGGTTTTACCTTACAAGGGTGAGGAATTGTTTGGGGACGGTCTCTCGGACCTGGTCTCCACAGCTACGGCTGGAAAGTCAAATTTTTTGCCATATATTCCCTCACAACCTAAGAAAGCACCGTATTACCAAATGCAGTCCTTTCGATCACAAAGATGCAAGAAAGTGCGAGGTGCGTCCTTTCTTGCCAGAGGCAGGGGTAGAGGAAAAAAGCTGCACAATGCAGCTAGTTCCCAGGAACAGAAGTCCTCCCCGGCTTCCACTAAATCCACCGCATGACGCTGGGGCTCCACAGGCGAAGCTAGGCCCGGTGGGGGCGCGTCTCCGAAATTTCAGCCACAAGTGGGTTCACTCCCAGGTGGATCCCTGGGCTATAGAGATTGTGTCTCAGGGATACAAGCTGGAATTCGAAGAGATGCCCCCTCACCGTTACCTCAAATCGGCCCTGCCAGCTTCCCCCTTAGAGAGGGAAATAGTGTTAGCTGCAATTCACAAATTGTATCTTCAGCAGGTGGTGGTAAAGGTTCCCCTCCTTCAACAGGGAAAGGGTTACTATTCGACCATGTTTGTGGTACCGAAACCGGACGGTTCGGTCAGACCCATATTGAATTTAAAATCCCTGAACATATACCTGAAAAGGTTCAAGTTCAAGATGGAATCGCTCAGAGTGGTCATCACAAGCCTGGAGGAGGGGGATTTTATGGTGTCTCTGGACATAAAGGATGCTTACCTTCATGTCCCCATTTATCCACCTCATCAGGAGTACCTCAGATTTGTGGTACAGGATTGTCATTACCAATTCCAGACGTTGCCGTTTGGTCTCTCCATGGCACCGAGAATATTTTCCAAGGTAATGGCTGAAATGATGGTGCTCCTACGAAGGCAAGGAGTCACAATTATCCCATACTTGGACGATCTCCTCATAAAGGCGAGGTCCAGAGAGCAGTTGCTGATCAGTGTGGCACGCTCTCGGGAAGTGTTACAACAGCATGGCTGGATTCTGAATATTCCAAAGTTGCAGTTGATTCCTATGACTCGTCTGCCCTTCCTGGGCTTGATTCTGGACACGGACCAGAAGAGGGTTTATCTCCCGATGGAGAAGGCTCAGGAGCTCATGACGCTGGTCAGAGACCTATTAAAACCAAAACAGGTGTCGGTGCATCACTGCACGCGAGTCCTGGGAAAGATGGTGGCATCATACGAGGCCATTCCTTTCGGCAGGTTCCATGCGAGGACCTTTCAATGGGATCTGTTGGACAAGTGGTCCGGATCACATCTACAGATGCATCGGCTGATCACCCTATCCCCCAGGGCCAGGGTGTCTCTCCTGTGGTGGCTGCAGAGTGCTCACCTTCTAGAGGGCCGCAGATTCTGCATTCAGGACTGGGTCCTGGTGACCACGGACGCAAGCCTCCGAGGGTGGGGAGCAGTCACACAGGGAAGAAATTTCCAAGGTCTGTGGTCAAGTCAGGAGACTTGTCTTCACATCAACATCCTGGAACTAAGGGCAATATACAACGCCCTACGTCAAGCGGAGACCCTGCTTCGCGACCGACCGGTGCTGATTCAGTCAGACAACATCACCACAGTGGCTCATGTAAACCGCCAAGGCGGCACAAGGAGCAGGGTGGCGATGGCGGAAGCCAACAGAATTCTTCGCTGGGCGGAGAATCACGTAAGTGCACTGTCAGCAGTGTTCATTCCGGGAGTGGACAACTGGGAAGCAGACTTCCTCAGCAGGCACGACCTCCACCCGGGAGAGTGGGGACTTCATCAAGAAGTCTTCACGCAGATTGCAAGTCGGCGGGAGCTGCCACAAGTAGACATGATGGCATCCCGCCTCAACAAAAAGCTACAGAGGTATTGCGCCAGGTCAAGAGACCCTCAGGCGATAGCTGTAGACGCACTAGTGACACCGTGGGTGTTCCAGTCGGTCTATGTATTTCCTCCTCTTCCTCTCATACCCAAGGTGCTGAGAATCATAAGAAGAAGAGGAGTGAAAACAATACTCATTGTTCCGGATTGGCCAAGAAGGACTTGGTATCCAGAGCTGCAAGAAATGCTCACAGAGGACCCATGGCCTCTACCTCTAAGACAGGACTTGTTGCAACAGGGGCCCTGTCTGCTCCAAGACTTACCGCGGCTGCGTTTGACGGCATGGCGGTTGAACGCCGGATCCTAGCAGAAAAAGGCATTCCGGATGAGGTTATTCCTACGCTGATAAAGGCTAGGAAGGACGTGACGGCTAAACATTATCACCGTATATGGTGAAAATAATAAGATTTTACTTACCGATAAATCTATTTCTCGGAGTCCGTAGTGGATGCTGGGGTTCCTGAAAGGACCATGGGGAATAGCGGCTCCGCAGGAGACAGGGCACAAAAAGTAAAGCTTTTTCCGATCAGGTGGTGTGCACTGGCTCCTCCCCCTATGACCCTCCTCCAGACTCCAGTTAGGTACTGTGCCCGGACGAGCGTACACAATAAGGGAGGATTTTGAATCCCGGGTAAGACTCATACCAGCCACACCAATCACACCGTACAACTTGTGATCTAAACCCAGTTAACAGTATGATAACAGCGGAGCCTCTGAAAGATGGCTTCCTTCAACAATAACCCGAATTAGTTAACAATAACTATGTACAATTTATGCAGATAATCCGCACTTGGGATGGGCGCCCAGCATCCACTACGGACTCCGAGAAATAGATTTATCGGTAAGTAAAATCTTATTTTCTCTATCGTCCTAGTGGATGCTGGGGTTCCTGAAAGGACCATGGGGATTATACCAAAGCTCCCAAACGGGCGGGAGAGTGCGGATGACTCTGCAGCACCGAATGAGAGAACTCCAGGTCCTCCTTAGCCAGAGTATCAAATTTGTAAAATTTTACAAACGTGTTCTCCCCTGACCACGTAGCTGCTCGGCAAAGTTGTAATGCCGAGACTCCTCGGGCAGCCGCCCAAGATGAGCCCACCTTCCTTGTGGAGTGGGCCTTTACAGATTTAGGCTGTGGCAGGCCTGCCACAGAATGTGCAAGTTGGATTGTGCTACAGATCCAACGAGCAATCGTCTGCTTAGACGCAGGAGCACCCATCTTGTTGGGTGCATACAATATAAACAACGAGTCAGATTTTCTGACTCCAGCTGTCCTTGCAATATATATTTTTAATGCTCTGACAACGTCCAGTAACTTGGAGTCCTCCAAGTCACTTGTAGCCGCAGGCACTACAATAGGCTGGTTCAGATGAAATGCTGACACCACCTTAGGGAGAAAATGCGGACGAGTCCGCAGTTCTGCCCTGTCCGAATGGAAAATCAGATATGGGCTTTTGTAAGATAAAGCTGCCAATTCTGACACTCTCCTGGCAGAAGCCAGGGCTAGAAGCATGGTCACTTTCCATGTGAGATATTTCAAATCCACCTTTTTTAGTGGTTCAAACCAATGAGATTTTAGGAAGTCCAAAACCACATTGAGATCCCACGGTGCCACTGGAGGCACCACAGGAGGCTGTATATGCAGCACTCCCTTAACAAAGGTCTGGACTTCAGGGACTGAAGCCAATTCTTTTTGAAAGAAAATCGACAGGGCCGAAATTTGAACCTTAATAGATCCCAATTTGAGACCCATTGACAATCCTGATTGCAGGAAATGTAGGAATCGACCCAGTTGAAATTCCTCCGTCGGAGCACTCCGATCTTCGCACCACGCAACATATTTTCGCCAAATTCGGTGATAATGTTGCACGGTTACTTCCTTCCTTGCTTTAATCAAAGTAGGAATGACTTCTTCCGGCATGCCTTTTTCCTTTAGGATCCGGCGTTCAACCGCCATGCCGTCAAACGCAGCCGCGGTAAGTCTTGAAACAGACAGGGACCCTGCTGAAGCAAGTCCCTCCTTAGAGGTAGAGGCCACGGATCTTCCGTGATCATCTCTTGAAGTTCCGGGTACCAAGTCCTTCTTGGCCAATCCGGAACCACTAGTATCGTTCTTACGCCTCTTTGCCGTATAATTCTCAATACTTTTGGTATGAGAGGCAGAGGAGGAAACACATACACCGACTGGTACACCCAAGGCGTTACCAGCGCGTCCACAGCTATTGCCTGCGGATCTCTTGACCTGGCGCAATACCTGTCCAGTTTTTTGTTGAGACGAGACGCCATCATGTCCACCATTGGTCTTTCCCAACGGGTTACCAGCATGTGGAAGACTTCTGGATGAAGTCCCCACTCTCCCGGGTGAAGATCGTGTCTGCTGAGGAAGTCTGCTTCCCAGTTGTCCACTCCCGGGATGAACACTGCTGACAGTGCTATCACATGATTCTCTGCCCAGCGAAGAATCCTTGCAGCTTCTGCCATTGCACTCCTGCTTCTTGTGCCGCCCTGTCTGTTCACATGGGCGACTGCCGTGATGTTGTCCGACTGGATCAACACCGGTTTTCCCTGAAGCAGAGGTTCTGCCTGGCTTAGAGCATTGTATATTGCTCTTAGTTCCAGAATGTTTATGTGAAGAGACGTTTCCAGGCTCGTCCATACTCCCTGGAAGTTTCTTCCTTGTGTGACTGCTCCCCAGCCTCTCAGGCTGGCGTCCGTGGTCACCAGGATCCAATCCTGTATGCCGAATCTGCGGCCCTCCAATAGATGAGCACTCTGCAACCACCACAGAAGAGACACCCTTGTCCTTGGAGACAGGGTTATCCGCAGGTGCATCTGAAGATGCGACCCTGACCATTTGTCCAACAGATCCCTTTGGAAAATTCTTGCGTGGAATCTGCCGAATGGAATTGCTTCGTAAGAAGCCACCATTTTTCCCAGGACTCTTGTGCATTGATGTACAGACACCTTTCCTGGTTTTAGGAGGTTCCTGACAAGCTCGGATAACTCCTTGGCTTTTTCCTCCGGGAGAAAAACCTTTTTCTGAACCGTGTCCAGAATCATCCCTAGGAACAGCAGACGAGTTGTCGGCATTAACTGGGATTTTGGAATATTCAGAATCCACCCGTGCTGTTTTAGCACTTCTTGAGACAGTGCTAATCCCATCTCTAGCTGTTCTCTGGACCTCGCCCTTATTAGGAGATCGTCCAAGTATGGGATAATTAATACGCCTTTTCTTCGAAGAAGAATCATCATCTCGGCCATTACCTTTGTAAAGATCCGAGGTGCCGTGGACAATCCGAACGGCAGCGTCTGAAACTGATAGTGACAGTTTTGTACAACGAACCTGAGGTACCCCTGGTGTGAGGGGTAAATTGGAACGTGGAGATACGCATCCTTGATGTCCAAGGATACCATAAAGTCCCCCTCTTCCAGGTTCGCTATCACTGCTCTGAGTGACTCCATTTTGAACTTGAACTTCTTTATGTACAGGTTCAAGGACTTCAGATTTAGAATAGGCCTTACCGAGCCATCCGGCTTCGGTACCACAAAAAGAGTGGAATAATACCCCTTCCCTTGTTGCAGAAGAGGTACCTTGACTATCACCTGCTGAGAGTACAGCTTGTGAATGGCTTCCAACACCGTCTCCCTTTCGGAGGGGGACGTTGGTAAAGCAGACTTCAGAAAACGGCGAGGTGGATCTGTCTCTAATTCCAACCTGTATCCCTGAGATATTATCTGCAGGATCCAGGGATCTACTTGCGAGTGAGCCCACTGCGCGCTGTAATTTTTGAGACGACCCCCCACCGTCCCCGAGTCCGCTTGAGAAGCCCCAGCGTCATGCTGAGGCTTTTGTAGAAGCCGGGGAGGGCTTCTGATCCTGGGAAGGAGCTGCGTGTTGCTGTCTCTTCCCTCGACCTTTGCCTCGTGGCAGATATGAATAGCCCTTTGCTCTCTTATTTTTAAAGGAACGAAAGGGCTGCGGTTGAAAAGTCGGTGCCTTTTTCTGTTGGGGAGTGACTTGAGGTAGAAAGGTGGATTTCCCGGCTGTAGCCGTGGCCACCAAATCTGATAGACCGACTCCAAATAACTCCTCCCCTTTATACGGCAAAACTTCCATATGCCGTTTTGAATCCGCATCGCCTGTCCACTGTCGCGTCCATAAAGCTCTTCTGGCCGAAATGGACATAGCACTTACCCGTGATGCCAGTGTGCATATATCCCTCTGTGCATCACGCATATAAAGAAATGCATCCTTTATTTGTTCTAACGACAGTAAAATATTGTCCCTGTCCAGGGTATCAATATTTTCAATCAGGGACTCTGACCAAACTACCCCCGCACTGCCCATCCAGGCAGTCGCTACAGCTGGTCGTAGTATAACACCTGCATGTGTGTATATACTTTTTTGGATATTTTCCATCCTCCTATCTGATGGATCTTTAAGTGCGGCCGTCTCAGGAGAGGGTAACGCCACTTGTTTAGATAAGCGTGTTAGCGCCTTGTCCACCCTAGGAGGTGTTTCCCAGCGCTCCCTAACCTCTGGCGGGAAAGGGTATAATGCCAATAATTTCTTTGAAATTATCAGCTTTTTATCAGGGGCAACCCACGCTTCATTACACACGTCATTTAGTTCTTCTGATTCAGGAAAAACTATAGGTAGTTTTTTCATACCCCACATAATACCCTGTTTAGTGGTACCTGTAGTATCAGCTAAATGTAACGCCTCCTTCATTGCCAAAATCATATAACGTGTGGCCCTACTGGAAAATACGGTTGATTCGTCACCGTCACCACTGGAGTCATCGCCTGTGTCTGGGTCTGTGTCGACCGACTGAGGCAAAGGGCGTTTCACAGCCCCTGACGGTGTTTGAGTCGCCTGGACAGG
This sequence comes from Pseudophryne corroboree, assembly GCF_028390025.1. Classification (NCBI taxonomy): domain Eukaryota; kingdom Metazoa; phylum Chordata; class Amphibia; order Anura; family Myobatrachidae; genus Pseudophryne; species Pseudophryne corroboree. Next base: position 264,928,534 of record NC_086449.1, on the reverse strand, counting down.
CACTAATTGATTGTCCGGCCGTCTCATGTCGTCAAACGACTGCTTTAGCGTGTTGACACTATCCCGTAGTTCCATAAATAAAGGCATCCATTCTGGTGTCGACTCCCTAGGGGGTGACATCCTCATATTTGGCAATTGCTCCGCCTCCACACCAATATCGTCCTCATACATGTCGACACACACGTACCGACACACAGCAGACACACAGGGAATGCTCCTAATGAAGACAGGACCCACTAGCCCTTTGGGGAGACAGAGGGAGAGTTTGCCAGCGCACACCAAAAGCGCTATATATATATCAGGGATAGCCTTATAATAAGTGCTCCCTTATAGCTGCTTTGTTATATCAAAATATCGCCATAAATGTGCCCCCCCCTCTCTGTTTTACCCTGTTTCTGTAGTGCAGTGCAGGGGAGAGACTTGGGAGCCGTCCTGACCAGCGGAGCTGTGAGAGGAAATGGCGCCGTGTGCTGAGGAGATAGGCCCCGCCCCTTTTCCGGCGGGCTCGTCTCCCGCTATTTAGAAAAATTAGGCAGGGGTTAAATATCTCCATATAGCCTCTAGGGCTATATGTGAGGTATTTTTAGCCTTTATAGGTACTCATTTGCCTCCCAGGGCGCCCCCCTCCCAGCGCCCTGCACCCTCAGTGACTGCCGTGTGAAGTGTGCTGAGAGGAAAATGGCGCACAGCTGCAGTGCTGTGCGCTACCTTTAGAAGACTGCAGGAGTCTTCAGCCGCCGATTCTGGACCTCTTCTGATTTCAGCATCTGCAAGGGGGCCGGTGGCGCGGCTCCGGTGACCATCCAGGCTGTACCTGTGATCGTCCCTCTGGAGCTTGATGTCCAGTAGCCAAGAAGCCAATCCATCCTGCACGCAGGTGAGTTGACTCCTTCTCCCCTCAGTCCCTCGCTGCAGTGATCCTGTTGCCAGCAGGAATCACTGTAAAATAAAAAACCTAGCTAAACTTTTTCTAAGCAGCTCTTTAGGAGAGCCACCTAGATTGCACCCTTCTCGGCCGGGCACAAAAATCTAACTGGAGTCTGGAGGAGGGTCATAGGGGGAGGAGCCAGTGCACACCACCTGATCGGAAAAAGCTTTACTTTTTGTGCCCTGTCTCCTGCGGAGCCGCTATTCCCCATGGTCCTTTCAGGAACCCCAGCATCCACTAGGACGATAGAGAAATGTTGCTTGGTGTGAGGCCAGGAATGCCCCTATGGAGGAATTCCAGCTGGGCCGTTTCCTTCACTTCCTACAGTCGGGAGTGACTTTGGGCCTAAAATTGGGTTCCATTAAGGTCCAGATTTCGGCCCTATCCATTTTCTTTAAAAAAAAACTGGCTTCTCTTCCTGAAGTTCAGACGTTTGTAAAGGGAGTGCTGCATATTCATCCCCCTTTTGTGCCCCCAGTGGCACCTTGGGATCTTAACGTGGTGTTGAGTTTCCTGAAGTCACACTGGTTTGAGCCACTTAAAACCGTGGAGTTCAAATTTCTCACGTGGAAGGTGGTCATGCTGTTAGCCTTGGCTTCAGCTAGGCGTGTGTCAGAATTAGCGGCTTTGTCACATAAAAGCCCCTATCTGGTTTTCCATATGGACAGGGCGGAATTGCGGACCCGTCCGCAATTTCTGCCAAAACTGGTGTCATCTTTTCATATGAACCAACCTATAGTGGTGCCTGTGGCTACTCATGACTTGGAGGATTCCGAGTTACTAGATGTGGTCAGGGCTTTGAAGGTTTATGTAGCCAGAACGGCTAGAGTCAGGAAAACTGAGTCACTGTTTATCCTGTATGCACCCAACAAGCTGGGTGCTCCTGCTTCAAAGCAAACTATTGCTCGATGGATCTGTAACACGATTCACCAGGCTCATTCTGCGGCTGGATTTGGCGCTGCCAAAATCAGTAAAAGTCCATTTTACACAAGGAAGGTGGGCTCTTCTTGGGCGGCTGCCCGAGGGGTCTCGGCATTACAGCTTTGCCGAGCAGCTACTTGGTCGGGTTCAAACACTTTTGCAAAGTTCTACAAGTTTGATACCCTGGCTGAGGAGGACCTTGTGTTTGCTCATTCGGTGCTGCAGAGTCATCCGCACTCTCCCGCCCATTTGGGAGCTTTGGTATAATCCCCATGGTCCTTACGGAGTCCCCAGCATCCACTAGGACGTTAGAGAAAATAAGATTTTACTTACCGGTAAATCTATTTCTCGTAGTCCGTAGTGGATGCTGGGCGCCCGTCCCAAGTGCGGACTTCTTCTGCAATACTTGTATATAGTTATTGCTTACATAAGGGTTATGTTATAGTTGCATCAGGGTTGATCTGATGCTCTATTGTTGTTCATACTGTTAACTGGGTAAGTTTATCACAAGTTATACGGTGTGATTGGTGTGGCTGGTATGAGTCTTGCCCTGGATTCCAAAATCCTTTCCTTGTACTGTCAGCTCTTCCGGGCACAGTTTCTTTAACTGAGGTTTGGAGGAGGGACATAGAGGGAGGAGCCAGAGCACACCAGTATCCAAATTCTTTCTTAAAGTGCCCTGTCTCCTGCGGAGCCCGTCTATTCCCCATGGTCCTTACGGAGTCCCCAGAATCCACTATGGACTACGAGGAATAGATTTACCGGTAAGTAAAATCTTATTTTATTTATTATGCAGACGGGGCACCAGGGGCAGAACTACCATTGGTGCAGCAGGTGCATTGCACCGGGGCCCCTAAGGATTAAGGGGCCTTCTGCTGCCCAGACCAGCAGAGTTATCACCTGGGTTTCCCTGCAGACCATTTTGAGCAATGGCCTAGTACAGAGAGCAGGGTGGGCCTCTCACTGTCACCCACTGCCTCTCTCTGTCATCCTCTACCTCTGCTTGCCTTCCACTGTCACCCTGTGTCTCTCTATGTTAACATTAGCCTCCCCCTACCTTACAAAGTCTCCCTCTGCCTCTTCCTGTCATCCATTGTCAAGTGGCATATTGTGAACTTTGGTTGGGGTGGAGGAGGGGGCCCAAATTATATTTTTGCACCTGTGCCCATCACTCACATGTTCCGCCACTGCGGGGCACTAATAATGAGGGCAGCCTAATCCCTTCTATTTGCCCAAATGGGGGGGTCTACCCCCTTAGTCCTATCACAATTAGGCAGAGCTGGCAGCGGAAGGGCATTAAACAGTGTATCTCACCAGCCTGCAGCTTTACTCAAGGTGTCCAGGTCACTGCAATGGGTCCTTCAGAGCCCAGGGACCTCTCAGAAGCTGACAGTTGGTCCTCCAAACTGCCTGCCTGTTTATAGCAGTGCTGAAAGGATCCTGCAGCCAGCAAGGGGGGAGTCTCCAGCATTGCCTACCTCCTTCGGGACATCCAGCAGGGGCCCTCTCAGCACAAGTCCTCTTGGGTCCTTGTACCGGCTCCACGTAGCCGGGATCCTCACACTGCAGCATTTCCATGTCAGTGCCACAGCTGCTAGTTCCTAGCTGCTGGTCACACACTTTCCTTGCCAGATTCCACTCTGCCCCACTGGTGGCTACATTACTGCACTCCTCACAGGCAGGCTCCTATCTGTATGTCTCTCTGAACTACATGGCTGCTCCTGCACAGGTACACTTCCCATCTGTATGAGCACCCCCTGCCCAGGACCGTCAGCCGCAACTACCACACTCCCGCCGGACCGCACGCAACAAGCATCTCACCAGTATACTTCCCCTTCAGGGAGAGGAGCTGACAAGAAAGAAGGTGGTGCGCCAGTGGATTCATGAATAGAAGGTGAGATGTGCATGGGAAGAGGCAGATGGGGTACTAGCTGCATTAGACGGTCAGCGAGGATAGAGGGGTGAGTTTGGGGCAGCAGCAGCAGCTGATGGTTCCAGGAAAGTGTGGTGGGGGGGAATGAGGTGTGATGGAACGGGGGATGTTTGCTAGCAGTATACAATGGTTGTGGGTGGGGATGGGTTGGGGCAGGCAGTAATATGTGTGGTAGTTGTGGCCGACAGTTGGTCCTGGGTAGCGGGTGCTTGCGGCAGCCAAAGTTCGGGGGGGGGGGGGGGGGGCGGTGTAGTACATATTTCTATATATTATAAAATCATTCCCCATGTCAGTGTCAGTCACATCATGTAGCACTACATTACTAGGCAAGTCTCAGTAGTTTTTTATTTTCACTCTATATGTAAACTTACACAATACACACAGGGCTGTAACTAGGTGTGGGCAGAAGGTGCTTTGCCCACAGCGCATTTGGCCTGTGGGTACACCTTCCACATACACCCGATTGGATGCCCCACCGCCTATTGCCCCAGTGTGCTCCGCTGACGGATGCTCCGTCTGCTCCTCCTGCTCCCCAGTGTAGATCGCTGACAGCTGCTGCGGCTGCTCCTCCTGCTCCCGTTTAGAGTGCTGAGGCTGCTCCTCCCGCTCCCCTGTGTAGATCGCTGACAGCTGCTGCGGCTGCTCCTCCTGCTCCCGTTTAGAGTGCTGAGGCTGCTCCTCCCGCTCCCCTGTGTAGATCACTGCGGCCACTCCTCCTGCTCCTCGGTTTAGAGTGCGGACATACACTGTAGCTGCTCCTCCCGCTCCCAGCACCCCTGTATAGGTCACTGATAGCCCCAGGGCCGGTGCAAGGTTCCTCGGCACCCTAGGCAAAATTTCTGCCAACACCCCCCCCCCCCCACACAAGTTAAAAAGCATCCAGCCCCACATCCATATATAGTATAATACCACAGTCTGTAGTTTTATACAGTATTATAGATAGGCACCAGGGTTGTAACTAGAACTTTGTGGCAGTGACGTGCGGTGAGGTCATTGGCTGGGGAGGCACTGAGATTTTATATATAATATATAAATATATATATATATATATATATATATACACACACACACACACATACATATACAGTGGTCGAAGTGGACATTTTGAAGTGGGTGGTATGGAAAAGTGAAGGTTGCAATTATGCGCGCGCCTCCGGAAGAGGGGGTGTGGCCACTCAAATGGGGGCATGTCCTTCAGTGTATTAGGACCCCTTATACTATCTAGAAATTCTTATACTATCTAGAAATTTACATTACAGCACACGGAATGAGCCGAAATTCACACTACAGCACATGGTATGAGCCAAAATTCACACTACAGCACATGGTATGATCCGAAATTCATATTTTACCACACAGTATGAGCCAAAATTCACATTACAGCACACCGTATGAGCCGAAATTCACATTACAGCACACAGTATGAGCCGAAATTCACATTACAGCACACAGTATGAGCCGAAATTCACATTACAGCACACGGTATGAGCCGAAATTCACATTACAGCACACGGTATGAGCCGAAATTCACATTACAGCACACAGTATGAGCCGAAATTCACATTACAGCACATAGTATGAGCCAAAATTCATATTTTACTACACAGTATGAGCCGAAATTCACATTACAGCACACGGTATGAGTCGAAATTCACGTTACAGAACACGCTATGACCCAAAATTTCAGATTTTACCACACTGTATGAGCCGAAATTCACATTATAGCACACGGTATGACCCGAAATTCACATTACAGCATACGGTATGAGACAAAATTCTGATTTTACCACATGGCATGAGCCGAAATTCACATTATAGCACATGGTATGAGCCGAAATTCACATTATAGCAAACGGTATGACCCACAAATTCGGGACAGGGAGAGAGAGTGACAGCAAGGACTGAGAGAGTGACAGCAGGGACTGAGAGAGTGACAGCAGGGACTGAGAGCGTGACAGCAGGGACATAGAGTAACATTACCTGATATGTGCAGCGGAGGTGCGGAAGGGACTGTGGTTGTCGGTGGCGGATGAGCCCATGGTCTGCGGGGGATGCGGTGGTACTAAGCTGTCCTTCTTCGCTGAGGCGTTGATGTCCCTCTGACCACCGCCAGTTGTGGTCTGCGGTGGTCAGCTTTCAATGGCGGTGCAGCGTGCAGAAGTGAGCGCTGGTCAGCGGTGGGAGGCGGGCAGCTGTGATATAAATATATCATTTTTTTACATTTATTTTATTTATTTTTCCCTGTCCCTGCGTCCAAGTGATCTGGGGGTGAGCTGGAGTCCAAGTGATCTTGCCCAGATCACTTGGACTGCAGCTCACCCCCAGATCACTTGGACTGCAGCTCACCCCCAGATCACTTGGACTGCAGCTCACCCCCAGATCACTTGGACTGCAGCTCGCCCCCAGATCACAAGGGGGGGAGCTGCAGTCCAAGTGATCTGGGGGTGAGCTGCCCAGACACTTGCCACCAAGCACAACTCCCCCCACCCCTCGCCTTAGTGGTCCTGGTTCCTCAGTCCCGGAGGAAGCAGATGCTGCCGGAGATGCTGAGGGCACAGAAATAGAGGTAACAGCGCTGCCTGTTGTCTCCGGAGCTGCCGCTGCTATAGGCAACTCCAACATCGGGAGGCGCGGGGCGGCAGGGAGGGAGGGGATAGGGAGACGTGGGGTGGGAGGGAGGGGATAGGGAGACGTGGGGTGGGAGGGAGGGGATAGGGAGACGCGGGGCGGCAGGGAGGGAGGGGATAGGGAGACGTGGGGTGGGAGGGAGGGGATAGGGAGACGCGGGGTGGAAGGGAGGGGATAGGGAGATGCGGGGTAGGAGGAAGGAGATAGGGAGGCGCGGGGCGGCAGGGAGGGAGGGGATAGCGAGACGCGGGGCGGCAGGGAGGGGATAGTGAGACGCGGGGTGCGAGGGAGGGGATAGGGAGATGCGGGGCGGTAGGGAGGGAGGGGATAGGGAGGCGCGGGGCGGCAGGGAGGGAGGGGATAGGGAGACGTGGGGTGGGAGGGAGGGGATAGGGAGACGCGGGGCGGCAGGGAGGGAGGGGATAGGGAGACGTGGGGAGGGAGGGGATAGGGAGACGCGGGATGGAAGGGAGGGGAAAGGGAGATGCGGGGTGGGAGGGAGGAGATAGGGAGGCGCGGGGCGGCAGGGAGGGAGGGGATAGCGAGACGCGGGGTGGCAGGGAGGGGATAGTGAGACGCGGGGTGCGAGGGAGGGGATAGGGAGACACGGGGCGGCAGGGAGGGAGGGGATAGGGAGGCGCGGGGCGGCAGGGAGGGAGGGGATAGGGAGGCGCGGGGCGGCAGGGAGGGAGGGGATAGCGAGACGCGGGGCGGCAGTGAGGGGATAGTGAGACGCGGGGTGGGAGGGAGAAGATAGGGAGACGCGGGGCGGCAGGGAGGGGATAGGGAGGCGCGGGGCGGCGGGGAGGGAGGGGATAGGGAGACTTCTCTTGCCTTTCAGATGCTCCAATTAAATATATTTAAAAAAAAAAAAATTATTTTGATAAGTAAGCCCAGACCAGGGGCGGCCGCGGTGAGGGTCTAGCCTGCCACAGCCGTCAGTCACCTCACCTACGCCAGTGTGTTGATTTCCCTGCTCCATGTCTCTAACAGAAATAGACGGAGCTGCGCGTATGAGAGAGCAGGTCAGGAGACGGGCGCCGCACAAGCGCACGGCATGTTCGTGCTGACGGCGCCTAGGATGCGTGTTAGGCTGTCAGTGTGGGCGGCGCCCGTCTCCTGACCTGCTCTCTCATACGCGCAGCTCCGTCTATTTCTGTTAGAGACATGGAGCAGGGAAATCAATACACTGGCGCCGGTGAGGTGACTGACGGCTGTGGCAGGCTAGACCCTCGCCGCGGCCGCCCCTGGTCTGGGCTTACTTATCAAAATATTTTTTTTTGTAAAATATATTTAATTGGAGCATGCCGCCCTCCAGTGGCCAGCGCCCATAGGCAGCTGCCTAAAGCTGCCTAATGGTAGCGCCGGCCCTGGATAGCCCCACTGGTTGCTGCATATGCACCATTAGTGAGCAGTCAGTGCTAGCCGAGTCTCGCTGTCTCCCCTGTGTTCAGCACTCCCAACCCCTGCAGACAGTGTACAGAGGGAGTTTAGGATCAGGAGCCAACAGCAGTGCAGAAGGGAAAAAATAATGCAAGTATCTACACTCACACTACACTACAGTGCACTACACTACAATACAATACAATACAGTACACAACACTACAGTACACCCGAAAGGTAAGGGGGAGGATGTAAGGGGCTCTTTCTGGCGTAATGTGTATAATGTGCTCTTCCTGGCATGATGTCTATTATGGGCTCTACCTGGTGTTATGTGCATAATAGGCTCTACCTGGCTATATATGCATAATGGGCTCTACCTGGCATTATGTGTATAATGTGCTTTACCTGGCGTAATGTATATTTATTACCAGTTATTTATTTATTTTCTGTTTATTTGGGTCTCTTCCTGGAGTAATGTGTATAATGTGCTCTATCTGGCACAATGTGTTTATGGGGCTCTACCTGGCGTTATGTGTATAATGTGCTCTGCCTGGCATATTGTGTATAGTGTGCTCTACCTGGCATAATGTCTATTATGGGCTCTACCTAGCATTATGTGTATAATGTGCTCTATCTGGCATCGTGTCTATTATGGGCTCTACCTGGTGTAATGTGTATAATGTGCTCTACCTGGCGTAATGTGTATAGTGTGCTCTACCTGGCATAATGTCTATTATGGGCTCTACTGAGCGTTATGTGTATAATGTGTTCTACCTGGCGTAATGTGTATATTGTGCTCTACCTGGCATAATGTCTATTATTAGCTCTACCTACCATTATGTGTATAATGTGCTCTACCTGGTGTAATGTGCATATTGTGCTCTACCTGGCCTAATGTCTGTTATACCGGGCATTATGTGTATAATGTGTTCTACCTGGTGTAATGTGTATAAAGGGCTCTACCTGGCATAATGTGTGTAAGAGGCTCTACCTGGCACAATGTGTACAAGTGTCACTACTATGTGGTGTAATGTTAATTGGTACTATTATGTGGCCACTCCCCTCCCCACAAAGCCACACCCCTAAAAAATGTCCACGTCCCTCTGGCGCACACTGCATATTTTAACTATGGGGGGGTGCTGATGCTGTTTTTGCACACAGCGCTAAAATGTCTACTTAAGACACTGCTCAATAATCTAATGGATGCACAATGTGACCAACTTGTGTTGAATTGCATTTAGTGTTCCTTAAGCTAAGTACACACTATACAATTATTGGCCCGATTTGCCAATAATCGGGAGAACGATCAAAGTTATTGTATAGTGTGTACAAATGATCGTTTTGGTGTTTTGCTGATAATTCTTGAAAACCCACACATACTTTTGTGATCTGTCGTCCCAAACCAAAAATATCGCCCACAATCTCCCGATATCGAGCAGTGTGTGTGCATTCTCAATAATCTGCCCATATGTCCCTTGTTTCCTGTCACTACATCATCCTCCTGTGGGTTGACATATGCAAATACAGTGTGATGTGGCAGAAAGTTGGTAACTTTGAAAAAATAACTACATTATCCTGGAATTAAAAAGACAAAAAAAATCCACTTTTCTTGACTTTTTAACATAGCAGGCAGCACAGAATATATCTTCTAATTGCTATAGGACCCTATTCAGCTTTGGTTGCAGAATCTGTGACTGCGCACCCATGTGCTGTGCGGCCACTGTGCATGCACAGTGTACCGAAAACCGCTCAATCGCGATTTTCGGTACACTATGATCCAAACTGAATAGGGTCCATAATCTGGTTCTCCAGAGAAAGGGGATAGTAAATACATATACAAAAACTTTCTTAAGGTTAGGGGCTAGGATCAGCGACATGTGTTTTTTGAACTTTTTTCCTTTTTACTGTTTTTTTTAGGGATTTTTATTCGTCACAAATCGCTATGGCAAGGCAGAGCTGTGATGATACAATTTGCAGTACCCGCCTCCCGCACTTCCCACCTGTCAGCAAGCACTGGTTCAGAGTCCACATGCATTTGCAGCACCCGCCTCCCGCACCTCCTACCTGTCAGCAAGCATTGGTTCATAACCCACATGCATTTGCAGCACTAGTAGGTCACATGTTAGAGATGAGCGGGTTCGGTTCCTCGGAATCCGAACCCCCCCGAACTTCAGCCTTTTTACACGGGTCCGAGGCAGACTCGGATCTTCCCGCCTTGCTCGGTTAACCCGAGCGCGCCCAAACGTCATCATCCCGCTGTCGGATTCTCGCGAGGCTCGTATTCTATCGCGAGACTCGGATTCTATATAAGGAGCCGCGCGTCGCCGCCATTTTCACACGTGCATTGAGATTGATAGGGAGAGGACGTGGCTGGCGTCCTCTCCGTTAGAATAGATAGAGACACTTGAGTTGATTTACTACTAACTTAGTAATTTTGGGGAGCATTAGGAGTACCCAGAGAGTGCAGAGTTTTGCTGATAGTTACTAGTGACCACCACCAGTTTTATTTATTATTTAATATAATCCGTTCTCTGCCTGAAAAAAAACGATACACAGTCACATACCATATCTGTGCTCAGCCTCAGTGTGCTGCATGATAATATCATCTATGTATATCTGACTGTGCTGAGTGCTCACTGCTCACACAGCTGAATGAATTGTGGGGGAGACTGGGGTGCAGTTATAGCAGGAGTACAGTGCACACTTTTGCTGCCAGTGTGACTGACCAGTGACCACCAGTATATTGTCTGCCTGAAAAAGTGAAACACTCCTGTGGTGTTTTTTTTTTTTATTCTATAAACGCATTCTGCTGACAGTGTCCAGCAGGTCCGTCATTCATTATATTATATAAATATTTACCTGCAGTAGTGTTATATTTTTTTTGTTCATCTCTATCATCTTTATCATCTCTATATTAGCAGACGCAGTACGGTAGTCCACGGCTGTGGCTACCTCTGTGTCGTCAGTGCTCGTCCATAATTGTATACCTACCTGTGGTGGGGTTTTTTTTTCTATCTTCTTCATACTAGTAGCTTAGGAGTCTGCTGACAGTGTCCAGCAGGTCCGTCATTATATTATATATACCTGCAGTAGTGATATATATATATTTTTTATATCATCATCATCTCTATACTAGCAGACGCAGTACGGTAGTCCACGGCTGTAGCTACCTCTGTGTCGTCAGTGCTCGTCCATAATTGTATACCTACCTGTGGTGGGTTTTTTTTTTCTATCTTCTTCATACTAGTAGTTTAGGAGTCTGCTGACAGTGTCCAGCAGGTCCGTCATTATATTATATATACCTGCAGTAGTGATATATATATATTTTTTATATCATTATCATCTCTATACTAGCAGACGCAGTACGGTAGTCCACGGCTGTAGCTACCTCTGTGTCGTCAGTGCTCGTCCATAATTGTATACCTACCTGTGGTGGGGGTTTTTTTTCTATCTTCTTCATACTAGTAGTTTAGGAGTCTGCTGACAGTGTCCAGCAGGTCCGTCATTATATTATATATACCTGCAGTAGTGATATATATATATTTTTTATATCATTATCATCTCTATACTGTTAGGTTCCTGGTGCTCAGAACAAGGGAGATGTTCATGAAGTGAGTCCAGAGCACCAGGACGTAACGCTGGAAAAGGGGAATGGAAAGGGAATAGCCCCTGGCGCCCTAACTCTGTTGTCTCACCCGTGCTGTCAGAAATCCCTTGCGAGACTATGGTTTCTTGAGCCCTTGGCAGCCGCGTTTGAAGGGCGGATTATGTCTGCCCAACTCCGATGCCCCCCGGTCTTAGTGAGAGACAAAGGGAAATCCGAGACAGGATGATAACAAGAGGTCCTCTAACTAAGCAAACAGGCCAGGGGTTACAAGCTAACTAAAAACCTAAAGTATGTGCGGAGAAACCGCCAAAGGAAAATAACAACAAAGGAAATGCTGATCACACGCCGACACAATACCTTTGTGTACCGGCGGTGACAGCATAAGCAGAATCCTCTGCAAAACACCAGGGACAGAAACAATAATGAAATACAGCGGCCTAGGCCAACGGACGCGGCAGAGCCGCTACTCACGGAACCGGTACGAATACTGGCAAACGGACAGGAACCCTCAATGATGCCGACACACTCTCAGAACTGGAGGACAGGCAGAATCCCAAACGACAGACCGGTGGACACCAGGAAACCAGGAACTTGACCAGGGATAGGCAAAGCCACTGGACTTCAGGGCAGGAACGCCTCACAGCAGGACACGGGATCAGACACAGGAATCGACACAGGGACTGACACAGGAATCAACACAGGAAGCAGCTAGTCAGACACTGCTATACAGGAGCTCAGGGACTGGCAGGAACCAGGTCAGACTTCAAGCAGACTGAAAACCAAGGAATATCACCAGCATCTGTGAATTGCAGTCAGCCAGCATATAACAGAGAGGCCTAATTAATAATCTCGTGCAGCTGCCCTCTAGCATGACTCCAAACTGACAAGATACAATTAGCAGCCAGGTGAGGCTGAACACATGGGAACAAGCTGCAATTACACAGACCCACCAGCGGCAGCAGACAAGAGTATTCTAAAACAGAGCAACGGGAAATCCTGGCATGCAAGACAACTTTATAAACATAAAATAGGAATGAACCACTACCTGTGGTTCATAACAGTATCCCCTCCTAAAGGGTGAGCTCCGAGCACCCCATGACACCCACGGGGAACATAAACAGAAGTATAACATAAAATACAGAACAAAAATGCAAAACAGGAATGAGCCACAGCCGTGGCTCATAACATTACCCCCCCCCCCCCCCCCGAGGAGGGGTCAAAAGACCCCAAAATTCAGACTATCCAGAACAAGGGATAAAAAAAAAAAAAAACCTGACACACTGGTCTAACAGACAAGAAAACAAAAACCAAGCTGTAGCGACAACTTGTAACAGTGCCCTCCCCTTGATGGTGGCCACTGGACACAAGACAAGGGGGGGAAAAAATCTTTTTTTTTTTTTTTTTATCAAGGCAAGAGTCAAAAATTATTTCTTTTTCTTCTTCTTTTTACAAAGCTCTTTAGGTCTGACCAAGGTAATTCCCCAAACATTGTCTGAACTGATGGTACCACCCAGCAAGGCTGCGTTCAAATCAGAGACAGGTCTCTTACCCTTGGGAGCTGAACTTTCTGGTAAAGTACTATTATTAGAAGAAGAAGTCAAAAAAGCACATCCTGCAGTCAAAACAACGGGCTGGGACTCTTGTGCCGAGTTTACAGTATTTGGTGGACTCTCAGCAGACAAGACGGGTGACTTAGAGGAACCTGAACCAATTTCTTTGGAACCATGGCCCTCATTCCGAGTTGTTCGCTCGTTCTTTTTCATCGCATCGCAGTGAAAATCCGCTTAGTACGCATGCGCAAAGTTCGCACTGCGACTGCGCCAAGTAACTTTACTATGAAGAAAGTATTTTTACTCACGGCTTTTTCTTCGCTCCGGCGATCGTAATGTGATTGACAGGAAATGGGTGTTACTGGGCGGAAACACGGCGTTTCAGGGGCGTGTGGCTGAAAACGCTACCGTTTCCGGAAAAAACGCAGGAGTGGCCGGGGAAACGGTGGGAGTGCCTGGGCGAACGCTGGGTGTGTTTGTGACGTCAACCAGGAACGACAAGCACTGAAATGATCGCACAGGCAGAGTAAGTCTGGAGCTACTCAGAAACTGCTAAGTAGTTAGTAATCGCAATATTGCGAATACATCGGTCGCAATTTTAAGAAGCTAAGATTCACTCCCAGTAGGCGGCGGCTTAGCGTGTGTAACTCTGCTAAATTCGCCTTGCGACCGATCAACTCGGAATGAGGGCCCATATCTTTTAATAATTGCATCACAGAATGCTAGGGGATCCTGAAGAATGGGATCTTCAGCTTTCATTAGGCTGGTCGCCCACTCAAAAGGCTCTCCTCTAAAATAATAAATCAGATAGAGCCCAAGGTTTTCTGAAGTGATGCCCAGAAATGGTCTAGACAACATAATAGTGTAATAGTGTTTGAAAAGCGCCAGAAATTGGGCTAAGTCCCCATCAAAGGTTATGGATGTTGAGATATCAGAGTCAGGATCTGTTTCCTTCTCATCTGACTGACTGGAGTGCTTTGCTAGGACCTGGTCACTATTGACCTTACTCGAGGCTGAGACTCTCTGAACCCCACCCGGGGCAGTTGCTTTCTGAACCCCACCCGGGGCAGTGACTTTCTGAACCCCACCCGGGGCAGTGACTTTCTGAACCCCACCCGGGGCAGTGACTTTCTGAACCCCACCCGGGGCAGTGACTTCCGGGAACCCCGCTGGGGCAGTGGCCTCCGGGAACCCCGCTGGGGCAGTGGACTCCGAGAACCCCGCTGGGGCAGTGGCCTTCGAGAACCCCGCTGGTGCAGTGGCCTCCGAGAACCCCGCTGGGGCCAGCACCTCGGATTCTTTTACTGGGACCGGGCCGTTGGCCTCCCTGACTGGGATCGGGCCATCGGCCTCCCTCTCTGAGTCGATAATTATCGAAAGTTCTCCCGGGACTATGACTTCCGGGACTTTTGCTGAAGCAATAACGTTCAGATCCTCCACTAATGCTATGCTTCTTAAGTTCTTTCCTGGGGAAGCGACTTCTAGACCCTTCTTTGGGGCTGCGTCTCTCGAGACCCCACTTGGGGATATTACTTCAAAGATCCCTTCTGGGGTTTTGCTTCTCGAGTTTCCTTCAAGAACTATGGTTTTAGAGACCCTTTCTAGGGTTGCGCTTTTCAAGTCCCTACCTGGGGTAACAGCTTCTGAGACCCCTTCCGGTATGGACACCTGAACTATAATATTTGATGTCCCTCTATAAGCTAGGGCATCGGGTACCGCTCCAGCACTCTGGGCATCGGGTACCGCTCCAGCACTCTGGGCATCGGGTACCGCTCCAGCACTCTGGGCATCAAGTACCGCTCCAGCACTCTGGGCATCGGGTACCGCTCCAGCACTCTGGGCATCGGGTACCGCACCAAGAACCTGAGCATCGGGCACCACTCCAGGACCCTGGGCTACGGGCACCACTCCAGGACCCTGGGCTACGGGCACCACTCCAGGACCCTGGGCTACGGGCACCACTCCAGGACCCTGGGCATCGGGCACCACTCCAGGACCCTGGGCATCGGGCACCACTCCAGGACCCTGGGCATCGGGCACCACTCCAGGACCCTGGGCATCAGGCACCACTCCAGGAACCTGGGCATCGGGCACCACTCCAGGGGCTTGCAACTCCGCTTCCACAGGAACCTCAAGAGAGGAGAGAAACATTCTCTTTTGATTCCTGAATCTATAATGGGGCTCCCTTGCCCAAGGACCCCAATTATAGGACAGAGAGCTTTTTAGTGTGGGTTGTGTGACAAGTACCTCTGCCACAGTAGAGACAGGAGTAGGTCTTGTATCCTGACTCAACTTGGCCAGAGGGCAAGACTCGTCACCACACTTTGGCTTGCGCAACTCACAGGTCTGCAGATAGTGGCCTAAACCCCCACAATATAGGCACAAGTTTAAGTTTCTGCGACGCAGACGCTCCTCTTCTGAGAGCCTGGGCCGCAGAAAACTTTTAAACCTTTTCTCTTCAATTAAACCAGAGGATTCTCTTGTCACCATACTGTGACCAAGAGTCTCTTTAGAGATAGATGTACTCTCAACGACTTCTGGCAAGATGAGCAAGATTTTAGTCAGAAGGTTTTGCAGTTGCTTTAGGGATTGCTGCAAAACTTCTAGTCGCTCTGGTCTCAAAGCACTGAATACAGAGTTCAGGGCTGCGAGAGATGCCTGCAGGGCTTGCATAGTAGACATAGGAGAATTTAAAACTAGACAAGACAAGGCAAGGCAAGGCAAGGCAAGACAAGGCAAGACTAAATTTTTGCTAAACAAAACAAGACTTTTTTTTTTTTTTTTTTTTTAAACCGGACTGGATTCTAAACACCGGACTGGATTCTAAACACCGGACTGGATTCTAAACACCGGACTGGATTCTGCACACTGAATTCTAGACAGGACTGGATTCTAAACACCGGATTGGATTCTGCACACTGAATTCTGGACAAGACTGGATTCTAAACACCGGATTGGATTCTGCACACTGAATTCTAGACAGGACTGGATTCTAAACACCGGACTGGACCAAAAAAGAAAAAAAGTTTTATTTCTTTTTTGTGGTATGGCTGGTGATAATGTTAGGTTCCTGGTGCTCAGAACAAGGGAGATGTTCATGAAGTGAGTCCAGAGCACCAGGACGTAACGCTGGAAAAGGGGAATGGAAAGGGAATAGCCCCTGGCGCCCTAACTCTGTTGTCTCACCCGTGCTGTCAGAAATCCCTTGCGAGACTATGGTTTCTTGAGCCCTTGGCAGCCGCGTTTGAAGGGCGGATTATGTCTGCCCAACTCCGATGCCCCCCGGTCTTAGTGAGAGACAAAGGGAAATCCGAGACAGGATGATAACAAGAGGTCCTCTAACTAAGCAAACAGGCCAGGGGCTACAAGCTAACTAAAAACCTAAAGTATGTGCGGAGAAACCGCCAAAGGAAAATAACAACAAAGGAAATGCTGATCACACGCCGACACAATACCTTTGTGTACCGGCGGTGACAGCATAAGCAGAATCCTCTGCAAAACACCAGGGACAGAAACAATAATGAAATACAGCGGCCTAGGCCAACGGACGCGGCAGAGCCGCTACTCACGGAACCGGTACGAATACTGGCAAACGGACAGGAACCCTCAATGATGCCGACACACTCTCAGAACTGGAGGACAGGCAGAATCCCAAACGACAGACCGGTGGACACCAGGAAACCAGGAACTTGACCAGGGATAGGCAAAGCCACTGGACCTCAGGGCAGGAACGCCTCACAGCAGGACACGGGATCAGACACAGGAATCGACACAGGGACTGACACAGGAATCAACACAGGAAGCAGCTAGTCAGACACTGCTATACAGGAGCTCAGGGACTGGCAGGAACCAGGTCAGACTTCAAGCAGACTGAAAACCAAGGAATATCACCAGCATCTGTGAATTGCAGTCAGCCAGCATATAACAGAGAGGCCTAATTAATAATCTCGTGCAGCTGCCCTCTAGCATGACTCCAAACTGACAAGATACAATTAGCAGCCAGGTGAGGCTGAACACATGGGAACAAGCTGCAATTACACAGACCCACCAGCGGCAGCAGACAAGAGTATTCTAAAACAGAGCAACGGGAAATCCTGGTATGCAAGACAACTTTATAAACATAAAATAGGAATGAACCACTACCTGTGGTTCATAACATATACTAGCAGACGCAGTACAGTAGTCCACGGCTGTAGCTACCTCTGTGTCGTCAGTGCTCGTCCATAATTGTATACCTACCTGTGGTGGGTTTTTTTTTCTATCTTCTTCATACTAGTAGTTTAGGAGTCTGCTGACAGTGTCCAGCAGGTCCGTCATTATATTATATATACCTGCAGTAGTGATATATATATATTTTTTATATCATTATCATCTCTATACTAGCAGACGCAGTACGGTAGTCCACGGCTGTAGCTACCTCTGTGTCGTCAGTCACTCGTCATCCATAAGTATACTAGTATCCATCCATCTCCATTGTTTACCTGAGGTGCCTTTTAGTTGTGCCTATTAAAATATGGAGAACAAAAATGTTGAGGTTCCAAAAATAGGGAAAGATCAAGATCCACTTCCACCTCGTGCTGAAGCTGCAGCCACTAGTCATGGCCGAGACGATGAAATTCCATCAACGTCGTCTGCCAAGGCCGATGCCCAATGTCATAGTACAGAGCATGTAAAATCCAAAACACAAAATATCAGTAAAAAAAGGACTCAAAAATCTAAAATAAAATCGTCGGAGGAGAAGCGTAAACTTGCCAATATGCCATTTACCACACGGAGTGGCAAGGAACGGCTGAGGCCCTGGCCTATGTTCATGGCTAGTGGTTCAGCTTCACATGAGGATGGAAGCACTCAGCCTCTCGCTAGAAAAATGAAAAGACTTAAGCTGGCAAAAGCACAGCAAAGAACTGTGCGTTCTTCGAAATCACAAATCCACAAGGAGAGTCCAATTGTGTCGGTTGCGATGCCTGACCTTCCCAACACTGTATGTGAAGAGCATGCGCCTTCCACCATTTGCACGCCCCCTGCAAGTGCTGGAAGGAGCACCCGCAGTCCAGTTCCTGATAGTCAGATTGAAGATGTCAGTGTTGAAGTACACCAGGATGAGGAGGATATGGGTGTTGCTGGCGCTGGGGAGGAAATTGACAAGGAGGATTCTGATGGTGAGGTGGTTTGTTTAAGTCAGGCACCCGGGGAGACACCTGTTGTCCGTGGGAGGAATATGGCCATTGACATGCCTGGTGAAAATACAAAAAAAATCAGCTCTTCGGTGTGGAAGTATTTCAACAGAAATGCGGACAACAGGTGTCAAGCCGTGTGTTGCCTTTGTCAAGCTGTAATAAGTAGGGGTAAGGACGTTAACCACCTCGGAACATCCTCCCTTATACGTCACCTGCAGCGCATTCATCATAAGTCAGTGACAAGTTCAAAAACTTTGGGCGACAGCGGAAGCAGTCCACTGACCAGTAAATCCCTTCCTCTTGTAACCAAGCTCACGCAAACCACCCCACCAACTCCCTCAGTGTCAATTTCCTCCTTCCCCAGGAATGCCAATAGTCCTGCAGGCCATGTCACTGGCAATTCTGACGAGTCCTCTCCTGCCTGGGATTCCTCCGATGCATCCTTGAGTGTAACGCCTACTGCTGCTGGCGCTGCCGTTGTTGCTGCTGGGAGTCGATGGTCATCCCAGAGGGGAAGTCGTAAGACCACTTTTACTACTTCCACCAAGCAATTGACTGTCCAACAGTCCTTTGCGAGGAAGATGAAATATCACAGCAGTCATCCTGCTGCAAAGCGGATAACTGAGGCCTTGGCATCCTGGGCGGTGAGAAACGTGGTTCCGGTATCCATCATTACTGCAGAGCCAACTATAGACTTGTTTGAGGTACTGTGTCCCCGGTACCAAATACCATCTAGGTTCCATTTCTCTAGGCAGGCGATACCGAAAATGTACACAGACCTCAGAAAAAGACTCACCAGTGTCCTAAAAAATGCAGTTGTACCCAATGTCCACTTAACCACGGACATGTGGACAAGTGGAGCAGGGCAGACTCAGGACTATATGACTGTGACAGCCCACTGGTTAGATGTATTGACTCCCGCCGCAAGAACAGCAGCGGCGGCACCAGTAGCAGCATCTCGCAAACGCCAACTCTTTCCTAGGCAGGCTACGCTTTGTATCACCGCTTTCCAGAATACGCACACAGCTGAAAACCTCTTACGGCAACTGAGGAAGATCATCGCAGAATGGCTTACCCCAATTGGACTCTCCTGTGGATTTGTGGCATCGGACAACGCCAGCAATATTGTGTGTGCATTAAATCTGGGCAAATTCCAGCACGTCCCATGTTTTGCACATACCTTGAATTTGGTGGTGCAGAATTATTTAAAAAACGACAGGGGCGTGCAAGAGATGCTGTCGGTGGCCAGAAGAATTGCGGGACACTTTCGGCGTACAGGCACCACGTACAGAAGACTGGAGCAACACCAAAAACGCCTGAACCTGCCCTGCCATCATCTGAAGCAAGAAGTGGTAACGAGGTGGAATTCAACCCTCTATATGCTTCAGAGGTTGGAGGAGCAGCAAAAGGCCATTCAAGCCTATACAACTGACCACGATATAGGAGGTGGAATGCACCTGTCTCAAGCGCAGTGGAGAATGATTTCAACGTTGTGCAAGGTTCTGCAACCTTTTGAACTTGCCACACGTGAAGTCAGTTCAGACACTGCCAGCCTGAGTAAGGTCATTCCCCTCATCAGGCTTTTGCAGAAGAAGCTGGAGACATTGAAGGAGGGGCTAACACTGAGCGATTCCGCTAGGCATGTGGGACTTGTGGATGGAGCCCTTAATTCGCTTAACAAGGATTCACGGGTGGTCAATCTGTTGAAATCAGAGCACTACATTTTGGCCACCGTGCTCGATCCTAGATTTAAAACCTACGTTGTATCTCTCTTTCCGGCAGACACAAGTCTGCAGGGGTTCAAAGAACTGCTGGTGAGAAAATTGTCAAGTCAAGCGGAACGCGACCTGTCAACATCTCCTCCTTCACATTCTCCCGCAACTGGGGGTGCGAGGAAAAGGCTCAGAATTCCGAGCCCACCCGCTGGCGGTGAAGCAGGGCAGTCTGGAGCGACTGCTGATGCTGACATCTGGTCCGGACTGAAGCACCTGCCAACGATTACGGACATGTCGTCTACTGTCACTGCATATGATTCTCTCACCATTGAAAGAATGGTGGAGGATTATATGAGTGACCGCATCCAAGTAGGCACGTCAGACAGTCCGTACGTATACTGGCAGGAAAAAGAGGCAATTTGGAGGCCCTTGCACAAACTGGCTTTATTCTACCTAAGTTGCCCTCCCACAAGTGTGTACTCCGAAAGAGTGTTTAGTGCCGCCGCTCACCTTGTCAGCAATCGGCGTACGAGGTTACTTCCAGAAAATGTGGAGAAGATGATGTTCATTAAAATGAATTATAATCAATTCCTCCATGGAGACATTCACCAGCAGCAATTGCCTCCACAAAGTACACAGGGAGCTGTGATGGTGGATTCCAGTGGGGACGAATTGATAATCTGTGAGGAGGGGGATGTACACGGTGATGAATCGGAGGATGATGATGAGGTGGACATCTTGCCTCTGTAGAGCCAGTTTGTGCAAGGAGAGATTAATTGCTTCTTTTTTGGTGGGGGTCCAAACCAACCCGTCATTTCAGTCACAGTCGTGTGGCAGACCCTGTCACTGAAATGATGGGTTGGTTAAAGTGTGCATGTCCTGTTTATACATAAGGGTGGGTGGGAGGGCCCAAGGACAATTCCATCTTGCACCTCTTTTTTCTTTCATTTTTCTTTGCGTCATGTGCTGTTTGGGGAGTGTTTTTTGGAAGGGCCATCCTGCGTGACACTGCAGTGCCACTCCTAGATGGGCCAGGTGTTTGTGTCGGCCACTAGGGTCGCTTATCTTAGTCACACAGCTACCTCATTGCGCCTCTTTTTTTTCTTCTTTGCGTCATGTGCTGTTTGGGGAGTATTTTTTGGAAGGGCCATCCTGCATGACACTGCAGTGCCACTCCTAGATGGGCCAGGTGTTTGTGTCGGCCACTAGGGTCACTTATCTTAGTCACACAGCTACCTCATTGCGCCTCTTTTTTTTCTTCTTTGCGTCATGTGCTGTTTGGGGAGTATTTTTTGGAAGGGCCATCCGGCCTGACACTGCAGTGCCACTCCTAGATGGGCCAGGTGTTTGTGTCGGCCACTAGGGTCGCTTAGCTTACTCACACAGCTACCTCATTGCGCCTCTTTTTTTCTTTGCGTCATGTGCTGTTTGGGGAGTGTTTTTTGGAAGGGCCATCCTGCGTGACACTGCAGTGCCACTCCTAGATGGGCCAGGTGTTTGTGTCGGCCACTTGGGTCGCTGAGCTTTGTCACACAGCTACCTCATTGCGCCTCTTTTTTTCTTTGCGTCATGTGCTGTTTGGGGAGTGTTTTTTGGAAGGGCCATCCTGCGTGACACTGCAGTGACACTCCTAGATGGGCCCGGTGTTTGTGTCGGCCACTTGGGTCGCTGAGCTTAGTCATCCAGCGACCTCGGTGCAAATTTTAGGACTAAAAATAATATTGTGAGGTGTGAGGTGTTCAGAATAGACTGAAAATGAGTGGAAATTATGGTTATTGAGGTTAATAATACTTTGGGATCAAAATGACCCCCAAATTCTATGATTTAAGCTGTTTTTTAGGGTTTTTTGAAAAAAACACCCGAATCCAAAACACACCCGAATCCGACAAAAAAAATTCGGTGAGGTTTTGCCAAAACGCGTTCGAACCCAAAACACGGCCACGGAACCGAACCCAAAACCAAAACACAAAACCCGAAAAATTTCCGGTGCACATCTCTAGAGTTTACTCGGTTATCTGACCTATTTCTATAAAGCCATATATTTATGTCCCTTAGCCATTTTACTCCATGAACTTACTTAACACTATACATTACCTGTTATGGATGCAAGTCTGATAATGTGGCCGAGAGTAGTCAATTTAGTCTATGAATTCACTAAGCACTATATATTACCCGTTATAGATGTACGTTGGGTAATGTGGCCAAGATTCCACCCGGTCACATGATCCAACAAAACTTTTCTAATTTTTCTAATTTAGTTATTTTTCATTTTTTCTTTTTGTCACGCTATTTAGTAATTCTCTAATTATCAGTTTTTGTTTTTTTTAAAAACAACACTAGTGCTAACTATGATACATTTTTGGCATTATATTGTTGATCGATGTCTTTCATTTTGCTTTGTTCTAATATTTATTTTTATTGCTAAATGTATATCTTCCCCTTTATTTACGTATTATATAACTTCTATTAAGCGATTAGTACTTTGGTTCTGGGGGAAAATCATATCGTTTGCTACAATAACGCTAGTGAATCTTTACAACATCATGGTTTCTTCACTCCACCCATCTCCCGGCTCCATAGCACTGCACGCTTATATGGACAATCTCGTCCATATTGGCCTGCATGCATAAGCGACTGGGCACCAATGATGAACGAGTGCGGGGCCACGCATCGTTAATCGTTGGTGCCCACACAATGCACGATATGAACGAGTTCTCGTTCATTAATGAACAAGAACGTTCAAATCGTGCATTTTATATGCCACTGTGTAGGGCCCATTATACTTTAAAATTGTTATAAGAACACATGATAGGTAGATGCAGTAAATGCATATCAAATCGTAATGGAAGTTTTTTGTAATTAGTGTTGTGATTTTGGGGTTAATTAATTTTTATTTATTTTCATCTCATTCAACTGACTGAAAATGCAGTACTGCATAGTAACATCATTATGTGTTGTGAAATATATGCAGCAGTTATATTCCAGTTTCAAAAATAAAACTGTATTTTAAAAAAAAAAACGACAAATTCATTCTCTTACTGCATCTGTTAGTCATTGCCCTTACTGTACTGTACCATTAGATGGGTGTGGTTCATTAGGTCGACATGAGTTTTTTGACTGTTTTTGGTGTCGTTTCCTTCGTAAAGTGAAGGGAAACCCCAATGAGTGCACCGCGTCCCCTTGCATGGCTTGCTTTGCTCGCCATGCTTCGTGCAAGGTGCCTCGCTCCGCTACCGCTGCGCTAGGCACAGGTTACCGTTCCCAATTGTAGTCCACGTGGATCGTTAAGTATGAAAAAGGTGAAAAAAATTTAAAAATTTGTAAAAAACTCATCTCGACCATTTTGCATGTCGGCCTAGTACATGTTGACCTAATGACCATGTCGACCTAATGACCATGTCGACCTTCAGTGGTCAACCCAATGTATGTCAACCTAACGACCGCCTCCCCCATTAGACGTCCCCTTCCTTCACCCGCCCCATCTTTCCAGGCACCGGTGGGCATACGTTCCTGAAACGGGAAACTCAGTACTGGGGCATATACGCGCCAGTGCTTTTCTGGGCATGCGCAGAGTGATTTCATTTAACTTTACTTTGTTGTAGCTGCAGCAGAGTATAGAGGTAACAATGAATAATGTATTTTGACCTACTTGCTTGTTGCTTTATATATTTGAAACTGTGTACAATAACTAAGCTTGAACTTAAGAATATATTATTTAGACTATAATATTATATAATAATAAGTCTGAGAATTCTACGTTTAACCTTGACAATTATTTTGTAATGGCAGTAATGACAGTCAGTATTGCAAAATGTATCATAATACTTGTGTTACACAATTCTTGACAAAGTGCCAGCAAGGTTTGGTAATGTAGATAAATACGTTTATTATTCCTACCCAGATCATGGTAGTGTGACTGTACTCTATAGTATCCTAATAAGCAACACTGATGCAACAATTATTATACTGGGCTCAATATGAAAAGCTGGCGGTCGGGATGCTGGCAGTCAGTATACCGACGCCGGCATTCCGAGCGCGGCAATGCCGACAAGTGTGCGCAGGGTACCCTAATTACCCTCCCCTAACCCTCCCTGTCTGCAGCCTAACCCTAACCTCTCTGATTGGTGCTTAACCCTAAAACCCTGAAAGTCCTGATGGTGTTTCCGATGGTTGTGCCTGCAGCAGCTGAAAGTGGGCGCTCTAGCCCTTGTGCATTCAGATTCACAACTATACACCTGGGGAAGGGTTTATACCAGCATGAGCATAACATTGCAGACTCGGTTCTGGCAAAAGATGCTAACATGGACAAAGCAGCACGTGATACAGAATCAGCTCCTTAGTGTGGAGTAGACATGGGGCTGCATTGCCTATTCCTTAGAGTGTGGCAACTGGCTGTGACATATCCAGGTACCATACTCCTTCCATTAGTAACAGGGAGGAGCAGCACATGACATAATAATAATAATAATAATAATAATAATATTCACAGCTGTAACGTACTGTGTGGTGTAACATGTATAAGGTGTACTACTGTTTGGTGTAATGTGTATAAGGGTTACTAATGTATGGTGTAACGTATATAAGGGGTACTACTGTGTGGTGTTAGTGTTCACTCTAGGCTGTTTTAGCAGGGCGCCGCGCCCTGCCCGTTTTTTAACAGGCAAAACCCGCCCTGCCCCTTTTGCGGCGCCCTGCTAGAACAGCCGCCCGCTCCCTGCCCTCCCGGCGTGTATAGATGCCGTGCGCATGCGCGCGCCATCCATTCACGCATTGGGAGAGGGCTGGGGGAAGCCCAGCACCGACGGAGGTGCTGGGCACGCCCCCAACAGTGACGTCGCCGGCCACAGACGCTCTCTATAGTAGCGTCTGTGGGCCGCACCGCCCCCTAAAATGACGGAGGCGTGGCCACGCCCCCTAATTTGCATGGCTGCGCCCCCATTTCGGACGCGTGCCCCCCTGAGTCCGGCGCCCTGCCCCTTTTCACTCCTAGAGTGAACACTAGGTGTAATGTGTATAAGGGTTACTAATGTATGGTGTAACGTATATAAGGGGTACTACTGTGTGGTGTAATGTGTATAAGGGGCTCTAGTGTGTGGTGAAATGTGTATAAGGGGTACTACTGTGTGACTGTGTGGTGTAATGTGTATTAGAAGTGCTAAATATTAGGGAAAGTATCCACTAATAACGTATACAGTTTTGTGTTTACTAAATAAAAATACACCTTATCTATATGGTGGTTTCTCTGCAACGGGGAACCTCTGCATCTTTGTAGAGATCACATGGTCTGGAAGATGCCTGCTTGTGTAGGAATATAATCAATGTCATCATCATACAACAGAGAAGGTACTCTCACTTTTTTGCTCAATGTCCCAGAAGTCCAAATTTGTCCCAGTGGACAGATGTCATCCAATCAATATGAAAAATAAAAATAAAAAAACAACATAGACCCTTCTTGGAGGAGATCAGACAGGACACGCTGCGTTCCAGGGTGTGTTACACTGTGAATCTTGAAAAAGACGCTGCATAGCGTCGAAACGCGTCGACACAGTGTATGTGGTGGGTCGCAGATCAGCCTATCCATAGTGGGGACATATTAGCAATTGATATCTGGTCCATTGCTGTTAGCTGAATACCAACTTGCCTTTTCCCCATATGGTATGACTGTTTTGCTTTCCACTTTTATTCTACTCTGATAATAAAAGGAGTGTTTTTTCCTAATTGGATTATATCTCTGGCTTTTGATTTGGTACGAGAAATAACGGGGTTCATCCGTTTGTGTGAGGAGAGTCTTGAAGATCACAAAAGAAACCTTTATGTGCCTTCAATACGCCTATAGAAGTAAGCATACATGTAAGAGTTCATCACCTTAATTCCTGTATACCACACTTGGTGCCTTTGAAAAGGAGGTGGATGCATGAACTTTCTATCTGAGACTATACCAACACCTCCATTTTACGTGTTACACAGCGGTGAAAGATCCATCTTCATTGCAGGATTACACTATGTTGTATTTTTATTTTTATTTTTCATATTGATTGGATGACTTCTGTCCACTGGAACAAATTTGGACTTCTGGGACATTGAGCGCAAAAGTGAGAGTACCTTTTCTTTTTTGCAAGTTGAGATAGATTGGTGGTCTATTTAGTACTTTTTATTTGCAGCTCTTTATTGCAGCGCCAAGAGAGGAATTATTTTCTACTGCATCATACAACAGAGGTTCAATCAGACTCATTCCCCCTGTGTCACCTCCTGCCTCACGTCCCCTACAGCCTCCTGGACTGTCTTTCCAGCCTCCTGCCCCATTACTCCTTCCTCCTGCACCATGTCACTCCAGCCTCGTCTCTCCAGGCTTCTGTAACCAGTGTCTATCCAGCCTCATGCCACCAATTCAAATTATGCCACACAATAGTGTCACTTCATCACATTACCCCACACTGCAGTGTTACATTACGCCAGACAATAGAGCTCATTCACGTTTTGCCACACAGAGCCCATTCACGTTATGATACACAGTAGTAATGCCACGTTAGGCCACACACAGTAACACCCCTTATATATTAGGCCATACACAGTAATGCCCTCTATACATTAGGCCACACACGATAATTCCCCCTATACATTAGGCCACACACAGTAAAGCCCCTACACATTTACGTCCCCATGCAACTCACCTCCCCCATGTGTCCCTCCAGCAGCCTCCCATCTCCCCCTGTGTGCCATCAGCAGTGTGGATTTCGACTGCAGCCGGGACATCAGCACACTTGCAGCCGCAACACATAAGAGATAGTGCCATCGTCATTCAAATTTGGCTCCGGTAACAAGCCAATTGGAGCTCTTGGACCAGCAACCAATCTGCAGCGGCTGCCAGTCTGCGAGCTCTGATTGGCTCGCTACCGGAGGCAGATTTGAATGACAGCAACACTGTCTCTTATGGGCAGCGGCTGCAGGTGCTCCGACCAGGGGTGTAGCGAGAGTGGCTTTGGTGGAGCGCGAGAGGGCGCACTGCTCTACAGTGTTGCATAACATGTATAAGGGGTACTACTGTGTGGTGTAATGTGAAAAATGGACACTACACTGCGGAGTAATGTGAATTGGTACTATTCTGTGGCCACGCACTTTCCAAATGAAGCCATGCCCCTTCAGCATTCACTGACCCTATTTTAAATAAAAGGGTCACCCAAAGGACGCTTTTTCCCTGAGCTCCACAAGGTCTAGAACCCACCCCATGGACTGGCTGCCAACTTTCAGCCTGGGGGGCAGACTCAAGCAAGTGGCCCAGCTTTTCACAGGGAATGCAATGCAAAAATGGCCCTGGAACCCTTAAATTACACTGGCCCAGTGGGCAGATGGCACCATGCCACCCTGCGCAGCCAGCCCCTGACTTAGGATTTTTAAATATTCTTTCTATTCAAATGTAACATGCCACCACATGTTGGCTAGGCCCCAAATTCAGTACAGGGGAGGGGGGCACCAAAACATACCCTTGCTCCGGGCACCATGGTGACTAGCTACACCTCTGGCTCCGACAACCCGGATGCGTCAAAAATCCACACTGCTGAACCTGCCACTCAAGCCCTGCCAGATGGCCAGTCCAGCCCTAGAGGCAGCGATGGTGGGTCTGTGGCTGCAGCAGGATCCCAGAGCATAAGCTCCATTAGAGCCACCCACGCTACACCCCTGGCTGCAAGAGCAGAATTGCAAGAACAGGCAGAAGATCAGTCGAACGTGTGTACACTGCAGTTTTGGTTTGATCTTGCCCCGTCCAGATGGCTGAAGTTTAAATAGCACATAACATTCGACCGACTGAGGCTGAAAGTTGTGGAGCATTTAAGCCATTTATCGGCTAATGCTCCTGCATTGGGACAACATACAGTACACATCTATACAATCCATTCTCACGATAACAAAAGAACAGCCCGACGGTTGCAAAGGTGTGTACCCAGCTTTAGGCATATTTCAGCACAAAGCACTTTTTTATTAGTTATGTTAGAAGTATCCATATGCAGGGGCGGATTGGGAACAAAAAGCGGCCCTGGAAAAATTTGTACTAGTGGCCCCACATGGGCAGCACCAGAGGTGTAAGGTCTAGCCATGGGCCATGGCAGCAGCTCCCTCCCCCCAAGACTTTCCAGATAGTGGGCATGTCCAGCATCAAGGGGGAAGTTAAAAAGAAATAAAATTAAATATTATGAGCACATTATATGATACACCTTCAGAATTTAGGAAACTACCGTATATACTCGAGTATAAGCCGACTTTTTCAGCACATTTTTCTATGCTGAAAAAGCCCCCCTCGGCTTATACTCGAGTCAATGGCTGCAGCAGACGCCGTGGGCTGTGTGGGCGTCCGCTGCAGCCGGCTCCAGGACAGACACTAGAGGTCATTATTGACCTCTAGTGTCTGTGCGCGTTGCTATGGGAGAGACGTCATGACGTCTCTCCCATAGAGATGATCGGGTGCCGGGGAGCGGGCGGCCGGACGGAGCGGCGGCCGGACGGAGCGAGCGAGCGGACGGACGGAGCGGAGCAGCGCAGCAGCAGAAGATGCGGTCGGGAAGCAGGAGCGGGGCAGTGGTAAGTATTGTTTTTGTGTGTGTTTGTGTGTTTGTAAGCGGCGACGGGGGCACTGCAACAGGGGGCAAAGAAAGAAGGGGGCACTGCAACAGGGGGCAAAGAAAGAAGGGGGCACTGCAACAGGGGGCAAAGAAAGAAGGGGGCACTGCAACAGGGGGCAAAGAAAGAAGGAGGCACAACTACTGGGGGCAATGAAAGGGGGCACAACTACTGGGGGCAATGAAAGGGGGCACAACTACTGGGGGCAATGAAAGGGGGCACAACTACTGGGGGCAATGAAAGGGGGCACAACTACTGGGGGCAATGAAAGAGGGGGCACAACTACTGGGGGCAAAGAAGGGGCATAACTACTGGGGGCAAAGCAACGGCGGCATGTTTTTATCTGGCATGTGGGGGGATATCTGTTACTGGGGGTATATGTGGCACTGGGGGCACAACCCTAGCAACAAGCATTACCCCCTGGCAACAAGCATAACACCTACCGCATGAAACCCCTGGCAACGAGCATGACACCCTGAGCATGAAAACCCCTGGCACCGTACATTTCCCACCCTAGGCTTATACTCGAGTCAGTAATTTTTCCCAGTTTTTTGTGGTAAAATTAGGTATCTCGGCTTATATTCGGGTCGACTTATACTCGAGTATATACGGTATATCATTCTTTAGAAAGTTCTTTTTTATTGCTTATTACACCAACCGTATCCCAATCACTATTCACTCAATCTTATATGTCAGCCAAGCAGGCAGACAGAGCATACACTAGATCTGCAATTACAGGCTAAGTGGCAGTAATTTTCATATATGCAAATTATTTAGCATCTTATTCATTATGTCTATAAAAAGGACCACATGTCCTCAAACAAAACAGGCCCAACGGGTGCGTCGTCCCACCTGGAATCTTCCCTGTAGACCCTATGGCCAATCCGCCCCTGTCCACATGTTAGTTTGGTAATAACAATAGACTTTCACCAGTTTTACAGACACAATTATCTTAAATATAGGTAGAGCATTATAAAAGTCTACTAAAAAAAAAAAAAGGTAATTACTATAGCCAACTCAAGTGAGTAACTGCAGTAAGCAGTTAGGATAACCAAATACATATTTTTAAAACTAGCCACAATTCCTTATTTGCGCAAATCTCTGCATTTTGGAATGTTTTCAGTGTGCTATTTACCAATCTGGGGTTCTACTCAGGGACCTAATAAATAAATGTTATCACCAGCAGTCTAATGAGGTTCAGTAGGCTATCCCGGTGGTCAGGAGAACGACACCGGGATCCCGAAAACCGGAATACCGGTGGCGAGCGCAACGTGTCCCCTCGCGGGCTCGCTGCGTTCGCCACTCTCTGGGCCTGGTGGCGATCTTTGGTTGCCACAAGGTTCTATTCCCCATCAGGTGGTGGCGTGGACCACCACCCGAGTGGGGTTTCCAAGCGGTTGTCAGGATTCAGGCCGCCGGTATGTCACCCTGACCGGTGGGATCCCGACAGCTGGGCACATGACTGCATACCATCTAACGCTGCAGCCAGGAGTTCATGCAAAAAGCCTGATATCTCCAGCATTTAGCATTGGATAACTAGGGGCAATGTACTTTAATAAATAGGCTCCTTAACCTCTGTTTTGAGAATGAAGAAAATACAACATTTTTCACCATATAATGGGGGTGATTCCGAGTTGTTCGCTCGCTAGCTGCTTTTAGCAGCATTGCACATGCTAAACCGCCGCCCTCTGGGAGTGTATCTTAGCTTAGCAGAATTGCGAACGAAAGATTAGCAGAATTGCGAGTAGAAATTTCTTAGCAGTTTCTGAGCAGCTCCAGACCTACTCGCAAATAGCGATCAGCTCAGGCCGTTTAGTTCCTGGTTTCACGTCACACACACGCCCAGCGTTCGGCCAGCCACTCCCCCGTTTCTCCAGATACTCCCGCGTTTTTCCCTGACACGCCTGCGTTTTTCCGTACACTCCCAGAAAACGTCCAGTTTCCGCCCAGAAACACCCACTTCCTGTCAATCACACTCCGATCACTTCAACGATGAAAAATCTTTGTTCGGACGTGAGTAAATCTACTAAGTTTTGTGTTAAAATACTAAGCACATGCGCACTGCGAACCATGCGCATGCGCATTTTTGCCTTAATTGATCCATTGCGAAAATCGGCAACGAGTGAGCAACTCGGAATGACCCCCATTATACCATAGCTCAAGTTGCTGGTAGTTTCTCTTCAAAAGTTCTGTATTTTTCAGTCTGCGACACCTGATAAAGATTAGACTCCATAAACAGCAATGATAAATCAGTCACTGTGCTGGAACAAGTAAGAGCATGTTACTGTTGCATGTATCCCATGTAGAAAGGCATTGTGATGTAAAACTCTTTCGTAGTTTGCTGTCACATCCCTTACTGTAGTTTGCTCTAAACAGCTGAAGGTCGCCAAGTTTATCATTACAAAGTGTGCATGACGTCAATGGCTCATGATGCCTGTAACCTGTCAGGATTTTGTCAATAGAAAAAGACTGCTTTAATATTGCCATTGACTTCGTCATGCAGACCGTTCATAACAAAACCTCAACCCTAGTGTAAAATAAAATAAAATAAAACAAAATAAGAAGTGTAACCACACTACAAATTCACTTTCATTTTTTTCTGTTGCCATGAACCAATTGTGAAATCTCTAAAGCTGCATTCAGCCACAGGTCTTATTTGAAACACTTCATATTGACAATAATATAAAAAAAATATCCTCCTATTGTTTGCAAAGCCGTTCTGAATCCCTGTGCTCTGCATTTTTATTGCCTCTAAACAGTATTTGTTTTATGTGACTTGAGTCATAATATAAACAGTCACATTTCCATGAACACACATTCCTTATTTAAAGCTGCTCACCTACCCAGCAGTGTAGCGTGGAGCCATGGCGTCTGGAGTCCGAGTGAGGGCAAGTTAACTTAAAATAAAACCAGCAGTAGGAAAAGTGTTGGACTGGGTCATGAAGAGCTTACTGGAGAAATGCAATGGTAGGGCCGACGTACGGGTAGTTTCTAGACAATTCGGCTCCCAGTGTGAGCATCAAAAATATGCCCCCCCCTATAAACTTTAAAAAATGCCCATAGACATAAAAAAATTATTTTGCGCGCCCTACCGGCGAGGGGGGCGTGGCCTTGCTAAAATGGGTATGGCCCTGCAACAACAGATCTCGGCAACCACAGGAACAAAAACAACAACATTCCACCATATTAAGTCCCACACAACAATGCCACTTTCACCATATTATGCCTTCTGCACCATATTTTTGTCATAAACCGCAATGCCCGTGATACATTATACCCTACAGTAAAGCTTCTAATTACTTTTAAATTACCTGCTCGTTAATGCACTAGCTTTCATGCTCATTGCCGGGGGTTTCATGCTCTGGGATGCATGTCCATTGCTAAGGGTAATGCTCGTTGCCAGGGTTTTCATGCTCTGGTATGCATGCTCATTGCCAAGGGTAATGCTCATTGCCAGGGATTTCATGCCCTGGGATCCATGCTCGTTACCAAGGGTAATGCTGATTGCCAAGGGTAATGCTCATTGCTGGTGTTTTCATGCTCTGGGATGCATGCTCGTTGCCAAGGGTAATTCTCATTGCTAGGGGTTTCATGCTCTAGTTTTCCTGCTTGTTGTCAAGGGTAATGCTCAATGCCAAGTGTAATGCTCGTTGCTAGGGGTTTCATGTTCTGGGATGCATGCTCGTTGCCAAGGATAATGCTCATTGCTAGGAGTTTCATGCTCTGGTTTTCCTGCTTGTTGCCAAGGGTAATGCTCAATGCCAAGTGTAATGCTCATTGCTAGGGGTTTCATGTTCTGGGATACATGCTCGTTGTCAAGGGTAATGCTCATTGCTAGGAGTTTCATTCTTTGGAATTCATGCTCGTTGTCAAAGGTAATGCTTGTTGCTAGGGGTATATAATTGCTGGTGGGCACTGATGAAGGGTTGGCAGCATTTAGGCAACAACAGCGATGATCTGGGCCAGGGGCATTGCTAAAACTTTGTGGGCCCTATAGCAAAATTTTGAAGGGGCTTCCAATTGGTGGCAGTTGCTCACCCAGGGCTACAGTGCATACCAAAATTAGCAGAGGGGAGCCGGATAAAATAAAATCGATAACTGTACCTGTAAATGTTTTTTTTTTATTTCAATATGCCTGGATTCCATTTGCCAAATTTCTACTCTTCTCTATAAACTAATGGCCTGCCTCATCTCCCTACTATTCATACCTGTTGATTACACTTATCTGTGACTGTGTTGCTGCAATTCTACCTGCACTGCATAATGGTGAGCTATTGATCATGTACTGTCATTTCATGCTGGTTGTGTTCTGTCCATACTGCATGTACTGTAAAGAAATGTTTCTAATAAGATTGCAGTTCTGATATATCCACTAAAGATTATCTGAATATTATTGGATTGTGTCTTGCTTTCTGTGATCTGAAGTAGACCTGATTCCTAACATTGTGGCAGCAGTCCTTACCATACACATTCATGCACACACATGGCCATCTATTCCATCCAATGGCACCCCATGTAGCACAGACCCTCCCCATGTAACCCCACCTCCATCCAGTGTAGCCCCACCCCATCCTGTGTAGTTCTACCTCAACCCTGTTCAGCCCGGCCTCATTTATTTATTTTTCTCTGACGTGCTAGTGGATGCTGGGAACTCCGAAAGGACCATGGGGAATAGCGGCTCCGCAGGAGACTGGGCACTACTAAAGAAAGCTTTTAGGTCACCTGGTGTGCACTGGCTCCTCCCACTATGACCCTCCTCCAAGCCTCAGTTAGATTTTGTGCCCGGCCGAGGTTGGATGCACACTAGGGGCTCTCCTGAGCTTCTAAAAAGAAAGTATATAATTAGGTTTTTTATTTTACAGTGAGACCTGCTTGGAACAGGCTCACTGCAGCGAGGGACTAAGGGGAGAAGAAGCGAACCTACCTGCTTGCAGCTAGCTTGGGCTTCTTAGGCTACTGGACACCATTAGCTCCAGAGGGATCGACCGCATGGAACTGGCCTTGGTGTTCGGTCCCGGAGCCGCGCCGCCGTCCCCCTTACAGAGCCAGAAGCAAGAAGAGGTCCGGAAAATCGTCGGCAGAAGACATCAGTCTTCACCAAGGTAGCACACAGCACTGCAGCTGTGCGCCATTGCTCCTCATACACACTTCACACTCCAGTCACTGAGGGTGCAGGGCGCTAGGGGGGGGCGCCCTGAGCAGCAATAAAAACACCTTGGCTGGCAAAAATACCACAATATATAGCC
This sequence comes from Pseudophryne corroboree, assembly GCF_028390025.1. NCBI lineage: Eukaryota > Metazoa > Chordata > Amphibia > Anura > Myobatrachidae > Pseudophryne > Pseudophryne corroboree. The sequence goes on along the minus strand of NC_086449.1, from coordinate 264,894,833 downwards.
CCAGAGGCTATATATGTGATAATTACCCCTGCCAGAATCCATAAAAAAGCGGGAGAATAGTCCGCGAAAAAGGGGCGGGGCTATCTCCTTCAGCACACTGGCGCCATTTCTCCCTCACAGCTCCGCTGGAAGGAAGCTCCCTGGCTCTCCCCTGCAGTCTACAGGGTAAAAAAGAGAGGGGGGCACTAAATTTAGGCGCAGTATATATATAACAGCAGCTATAGGGGACATAATTCAGTTAGTCCCTGCATTATATATAGCGCTCTGGTGTGTGCTGGCATACTCTCACTCTGTCTCCCCAAAGGGCTTTTGTGGGTCCTGTCCTCTGTTAGAGCATTCCCTGTGTGTGTGCGGTGTGTCGGTACGGCTGTGTCGACATGTTTGATGAGGATAATGATGTGGAGGCGGAGCAGATGCCTATAGAAGGGATGTCACCCCCTGCGGGGCAGACACCTGAGTGGATGGACTTATGGAAGGAATTGCGTGCTCGTGTCGACTCCTTACACAAAAAATTTGACGACATGCCAAATGCGGGACAGCCGGCTTCTCAGCTCTTGCCTGTCCAGGCGTCTCAAAGGCCATCGGGGGCTCTAAAACGGCCGCTACCTCAGATGGCAGACGCGGATGTCGACACGGATACTGACACCAGTGTCGACGACGATGAGTCTAGTCTAATGTCCACTAAGGCCATTCGTTGCATGATTGAAGCAATGAAAGAGGTGTTACAAATTTCTGATATAAACCCAGGTACCACTAAAAAGGGTATTATGTTTGGGGAGAAAAAACTACCCGTAGTTTTTCCCCCATCAGAAGAATTAAATGGTGTGTGAAGAAGCGTGGGCTTTCCCTGATAAAAGATTGGTAATCTCTAAGAAGTTACTAATGGCGTTCCCTTTCCCGCCAGAGGATAGGTCACGTTGGGAGACACCCCCTAGGGTGGATAAAGCGCTCACACGTTTGTCTAAAAAGGTGGCACTACCGTCTCCGGATACGGCCGCCCTCAAGGAACCTGCTGATAGAAAGCAGGAGGCGATCCTGAAGTCTGTATATACACACTCAGGCATTATACTTAGATCAGCTATTGCGTCAGCATGGATGTGCAGTGCTGCCGCTGCGTGGTCAGATTCCCTGTCAGAAAATATTGACACCCTAGACAGGGACACTATTCTGCTAACCATAGAGCATATAAAAGACTCAGTCTTATACATGAGAGATGCACAGAGGGAGATCTGCCGGCTGGCATCTAAAATAAGTGCATTGTCCATTTCTGCTAGGAGAGGCTTATGGACTCGCCAGTGGACAGGGGATGCAGATTCAAAAAGGCACATGGAAGTTTTGCCTTATAAGAGTGAGGAGTTAAAAAAAAGAGATGTGTGGGTGTCGGGAGTTGGCGCTGGAAGTGAGCGAGGTATACAGCATATAAAGGTTTCTTTTACATGCAAATAGGTGGCGTACCTAACTTACAATAAAGAATAGTGACATAAACACATCATGGTATCTTTGTATGCTGAGCTGCGTACCGGTACTCACTGAAAGATGCGTATTTCGTCTGCACATCAAGGTATCTTTATCCAAGGCGTGTTCTGGGTATAGAAGTTACAGGTTCTCTAGATAACATGAATGTGAGGTGATCTTGCCTGATGTAGTTTCATTGTTCATGTATGAAAATGTACACATCACCAGTACATTTTCATACATGAACAATGAAACTACATCAGGCAAGATCACCTCACATTCATTTTATCTAGAGAACCTGTAACTTCTATACCCAGAACACGCCTTGGATAAAGATACCTTGATGTGCAGACGAAATGTGTAAGTGAGGTACGATCATTTTACCTGAAAACCTCACATATTTGTCATCACAAAACGCATATATATTTTTTTATTTTTTTTTGAGGATCTCCAACTCAAAAAAAATTTTTACTTGTGTTTTCTATACCTCTACGTCGTATGACCTCACGGTTCCTGGAGGAAAGATATCTTCCCCTAAAGGTCCAGGAACTTACTGAGAAATCATTCAGATAAGTATTCATTTTGCTCATTTAAAACCATAATCTCCCAGCTGAACCATCAGCTTCACTCCCCTACCTCCCTTCCAGCGCCAACTCCTGACACCCACACATCTCTTTTTTTTAGCTCTATCTTTTTGGATTATTTTTTGGGATTAATCCAGTGGTGTAAGGAAGAGGCAGCAGGTCATTTCACTTATCAGGAGCGCCTCTATCTCTCTGCCAAATTTTTGTTTCAAAGGGTGAGGAGTTATTTGGGGATGGTCTCTCGGACCTAGTTTCCACAGCAACTGCTGGGAAGTCAGCATTTTTACCCCATGTTCCCTCACAGCCTAAAAAGGCGCCGTTTTATCAGGTACAGTCCTTTCGGACTCAGAAAAACAGGCGTGGAAAAGGCGGGTCCTTTCTGTCCAGAGGCAGAGGTAGGGGAAAAAGGCTGCAACAAACAGCAGGTTCCCAGGAGCAAAAGTCCTCCCCCGCTTCTTCCAAGTCCGCCGCATGACGGTGGGGCTCCACAGGCGGAGCCAGGTACGGTGGGGGGCATAAAATCTGCCTTGCCGATTACTCCTTTAAACAGGGAGGCTGTGCTAGCGGCAATTCACAAGCTGTATTCCCAGCAGGTGATAATCAAGGTGCCCCTACTTCAACAAGGACGGGGTTACTATTCCACACTGTTTGTGGTACCGAAACCGGACGGTTCGGTGAGACCCATTTTAAATTTGAAATCCTTGAACACATACATAAAAAAATCCAAGTTCAAGATGGAATCGCTCAGGGCGGTTATTGCAAGCCTGGACGAGGGGGATTACATGGTATCCCTGGACATCAAGGATGCTTACCTGCATGTCCCCATTTACTATCCTCACCAGGAGTACCTCAGATTTGTGGTACAGGATTGCCATTACCAATTCCAGATGCTGCCGTTTGGACTCTCCACGGCACCGAGGGTGTTTACCAAGGTAATGGCGGAAATGATGATACTCCTTCGAAGAAAGGGAGTTTTAATTATCCCGTACTTGGACGATCTCCTAATAAAGGCGAGGTCCAAGGAGCAGTTGTTGGTGGGAGTAGCACTATCTCAGGAGGTGCTACACCAGCACGGTTGGATTCTGAATATTCCAAAATCACAGCTGATTCCGACGACACGTCTACTGTTCCTGGGTATGATTCTGGATACAGTCCAGAAAAAAGTGTTTCTCCCGGAGGAGAAAGCCAAGGAGCTGTCATCTCTAGTCAGAGACCTCCTGAAACCAAAACAGGTTTCGGTGCATCACTGCACGCGGGTCCTGGGAAAGATGGTGGCTTCTTACGAAGCAATTCCTTTCGGCAGGTTCCATGCCAGAATCTTTCAGTGGGACCTGTTGGACCAATGGTCCGGATCGCATCTTCAGATGCATCGCCTAATAACCCTGTCTCCAAGAACCAGGGTGTCTCTGCTGTGGTGGCTGCAGAGTGCTCATCTTCTAGAGGGCCGCAGATTCGGCATACAGGACTGGGTCCTGTGACCACGGATGCCAGCCTTCGAGGCTGGGGGGCAGTCACACAGGGAAGAAACTTCCAAGGGCTGTGGTCGAGTCAGGAGACTTCCCTACACATAAATATTCTGGAACTAAGGGCCATTTACAATGCCCTAAGTCAGGCAAAATCCCTGCTTCTACACCAGCCGGTACTGATCCAGTCAGACAACATCACGGCAGTCGCCCATGTAAATCGACAGGGCGGCACAAGAAGCAGGATGGCAATGGCAGAAGCCACAAGGATTCTCAGATGGGCGGAAAATCACGTACTAGCACTGTCAGCAGTGTTCATTCCGGGAGTGGACAACTGGGAAGCAGACTTTCTCAGCAGGCACGACCTCCACCTGGGAGAATGGGGACTTCATCCAGAAGTCTTCACGCTGATTGTAAATCGATAGGAACGGCCACAGGTGGACATGATGGCGTCCCGCCTAAACAAAAAACTAGAGAGATATTGCGCCAGGTCAAGGGACCCTCAGGCGATAGCTGTGGACGCTCTAGTGACACCGTGGGTGTACCAGTCAGTTTATGTGTTCCCTCCTCTGCCTCTCATACCAAGGGTACTGAGAATAATAAGAAAACGAGGAGTAAGAACAATACTCGTGGTTCCGGATTGGCCAAGACGAGCGTGGTACCCGGAACTTCAAGAGATGATCTCAGAGGACCCATGGCCTCTGCCGCTAAGATAGGACCTGCTGCAGCAGGGGCCCTGTCTGTTCCAAGACTTACCGCGGCTGCGTTTGACGGCATGGCGGTTGAACACCGGATCCTGAAGGAAAAGGGCATTCCGGAGGAAGTCATTCCTACGCTGATTAAAGCCAGGAAAGATGTAACAGCAAAGCATTATCACCGCATATGGCGGAAGTATGTTGCTTGGTGTGAGGCCAAAAAGGCCCCAACAGAGGAATTTCAACTAGGTCGATTTCTGCATTTCCTACAAGCAGGAGTGACTATGGGCCTGAAATTAGGCTCCATTAAGGTACAGATCTCGGCTCTGTCGATTTTCTTCCAGAAAGAACTGGCTTCACTACCTGAAGTTCAGACGTTTGTGAAAGGAGTGCTGCATATTCAGCCCCCGTTTGTGCCTCCAGTGGCACCTTGGGATCTCAACGTGGTGTTGAGTTTCTTAAAATCACATTGGTTTGAGCCACTTAAAACCGTGGATCTAAAATATCTCACGTGGAAAGTGGTCATGTTGTTGGCCTTGGCTTCAGCCAGGCGTGTGTCAGAATTGGCAGCTTTGCCATGTAAAAGCCCTTATCTGATTTTCCATATGGATAGGGCGGAATTGAGGACTCGTCCCCAGTTTCTCCCTAAGGTGGTATCAGCTTTTCACTTGAACCAACCTATTGTGGTGCCTGCGGCTACTAGGGACTTGGAGGATTCCAAGTTACTGGACGTAGTCAGGGCCTTGAAAATTTATGTTTCCAGGACGGCTAGAGTCAGGAAAACTGACTCGCTATTTATCCTGTATGCACCCAACAAACTGGGTGCTCCTGCTTCTAAGCAGACTATTGCTCGCTGGATTTGTAGCACAATTCAGCTGGCGCATTCTGCAGCTGGACTGCCGCATCCTAAATCAGTAAAAGCCCATTCCACAAGGAAGGTGGGCTCATCTTGGGCGGCTGCCCGAGGGGTCTCGGCTTTACAACTTTGCCGAGCTGCTACTTGGTCAGGGGCAAACACGTTTGCAAAATTCTACAAATTTGATACCCTGGCTGAGGAGGACCTTGAGTTCTCTCATTCAGTGCTGCAGAGTCATCCGCACTCTCCCGCCCGTTTGGGAGCTTTGGTATAATCCCCATGGTCCTTTCGAAGTTCCCATGCATCCACTAGGACGTCAGAGAAAATAAGATTTTACTCACCGGTAAATCTATTTCTCGTAGTCCGTAGTGGATGCTGGGCGCCCATCCCAAGTGCGGATTGTCTGCAATACTTGTACATAGTTATTGTTAACTAAAGGGTTATTGTTGAGCCATCTGTTGAGAGGCTCAGTTGTTTTCATACTGTTAAACTGGGTATAGTATCACGAGTTATACGGTGTGATTGGTGTGGCTGGTAGGAGTCTTACCCGGGATTCAAAATCCTTCCTTATTATGTCAGCTCGTCCGGGCACAGTGTCCTAACTGAGGCTTGGAGGAGGGTCATAGTGGGAGGAGCCAGTGCACACCAGGTGACCTAAAAGCTTTCTTTAGTTGTGCCCAGTCTCCTACGGAGCCGCTATTCCCCATGGTCCTTTCGGAGTTCCCAGCATCCACTACGGACTACGAGAAATAGATTTACCGGTGAGTAAAATCTTATTATTTATTAACAGTTTCTTATATAGCGCAGCATATTCCGTTGCGCTTTACAATTAGAACAACAGTAATAGAACAAAACTGGGTAAAAACAGACAGACAGAGGTAGGAAGGCCCTGCTCGCAAGCTTACAATCTATAGACCTCATGGTGACATAGATGAAATAGCTATGGATCGGATTGTAGCAATCAATCACTGGCCGCACAGTGGGCTGAGTGAGGCAAATTGGGTGCAGGTAGGCAGGCCCTTTAGGTACTCGGGCCCATAGCAACTGCACTCTCTGGAGTAGCTACGTCCTTGTTCTGGGCCATGTCTACAGAGAAAAGTCACATTTGATTTTGCAGGCAAGTATACAGCACTTGTCTGTATTGCATGAAATATAGCCCATCTCTTAAGGCTGATTTAGGTAAGATGAATATGGCGGAAGCTCCACTTTATGTGTATCATACTTAACTTAAAAATAGTTTTTGGAATTTTAAAATATATATAAATATATCTAAAAACGTTATAGATTAAAAACACGTTAAAAACAGTTCAATATGTTATCTTATAATGGAATAGATATTGTGTCAGTACAAACAGAGGCATCACAAGGGGGGTGCGGGCAATACCTGGGTGTCACCCTTCCAAGGGGTCGCAACAAAATGCTGCATCCTCCACAGTGACAGGGAGCCGGGTGATGCAGTGTGACATTATCCTGCTGCACTTGGCTCATGTCACTGAGAAGGGGCGGCAGTGTAGACACTAGTCTCCGGGGGCAGCCCAGTATATACGGGATGCTGAAACGCCCCCAGAGTGATGTAACCAGGGGACTTCCCACAAGGCCATGCTCCCATAATGATGCATACAGGGGCTCCCACAAGGTCATGCCTTCTACCCACGAGACCACACTACCCCCTACCCATAAAGCCATGCCCATGACTCCAGTGCCGCCACTGAGTACAAGTTCTGCCATGATACTTGTGCAGTTTGCATTGGGAAGCCTTAGTCAACGAAAGTCTGTGAATTTTACCTCCATCACAGTTACAGCCAGCAACAGCTGGATTGTGGGCAAAAGGAATCAGAATCAGAAGATTGTGCTTATCTGCCATCCTGACTGACAGCCAGCAGGACCCCATCTGTGATGTTAGTGTATTAGAATGCTTAATATTTGTAGACACTCCCTTACTAATCTGTGTAAGCCTGAATCTTCAGTGATGGTCCCTAGGACCAAGGGGATGCTGGGAAGTGGGTGGTCCAGTGTGCAGTGTGTCTGGAGTTGGTGATGAAATAAACAGCACAGCAGTGAACTCACATGTCTCTGTGTCCTGATGACTGGATTTACAAACATATGAACAAAACACCATCGACGTCAGCAGAATAGTATTAAGAAGGTCATGGGTGAAGAGGGCAGGAGTGGAAAAAGTCGATGGGGGATTCACACAGTTGTTAAAGAGAAACAGAAAGACACATAAAAGGGGAGAAAGATAATATAGACCCACATAGAGGAGACAATGACAGGGCCGTCTTAACAGCAGTATAGGCCCCTGGGCAATGCAATGCACTGGGCCCCCTACCCATCCTCCAGCAGAGTGGGGGTGCTATCAGCGGCAGCTTTGATGTCCCACAGGTGCAGGCTTAGACTGGCCCACAGGGGCACAGGGAAATCCACCGGTGGGCCCCACTGCCTGGGGCCCCACCTCCTGCTCTAAGGATCAGGTTCTAGACTGTGCACTTAAATTATACATTATACATATGTTACCTTATACTGGACTATTGTGTATTTTCTACAGTGCATTGCTGTTATTAATCTGTTCTTAATCTGGTACATTATCATGCATGCAGCAGCTAAATTTACTGTATATATTTATGAAGAGGCCCAGACACTGCACTCTCTAATGGTTAGTCAAACCAATGAGGTGGCAGGCCACACCCCCTCAGCAAACTGGCCACACCCCTAAGCATGGGCCCCTACAACTGCATTTCCCTGGTGGGCCCTACATGCCCCAGTCCGACACTGCACAGGCGGTAGGGGGTGTTCTAGCTTCCATTCAGCAAGTAGGACTTGGAACAGTAATTTCTGCTAATTAACCCTTTACTGCACAGATGGTGGGAGATGGGACGGGATGGAGAACGCTAAACTGTAGAAAGGGGCATTGGGCTGAATGAAGGGGCCCTGAAACATAACTTCCAGGGTGGTAGGGGGTGATTAATATGCAGGGGAGGGGTGGATAGTGGAGTGGGCATAAAATTCATAATTTTCTGGTGGGAGGGCAGCTTGCTTTTCTACAGATATCCCCAGTTCCTGGAAACAGATTTCTTAGCTTTCATAGAGATACAATACTAGAGAGTGCCTCCTTTCAGTAGGTACTAGGGACTTGGGGATTAGAGTTCAGGAGCCAGAGCAAACCACCAATGAAAATATAAAACTGCATACCAGGCGTGTGGAGCTAGAGAAGGGACCAGCTGCTGGAAGTCTGATGTCTCTGGTTCTGGGCATAGTATAGACAAGATGCCAGAGTCAACCCGAAAGGAGAGAGTCCCAACTTTTTGAGGATGCCCTCAGAAAAACTCTAAATCAGACAGAACCCAAGTTATCTGCCTGGGAAGAGCAATTAACAGGCTTGGATGGGGACCACTGCTTTAAAGTCAGATATCTCCGGTTCCCCAGGGACGATTTCCAAAAATCTAGTACCGCTGGAAAAGGGGACCTCAGCTATCAGCCTAGGGCCCTTATATTCCTGGGGCCCTTGGGCAACTGCCCATTGAGCTAATACAAAAAGACGGCCCTGGACAGTGACACACAGGAGGTGATGTAGACAAACACATGGGGGGGACTTTGACAGTGAAGAAGGTAGGCGTAGGGGCAGAGGTTAGGGGCAGCCGCATATGCACAATGCTCAGGAAGAGCTGCACCCTCTATGAAGTGTTACTATATGCTACCTCTAAATGGCAATTGGCAGCAAGCGACCATTTGTGGACTGGAATCAGGGTGTCCATCATAGAATGGGGGATAGTCCTGGCAATCTATTTTTCTAAACATTAAAAGAAGAATACAGCAGATCACCTTTGTCCACAGCAAAAGCTATGACTCTTAGTAAACTGCTAGTTTATACAATTTACTAAGTCGGTACTTCCCCTGGTATTCCCCTTCTTTGGGGAGAAAACCCTGGTGGTTCGTCTCACAGCCCTGGTTGAAAACCAGTGTAGTGTGATGGGGGAGTGGGGGGGGGGATCTATTATACCCCTTTTACTCCGTACAAATAACCCGGTATGGACCCGGCATATTGCCAGGTCGACACGGGTTTCTGTGCAGTGTGAAAGGGCCCATGGCGAATTCCCGCGTCGCCTGACCCGGTAATTCAACCCGGGTTATAAGAAGGGTTATTCCCGGGTAATTACCGGGTCAGGCGCAGTGTGAACGGGTAAACCGGGTTGATGCAACCCGGTACCCATTCACAGCATAGGGAGAGGCGTTGTGGAGATGATCTCATCTCCAGCGCCGCCTTTGCACGCACCCCCAATAACGCTGCAGTTCCTGCCCCCGGATGGCAACCTGACCGATTGCGGTGTGTAGGGTCCAATGCCGGGTCCCACCTGGGAAGGACCCGTTTCCAATTCCCGGGTGGGACCCGGCACTGCAATCTGAAAGCGGTATCACTGTTGTTGGTGGTGCTCCTGGTTACACACCTCTTCCACTATCATTTAAATATAGTTAAAAAGATGCTGCTGCTTCGGTATTAGAAAACCTGTGGAACAAGCAGCAGCATGGCATGGAGCAGCTCCTGGATCTCCTGCTAGTTAGTGAAATGTATATACTAGATAATAGTGCAGCTTTACGTCACTGAAGAACATAATCATTTTTTGCATAGACATCTTAATATTTGTTATTTATTTTTGGAGAGGCAGAATACAAAGTTTTTCCAAGATTTGTTTTGGAAGGTTTCTGTGAGAGAGTCGGATTGTTCTGTAAATATTGCTAGTAAGTTCTCATTAGGCAATAAGAACTTATATACAAAGGATTCTAATGAATTAAGAACTATACCAGCACAATACACAGATGAGGGATAGGTGATATACTAGTGGGGGTAGTTTAGAAATAGGTTTCTAATCTGGAGGGCCTGGAGGGATGTAGTCTTTAGGTCAACATTAATAATGTTGACACCGCAATTTTGACAGTGATGTCGACATTGTTAAAATATCGACAGACTACATGTTGACATTTTTAGATTGTCGATATGTGAAATGTCAACATAGTCAGAATGTCAGCAATAGGGTTAGGCTGCAGGATGGTAAGATTAGGGTTAGGCACTATATGGTGGATGGAGTAAGGGTATGGGGGAGGTTAGGGTTAGGCTGCGGAACGGTAGGGTTAGGCTATGGGGGAGGTTAGGGTTAGGCTATGGGGGAGGTTAGGGTTAGGCTATGGGGTAGGTTAGGGTTAGGTTGCAGCACGGGAGGGTTAGGCTGCAGGACTGGAGGGTTAGGGTTAGGTACTATATGGAAGATAAAGTAAGGCTATGGGGAAGGTTAGGGTTAGGATGCAATCCGGGAGGGTTAGGCACTATATGGAGGATAAAGTAAGGCTATGGGGAAGGTTAGGGTTAGGCTGTCGGACAGGAGGGTTAGGCACTATATGGATGATAGGGTTAGGCTATGGGGGAGGTTAGGGTTAGGCTGCGATTCGGGAGGGTTAGACTGCGGGATGGGAGGGTTAGGGTCAGGCACTATATGGAGGATAGGGTTAGGCTAAGGGGAGGTTAGGGTTAGGCACTAGATGGAGGTTAGGGTTAGGCTATGAGGAAGGTAAAGCTGTGGGACAGGAGGGTTAGGATGCGGGACAGGAGAGTTAGGGTTAGGCTACAGGACGGGAGGGTTAGGGTTAGGCACTATATGGAGGCTAGTGTTAGGCTATGGGGAGGTTAGGGTTAGGCTGTGGGACAGAAGGGTTAGGGTTAGGCACTATGTGGAGGTTAGGGTTAGGCTATTAGACAGGGGGGTTAGGGTTAGGCACTATATGGAGGTTAGGGTGAGGCTTTGGAGGAGATTGGGGTTAGGCTGTGTGATAGGAGGGTTAAGGTTAGGCACTATATGGAGGTTAGGGTTAGGCTATAGGAAAGGTTAGGCTAGGCTGCAGGACAGGAGGGTTAGAGTTATGCACTATATGAAGGTTAGGGTTAGGCACTATATGGAGGTTAGAGTTAGGCTATGGGAGAGGTTAGGGTTAGGCTGTGAGGTTAGAATTAGGCACTATATGAAGCTTAGGGTTAGGCTATGGAGAGGTTAGGGTTAGGCTGTGGGACAGAAGGGTTAGGATTAGGCATTATATGGAGGTTAGGCTTTGGGAGCGGTCAGGGTTAGGCTGCGGGACAGGGGGGTTAGGGTTAGGCACTATATGGAGGTTAGGGTTAGGCTATGGAGGAGCTATGGTTAGGCTGCGGGACAGAGGGGGTTAGGGTTAGGCACTATATAGAAGTTAGTGTTAGGCTATGGAGGAGGTTGGACTTAGGCTGTGGGACAGGAGGGTTAAGGTTTTGCACTATATGAGGTTAGGGTTAGGCTATAGGAAAGGGTAGCGTGCAGGACATGAGGGTTAAGGTTACGAACGAACTATATGGAGGTTAGGATTAGGCACTAAATGAAGGTTATGGTTTAGCTGTGGGACAGGAGGGTTAAGGTTTTGCACTATATGAAGTTAGGCTATAGGAAGGGTAGGCTGCAGGACAGGAGGGTTAGGGTTAGGCACTATATAGAGGTTAGGGTTAGGCTTTGGGGGCGGTCAGGGTTAGACCGTGGGACAGGGGGGTTAGGCACTATATGGAAGTTAGGGTTAGGCTATGGAGGAGGTTAGGGTTAGGCTGCGGAACAGGGGGGGTTAGGGTTAGGCACCATATAGAGGTTAGGGTTAGGCTATGGAGGAGGTTAGGGTTAGGCTGCGGAACAGGGGGGTTAGGGTTAGGCACTATATAGAGGTTAGGGTTAGGCTATGAAGTAGGTTAGACTTAGGCTGTGGGACAGGAGGGTTAAGGTTTTGCACTCTATGAGGTTAGGGTTAGGCTATAGGAAAGGGTAGGCTGTAGGACAGGAGAGTTAAGGTTAGGAACTATATGGAGGTTAGGATTAGGCACTAAATGGAGGTTATGGTTAGGCTGCGGGACAGGAGGGTTAAGGTTAGGAACTATATGGAGGTTAGGATTAGGCACTAAATGGAGGTTATGGTTAGGCTGCGGGACAGGAGGGTTAGGCACTATATGGAGGTTAGAATTAGGTTAGGGTTAGGCTGCGGGTTCGGGAGATTAGAGTTAGGAACTATATGGAGATTAGGGTTAGGCTGTGGGATAGGAGTGTTAGGGTTAGGCTATGGGGAGGTTAGGTTTAAGCTGTGGGAAAGGAGGGTTAGGTCGCGGGACGGAGGGTTAGGGTTAGGCACTATATGGAGGATAGAGTATGGCTATGGGGGAGATTAGGGTTAGGCTGCGATTCGGGAGGGTTGGGCTGCGGGACGGGAGGGTTAAGGTTAGGTTTAGGCTGTGGGACAGGAGGGTTAGGTTAGTCTGCGGGACGAGAGGGTTATGGTTAGGCACTATATGGAGGATAGGGTTAGGCTATGGGGGAGGATAGGGTTAGGCTGCGGGACAGGAGGATTAGGGTTAGGCACTATATGGAGATTAGGGCTAGGCTATAGGGGATGTTAGGGTTAGACTGCAGGACAGAGGGTTAGGGTTAGGCACTACATGGAGGATAGGGTTAGGCTGCAGGTTAGGTTTAGGCAATGGAGGAGGTTAGGGTTAGGCTGCAGGACAGGAGGGTTAGGGTTAGGCACTTTATTGAGATTACGGTTAGGCTATAGGAAAGGTTAGGGTTAGGCTACAGGACAGAGGGTTGGGGTTAGGTACTATATGGAGGTTAGGGATAGGCACTATATGGAGGTTTGGATTAGGCACTATATGGAGGTTAGAGTTAGGCTGCGGGGCAGGAGAGTTAGGCACTATTTGGAGGTACGAGTTAGGCTATGGGGGAGGTTAAGGCTATGCTATAGGAAAGGTTAGGGTTATACTGCAGGACAGGAGGATTAGTGTTAGGTATATGGAGGTTAGGGTTAGGAACTATATGGAGGTTAGGATTAGACACTATATGGAGGTTAGGGTTAGGCTGTGGGGCAGGAGGGTTAGGCACTATATGGAGGTTAGAATTAGGCTATGATGGAGGTTAGAGTTAGGCTGTGGGGCAGGGGGGTTAGGGTTAGGCACTCTATGGTGGTCAGGGTTAGACTATGGGGAGGTTAGGGTTAGGCTGCAGGACAGGAGGGTTAGGGTTAGGCACTATATGGAAGTTAGGGTTAGGCTATGAAGGAAGTTAGGTTTAGGCTGCAGGACACGAGGGTTAGGCACTATATGGAGGTTGGGGTTAGGCTATGAGGGAGGTTAGGGTTAGGCTGCAGAACAGGAGGGTTAGGGTTAGGCACTATATGGAGGTAAGGGTTAGGCTATGAGGGAGGTTAGGGTTAGGCTGCAGAACAGGAGGGTTAGGGTTAGGCACTATATGGAGGTAAGGGTTAGGCCATGGGTAACCAACCCTGGTCCTCGAGAGCTACCAACAGTTCACGTTTTCCAGGTCTCCTCACAGAATCACAAGTGAAGTAATTGGCTCCAACTGTGGATCTTTTAAAATGTGTCAATTAGTACTGACTGCACCTGTGCACATGCTAGGTGAGCTGGAAAACGTGAACTGTTGGTAGCTCTCAAGGACCAGGGTTGGCTACCACTGGGTTAGGCTATGAAGGAAGTTAGGTTTAGGCTGCAGGACGCGAGGGTTAGGGTTAGGCACTATATGGAGGTTAGGGTTAGGCTGTTGGACAGGAGGGTTAGGCACTATATGGAAGCTAGAACTAGGCTATGGGGAGGTTAGGGTTAGGCACTAGAGAGGGGGTTAGAGATTACAGTTAGGATTAGGGTGGGTATACTAACTGGAACACTGCTCCCTTAGGTCACTCTGTCAGGAACTGTCACATGACTGCCTGGACCTGGAACATGTCGATGGAGCCACTACAGCTGTCGGGAGCAGATAAATCATTGCTGCGCTACCAGGGACAATATGTCGAAATTCTAACATGTCAGCCATGTCGCCATACTTATGTCAACATTATGAATAATGGCATTATGATTATCACGTATCATACCACACCCAGACCTGTCACCCCATATAACATTTTATCATAAACTCCACACAAGGAGTGACAGCTGCTCTCTATATTCTCCCCATAACTCCAAAGTGATTATTACACAATGGCGTAGAACCCCTATTGTCTCTATATACAGCAGCTTACTGCTGGAGTATCCGGAAGAAATATAAGATGATACTTATGGGGTAGTGTACAAAAGGAGACACTGTGTTTGACATAGCAACATTTAAAAGTATTTTCATAGTTACAGAGGGTAACGGGAACCTTTTCCTACAGTACTGCCAATGGTTTATAGGGTTCTATGATGTATTTACCAACCTGCAGACAGATTTTCTTTTACATTGGACATCATTTTTACATGTCAAGTTTTCTCATTTGCATACTATTGAATGTATATATTTTTCAATGAGTTTTCATTATTTAAAGGCACAATGGATAACTGCTGCCAAATTTATTGTTATTATATATCCAGTGCTTAAAGTGGTCCTAGAGAGGTGGTGGAACTCCCCCTCTCCCCCCAGCATACAAAAAGGGGCATGGTCTCAAAAAGAAAGGGGCATGGTCACACAATAGTAATAATGCCCACAGTAGTAGCACCCCTAATACACATAATGCCCACAGTAGTAGCACCCCGTAAAACACAATGCCTACAGCAGTAGCGCCCCTTTTACAATGCCCACAGTAGTAGTGCTCCTTATGCAATGTCCACAGTACTGGTAGTGCCCACAGTGGTAGTGCCCCTTATATAGAGCCCATAGTAGTGGTGCCCCTTATGCAATAACCCCATTAGTAGTGCCCCTTATGTCCCCAGGAGTGATGCCCCTTATGAAGTGCCCCCTTTACAATGCCTTCATTTTTAGTGCCCCCATTAGTAATGTCCTTAATGGTAATGCCCCTGTGTAGTATTGACCCCAGTAGTAATGCCCCCAGTCGTTTAGCCTCTGTAGTTTAGCCCCAGCAGTTATGCCCCCAGTGGTAATGCCCCTGCAATTATGACCCCAGTAGTTTACCCTCACTTTAGTTTAGCCTCCCAGTGGTAATGCCCCCCAGTAGTTTATCCCCTGTAGTTTAGTACTCATGTAGTTTGCCCCATGTAGTTTAGCCTCCAGTAGTAATGCCCCCAGTAGTTTAGCCCCTGTAGTTTAGCCCCATGTAGTTTGCCCCAAGTAGTAATGCCTCCAGTAGTTATGTCCTCCTGTAGTTTGCCCACTTGTAGTTTAGCCCCCCTGTAGTAATGTCCCCAGTAGTTTAGCCCCTATAGTTATGTCCCCAGTAGTAATGCCCCTGTAGTTATGCCCCCAGTAGTAATGCGCCCCTGTAGTTAGCCCCCAGTAGTTAGCCCCTGTAGTTTAGCCCCATGTAGTTTGCCCCCAGTAGTTTGCCCCTGTAGTTATGCCCCAAGTAGTAATGTGCCCCTGTAGTTTGCCCCCAGTAGTTTGCCCCCTTGTAGTTTGCCCCCAGTAGCTTGCTCCCAGTAGCTTGCCCCCTTGTAGTTTGCCCCCAGTAGCTTGCCCCCAGTAGTTTGCCCCCTTGTAGTTTGCCCCCAGTAGTTTGCCCCCAGTAGCTAGCCCCTTTGTTGTTTGCCCCCCATAGTTAGCCCCCTTGTAGTTTGCCCCCAGTTTCTTGCCCCCTTATAGTTTGCCCCCAGTAGCTTGCCCTCTTGTAGTTTGCCCCCTTGTAGTTTGCACCCTTGTAGCTTTCCCTCTTGTAGTTTGCCCCCAGTAGATAACCCCCTGTATCTTGCCCCTAGTAGTTTGCCTCCCTGCAGCTTGCCCCCAGTAGACGCGTCGATAATACACTCACACATATGTTTAAAAAACAACAACACCATACTTACCAAGCCCCGCTCCCGCCTCCGACCGCAGCAGTCCTCCTGGCGTTCGCTCCTCAGCACTATGAGAGTGACGTCATGACGTCTCTCCCATAGCGCACACTGACAGAGCCGGAAGCTGGAGCTCAGTATTGAGCCCCTGCCACCAGCTTCCACTGTGCAGAGGGAGCCAGGCGCCCGCTGGTAACACAATCTCAGCGGGCGCCCAGCATCCCCCTGCGGCGCTGGGCACACATCGGGTTAGGTGAGCCGGAGGAGGATCTAAATACAGTCAGCAGTGTCACTCAGGTATAAAATCAGGATTAAGATGCAGGTATAATGTTCAAACATTTTGATTCCTTTATCCATCGTCATCAGGGTACAAATGACACGTAACATACACTAACCTTATACCCCTTACCAACACCATGTACACAGCAGCATCAGTAGCCTGTGCAATAACTGCAATAAATGCAAAGTGAATGAAATCCATATTTGGAAATCAATTGAGAAATACAGGCAGGTACTTATCAATCATGCAATACTATCAGGGAGGTGTCTGATTGGCTACAAATTAATTGTGCAACAGGACAATGGGGGTCATTCTGAGTTGTTCGCTCTTTGCCGATTTTTGCAACGGAGCGATTAAGGCAAAAAATAAGAATTTACTTACCGATAATTCTATTTCTCGTAGTCCGTAGTGGATGCTGGGAACTCCGTAAGGACCATGGGGAATAGCGGCTCCGCAGGAGACAGGGCACATCTAAAGAAAGCTTTAGGATCACCTGGTGTGCACTGTCTCCTCCCCCTATGACCCTCCTCCAAGCCTTAGTTAGGATACTGTGCCCGGACGAGCGTACACAATAAGGAAGGATTTTGAATCCCGGGTAAGACTCATACCAGCCACACCAATCACACTGTACAACTTGTGATCTGAACCCAGTTAACAGCATGATAATAGAGAAGCCTCTAGAAAAGATGGCTCAATACAACAATAACCCGAATTTTTTTGGTAACAATAATTATGTACCAGTATTGCAGACAATCCGCACTTGGGATGGGCGCCCAGCATCCACTACGGACTACGAGAAATAGAATTATCGGTAAGTAAATTCTTATTTTCTCTGACGTCCTAGTGGATGCTGGGAACTCCGTAAGGACCATGGGGATTATACCAAAGCTCCCAAACGGGCGGGAGAGTGCGGATGACTCTGCAGCACCCAATGAGAGAACTCCCGGTCCTCCTCAGCCAGGGTATCAAATTTGTAGAATTTTACAAACGTATTTGCTCCTGACCAAGTAACTGCTCGGCAAAGTTGTAAAGCCGAGCCCCCTCGGGCAGCTGCCCAAGATGAGCCCACCTTCCTTGTGGAGTGGGCATTTACAGATTTTTGGCTGTGGCAGGCCTGCCACAGAATGTGCAAGCTGAATTGTACTACAAATCCAACGAGCAATAGTCTGCTTAAAAGCAGGAGCACCCAGCTAGTTGGGTGCATAGAGGATAAACAGCGAGTCAGATTTCCTGACTCCAGTCGTCCTGGAAACATATATTTTTTGGGTCCTGACAACGTCTAGCAACTTGGAGTCCTCCAAGTCCCTAGTAGCCGCAGGCACCACAATAGGTTTGGTTCAGGTGAACGCTGAAACCACCTTAGGGAGAAACTAAGGACGAGTCCTCAATTCCGCCCTGTCCGAATGGAAAATCAGATAAGGGCTTTTACAGGATAAAGCCACCAATTCTGACACGCGCCTGGCCCAGGCCAGAGCCAACAGCATGACCACTTTTTCTGTGAGATATTTTAACTCCACAGATTTAAGTGGGTCAACCAATGTGACTTTTGGAACCCAAAAACCACCTGGAGATCCCAAAAGTGCCCACTGAAGGCACAAAAGGAGGCTGTATATGCAGTACCCCTTTAACAAATGTCTGAACTTCAGGGACTGAAGCTAGTTCTTTTTTGGAAGAAAATTGACAGAGCCGAAATTTGAACCTTAATGGACCCCAATTTCAGGCCCATAGATACTCCTGTTTGCAGGAAATGTAGGAATCGACCCAGTTGAATTTCCTCCGTCGAGCCTTACTGGCCTCGCACCACGCAACATATTTTCGCCAAATGCGGTGATAATGTTTTGCGGTTACATCCTTCCTGGCTTTGATCAGGATAGGGATGACTTCATCCGGAATGCCTTTTTCCTTCAGGATCCGGCGTTCAACCGCCATGCCGTCAACGCAGCCGCGGTAAGTCTTGGAACAGATAAGGTCCTTGCTGGAGCAGGTCCCTTCTTAGAGGTAGAGGCTACGGATCCTCCGTGAGCATCTCTTGAAGTTCCGGTTACCAATTCCTTTTTGGCCAATCCGGAGCCACTAATATAGTGCTTACTCCTCTCCATCTTATCAATCTCAGTACCTTGGGTATGAGAGGCAGAGGAGGGAACCCATACACTGATTGGTACACCCACGGTGTTACCAGAGCATCTACAGCTATTGCCTGAGGGTCCCTTGACGTGGCGCAATACCTGTCGAGTTTTTCCCAACGGTTTATAATCATGTGGAAGACTTCTGGGTGAAGTCCTTACTCTCCCGGGTGGAGGTCGTGCTGAGGAAAACTGCTTCCCAGTTGTCCCCTCACGGAATGAAAACTGCTGACAGTACTATCACATGGTTTTTCGCCCCGCGAAGAATCCTTGCAGCTTCTGCCATTGCCCTCCTGCTTCTTGTGGCACCCTGTCTGTTTACGTGGGTGACTGCTGTAATGTTGTCTGACTGGATCAACACCGGCTGACCTTGAAGCAGAGGTCTTGCTAAGCTTAGAGCATTGTAAATGGCCCTTAGCTTCAGGACATTTATGTGAAGTGATGTCTCCAGGCTTGACCATAAGCCCTGGATATTCCTTCCCTGTGTGACTGCTCCCCAGCCTCGCAGGCTGGCATCCGTGGCCACCAGGACCCAGTCCCGAATGCCGAATCTGCGGCCCTCTAGAAGATGAGCACTCTGCAACCACCACAGGAGGGATAACCTTGTCCCTGGTGACAGGGTTATCCGCTGAAGCATCTGAAGATGCGACCCGGACCATTTGTCCAGTAGGTTCCACTGGAAAGTCTTGCGTGGAATCTGCCGAATGGGATTGCTTCGTAGGAAGCCACCATTTTTACCCAGAACCCTTGTGCATTGATGCACTGAGACTTGGTTCGGTTTTAGGAGGTTCCTGACTAGCTCGGATAACTCCCTGGCTTTCTCCTCCGGGAGAAACACCTTCTTTCTGGACTGTGTCCAGGATCATCCCTAGGAACAGAAGACAAGTCGTCGGAACCAGCTGCGATTTTGGAATATTGAGAATCCAATCGTGCTGCCGCAACACTACCTGAGATAGTGCTACACCGATCTCCAACTGTTCCCTGGATCTCACCCTTATCAGGGAATCGTCCAAGTAAGGGATAACTAAAATTCCCTTCCTTCGAAGGAATATCATCATTACGGTCATTACTTCAGTCAAGACCCGGGGTGCCGTGGACCATCCCTACGGCAGCGTCTGAACTGATAGTGACAGTTCTGTACCATAACCTGAGATACCCTTGGTGAGAAGGGTAAATTTTGACATGAAGGTAAGCATTCTTGATGTCCCGAGACATCATGTAGTCCCCTTCTTCCAGGTTTGCAATCACTGCTCTGAGTGACTCCATTTTGAATTTGAACCTCTGTATGTAAGTGTTCAAAGATTTTAGATTTTAGATTTTAAAATCGGTCTCACCGAGCCGTCTGGCTTCGGTACCACAATAGTGTGGAATAATACCCCGTTCCCTGTTGCAGGAGGGGTACCTTAATTATCACCTGCTGGGAATACAGCTTGTGAATGACTTCCAAAACTGCCTCCCTGTCAGCGGGAGACGTCGGTAAAACAGACTTTTGGAAACGGCGAGGGGAATACGTCTCAAATTCCAATTTGTACCCCTGAAATATTACCTGAAGGATCCAGGGGTCTACTTGCGAGTGAGCCCACTGCGCACTGAAATTCATTGAGAACGGGCCCCCACCGTGCCTGAACTTGTAAAGCCCTAGCGTCATACTGAGAGCTTGGCAGAGGCGGAAAAGGGTTTCTGTTCCTGGGAACTGGCTGATCTCTGCAGCCATTTTCCTCTCCCTCTGTCACGAGCAGAAAAGAGGAACCCTTTTGTCCGCTTGCCAACCAGGACTGCGCCTGATAATACGGCGTCTTATTTTGAGAGGCGACCTGGGGTACATCCCCTTTTTTAAGGCAATACTTCCAAATGCCGTTTGGAATCCGCATCACCTGACCACTTTACTGGTATAATTGGACAACGCACTTATACTTGATGCCAGTCGGCAAATATTCCGCTGTGCATCATGCATATATAGAAATGCATCTTTTAATTGCTCTATAGGCAATAATATACTGTCCTTATCTAGGATATCAAATTTCCAGTCAGGGAATCCGACCACGCCAACCCAGCACTGCACCTCCAGGCTGAGGCGATTGCTGGTCGCAGTATAACACCAGTATGTGTGTAAATACATTTTAGGATACCCTCCTGCTTTCTATCAGCAGGATCCCTAAGGGCGGCCATCTCAAGAGAGGGTAGAGCCCTTGTTCTTACAAGCGTGTGAGCGCCTTATCCCTCCTAGGGGGTGTTTCCCAACGCACCCTAACCTCTGGCGGGAAAAGGTATACTGCCAATAACTTTTTAGAAATTATCAATTGTTATCGGGGGGAAACCCACGCATCATCACACACCTCATTTTATTTCTCAGATTCAGGAAAACTACAGGAAGTTTTTCCTCACCAAACATAATACCCCTTTTTTTTGGTGGTATTTATATTATCAGAAGAGTGTAAACTTTTTCCATTGCCTCAATCATGCAATGTGTGGCCCTATTGGAAATCACGGTTGTCTCTTCACCGTCGACACAGGAGTCAGTATCCGTGTCGGCGTCTGTATCTGAGGTAACGGGCGCTTTAGAGCCCCTGTATGAGACGTCTGGACATGCACAAGCTGAGTAGCCGGCTGTCTCATGTCAACCACTGTCTTTTATACAAAGCTGACACTGTCACGCAATTTCAACAGTACATCCACTCAGGTGTCGACCCCCCAGGGGGTGACAACACTATTACAGACACTCTACTCCGTCTCCTCATCATTTTTCTCCTCATACATGTCGACACAAACGTACCGACACACAGCACACACACAGGGAATGCTCTGATAGAGGACAGGACCCCACTAGCCCTTTGGGGAGACAGAGGGAGAGTTTGCCAGCACACACCAGAGCGCTATATATATACAGGGATAACCTTATATAAGTGTTTTTCCCTTTATAGCTGCTGTATTGTTTATACTGCGCCTAATTTGTGCCCCCCTCTCTTTTTTAACCCCTTTCTGTAGTGTAGTGACTGCAGGGGAGAGCCAGGGAGCTTCCCTCCAACTGAGCTGTGAGGGAAAATGGCGCCAGTGTGCTGAGGAGATAGGCTCCGCCCCTTTCTCGGCGTCCTTATCATCCGTTTTCTTGTATGTTTTGGCAGGGGTTAAATGCATCCATATAGCCCAGGAGTTATATGTGATGCATTTATTTTAGCCATAAAAGGTTTTCTATCGATTTATTGCGTCTCAGGGCGCTGCCCCCCCAGCGCCCTGCACCCTCAGTGACCGGAGTGTGAAGTGTGCTGAGAGCAATGGCGCACAGCTGCGGTGCTGTGCGCCTACCTTTATCTGAAGACAGGAAAGTCTTCTGCCGCCGATTTTTCCGGACCTCTTCGCTCTTCTGGCTCTGTAAGGGGGCCGGCGGCGCGGCTCCAGTGACCCATCCAGGCTGAACCTGTGATCGTCCCTCTGGAGCTAATGTCCAGTAGCCTAAGAAGCCCAATCCACTCTGCACGCAGGTGAGTTCGCTTCTTCTCCCCTTAGTCCCTCGATGCAGTGAGCCTGTTGCCAGCAGGTCTCACTGAAAATAATAAACCTAAACTAAAACTTTCACAAAGAGCTCAGGAGAGCCCCTAGTGTGCACCCTTCTCGTCGGGCACAGAAAATCTAACTGAGGCTTGGAGGAGGGTCATAGGGGGAGGAGACAGTGCACACCAGGTGATCCTAAAGCTTTCTTTAGATGTGCCCTGTCTCCTGCGGAGCCGCTATTCCCCATGGTCCTTACGGAGTTCCCAGCATCCACTAGGACGTCAGAGAAATGCGCATGCGCATGGTTCGCAGTGCACATGCGGTTAGTATTTTAACACAAAACTTACTCACGCCCGAACGAAGATTTTTCATCGTTGAAGTGATCGGAGTGTGATTGACAGGAAGTGGGTGTTTCTGGGCGGAAATTGGCCGTTTTCTGGGAGTGTGCGGAAAAACACAGGCGTGTCAGGGAAAAACGCGGGAGTGTCTGGAGAAACGGGGGAGTGGCTGGCCGAACGTTGGGCGTGTGTGTGACGTCAAACCAGGAACGAAACTGACTGAACTGCTCGCTATGTGTGAGTAAGTCTCGAGCTACTCAGAAACTGCTAAAAAATTACTATTCGCAATTCTGCTAATCTTTCGTTCGCAATTCTGCTAAACTAAGATACAGTCCCAGAGGGCGGCGGCTTAGCGTGTGCAATGCTGCTAAAAGCAGCTAGCGAGCGAACAACTCGGAATCACCCCCAATGACCCCAAACATACAAAGTGATGGTATGGCCCCCACAGAGCCCCGATCTCAACATCATTGAGTCTGTCTGGGATTACATGAAGAGACAGAAGGATTTGAGCAAGCCTACAGCCACAGACGATATGTGGTTAGTTCTCCAAGATGTTTGGAACAACCTCTCTGCCGAGTTCCTTCATAAACTGTGTGCAAGTGTTGCAAATGTTCAAACATTTTGATTCCTTTATCCATCGTCATCAGGGTACAAATGACAAGTAACATACACTAACCTTATACCCCTTACCAACACCATGTACACAGCAGCATCAGTAGCCTGTGCACATGGTGTTGGTGAGGGGTATAAGGTTAGTGTATGTTATGTGTCATTTGTACCCTGATGCTAATGCCATAAAGGTGTGTACTACGGTTCACCGGCGCTCGGGATCCCTGTACCCAGAATACCAGCGCCGGGATCCCGACCGCCGGAATGCCGGCAGTGGGGCGAACGCAAAAGAGCCCCATGTGGGGCGAGCACAAAAGAGCTCCTTGTGGGCTCACTGCGCTTGCCACGCTGTGGGCATGGGTTCCCCCCAGGGGTGTCGTGGACACCTCAAGAGGGAAAAAGTTGTCGGTATCCCGGTACCGGTATGCTGAGTGCTGGGATACCGACAGCCAGGAGATCGAGTGCCACATGCAATAAAGGCATCAAAACATTAGTGCATTATACCTGCATCTGAGTCCTGATTTTGTACATGAGTGCCGCCGCTGATTGTATATATTTGGGCGCTCCCCTTGGGGCATCTACGGAGGAAGAAGTGCGCCAGGGTTACTGTGTATGTATATAGGAGTGCCGCCTGAAATATATATATATACATATACAGTACTGCGCAAAAGTTTTAGGCAGGTGTGAAAAAAATGCTGCAATATAAGAGTGCTTTCAAAAATAGACGTGTAAATAGTTTATTTTTATCAAATAACTGCAATAAATGCAAAGTGAATGAAATCCATATTTGGATTTCAATTGAGAAATACAGACAGGTACTTATCCATCATGCAATATTATCAGGGAGGTGTCTGATTGGCTGCAAATTAATTGTGCAACAGGACAATGACCCCAAACATACAAAGTGATTATATGGCCCCCACAGAGCCCCGATCTCAACATCATTGAGTCTGTCTGGGATTACATGAAGAGACAGAAGGATTTGAGCAAGCCTACAGCCACAGACGATATGTGGTTAGTTCTCCAAGATGTTTAGAACAACCTCTCTGCCGAGTTCCTTCATAAACTGTGTGCAAGTGTACCTTGAAAAATTTATGCTGTTTTGAAGACAAAAGGCATCACACCAAATATTGATTTGATTTAGACTTCTCTTCTGTTAATTCACTATGTATTATATTAATTGAAAAATGTATATAGCTTTCTCTCTCTCTCTCTCTCTCTCTCTCTCTGAAGCTCAACATGGACAAAACTGAACTCATCATGTTTCCCCCAACCAGAGCAACACCCCCTACCAATATCTCTATCACGGTTGACAACACCATCATCTCCCCCGTTCACCAACTCCGCTGCTTGGGCGTCACTCTTGACTCCTCCCTCTCCTTTGCACCCCACTTCCAAGCTCTGGCACAATCCTGTCGGTTCCAGGTATGCAACATTGCTCGCATCAGCCAATTTCTCTCCCAGAGTGCAACTAAACTTATCATCCACTCACTGGTCATCTCACGACACGACTACTGCAATGTTCTCCTCACTGGCCTCGCTTGTTCCCATCTTGCTCCCCTCCAATCTGTCCTGAACTACGCAGCTAGGCTTATCTTCCTCTCCCACCGCTTTACATCTGCAACTCCCCTTCAACAAAATCTACACTGGCTCCCATTCCCCTACAGAATCCTCTTCAAACACTCGCATACAAGGCCATCTCTAATTCCACAGCTCCCTACATCTCCAACCTACTCTCCCTTCATACTCCCTCCCATCTCATACCGTTGGCCAATGACGGTCGCCTCTCCACTGCCCTGGTCACTGCTTCCCATGCTCGAGTTCAAGACTATGCCCGTGCTGCACCCCTTCAGTGGAATTCTCTCCCCCGCTCCATTAGACTCTCACCGAACTTGCAAAGCTTCAAACGGGCACTAAAAACCCACCTATTCATCAAAGCATATACTCCCGATGCATAACCTAGTCCTGAGGCTGCTCCTCCATCCCCCTGCCTCATGCCTTAAACATCTCGGTTTAGCTTACATAGTGCCATCAGGCTAACTCCCGCTTGCTTGCACCTCATGTCATCTGTCTGTCGCCCCTCCCCACTAGATTGTTAGCTCTTCAGAGCAGGGCCCTCTTTCCTCTTGTTGTCAAAGCCCTCTTCTCGACACATTTTACTCACAGCTCTCTCCTACTCAGCGATCATCTTTACCCGCTTTTTCTCCTGCTGGTGAAGGCTCATCTCCGTCTATGGCCACCAGCCCCAAGTAGTATGATGGTTACTCTCACGCTACTTACATCTTAGCTATATTATGTTTTGAGAATTGTCGTGCTCTTTGTATCCTGTACTCTATTTTTGTTATTTATTTACTGTATTGCTAAGTTTTGTCTCCCTGTACTGTCCTTTGTACGGCGCTGCAAAACACTTGTGGCGCCTTATAAATAAAATGAAAAAATAATCTCCTATATAATAGGCCAGGTCTGTGACTCTGTGCCTGGCCATAATGCTGGGCGGAGTCACAGTGGCTGCATGCAGGCCAGGAACAGTCCCCTCCCTCGGTCCGCCCATACCCGCCCAGTCCCCTCCCCGTCTCCGCCCACTCCCCTCTCTCTTTCCTCCCCGTACACTCCCTGCAACCTAGTGACTCTGCAGCCGGGGATTGTAAGCGGAACTCTAAGTAACCGCTGCCGCACAGTCCGGAGGAGAATTGTGCCGTGGACGACCTTTGACAGCCGCACCCACCGCCCCCTCCCACCCGCGGCACCCACAGCATCCAACACATCCACCCGCGCCACCCCGCACCCTCCCACCCATGGCACCCCGCACCGTCCCCCCTCCAACCCGCGGCACCCACAGCATCCACTGCATCCACCACACACACGACACACGCCCCTCCCCCACTCGCAGCACTCCCGCCCACTCCCCCACCCGCAGCACCCCCGCCCCTCCCCCACCCACGGCTCCCACAGCATCCACCCCATCTGCTCCCCACCCGCAGCACATGCCCCTCCCCCACCCGCCCCACCCCGCAGCATCCACCACATCCACCCGCAGCTGAGCACACGCCCCTCCCCCACCCGCACCACTTCCACCCTCACCCATAGCACCCGCATCCCCCCCACCCGCAGCACTCCCCCACCCACAGCACCCACCACATATGTCCCCCACCGGCGGCACACACCCCTCCCTCACCCGCAGCACTCCGTCCCCCTCCCCCTCCCGTAGCACCCACAACCCACAAAACCCACTGCCCCACCTGCAAAACACCCGCACCACCCCCATACCCACTTCTCCCCCCGCTACACCCCACCCACGGCACCCCCTCCCCCACCCGTATCACCCACATCACCCCCCGCCCCTCCCCTGTCCGCAGCGCATCCGGACCCCCACCACACACCCGCAGCCGCCACTCCTCCAACCACAGCAACTCCAGCCACCTCCCCCACCTACATCGTGTATAGACACCTTCCCCCATTCGCCGACCTACCACACCTTCCCTCCCCCACCCGCAGCACCTCTTGACCACCACCCACAGCACCTCCGCACCCCATCCACGCCTCCCCTGCAGCCACCCCTCCTCCACCCGCAGCACTTCTAGAACCCATCACCCTACCTCACCCCCCCCTGCAACCCAACCTCCCCAAACACCCCTCCACTACATCGCCCCTCCCCCATGCACAGCACCTCCAGACCCCCTCCATCCACAGCCCCCCGCACCTGCCCATCCACCACCAGCAGCATCTACAGACCCCATCCACACCCCCCCACCCCTGGCACCCCGCCCCCACCCGCAGCATCCCCACACCTGCAGCACCCCCCCACCTGCCCCTCCTCCACCTGCCGCAGCAGCACACTCGGACCTCCACAACCGCCGTAACCCCGCACCCACCCCTCACTCACCCACATCGCCCACGGACCCCCTCCCCCATCCGTGGCATCCCTGCACCCGCCCCTCCCCTGGCTGCGGCACATCCAGATCACCTACCCCACCCGCAACACCCCCACACCCGCCACTCCCCCAACCACAGCACCTCCGGCCCCCTCACCCACCCACATTATCTACAGACACCCTCCCCCATCTGCAGACCTCCCCCACCCGCAACACCTCTGGCCCACCACCCGAAGCACCTCCAGACTCCCTCCCCCATCCACGGCACCCCTCCCCCATCCACAGCATCTACATACCCCATCCGTGCCATCCCACACCACACCTCCCCCACCCACAGTACTTCTGAAACCCATCACCTAAGCTCACCCCCCATGCACCTCCAAACGCACCCCCCTACATCGCCCCTCCCACACCCCCTCCTTCATCCACAGCCCCCCGCACCCACCCCTCCCCCACCAACAGCATCTACACTCCCCTTCCGCACCTGCCCCTCCCCCACATGCAGCACCTCTAGACCCCATCCGTGCCCCCTCCACACCTACCCCTCCCCTACCCACAGCACCTCTGCACCCTTTCCACCATCCGTGCCACTGCACCCACCTTTCCACCACCCGCAACACCTCTGGACCCCCTCCCGCACCCATCCCACCACTACACGTAGCACCTCGGACACCATCCACAGCTGCTACAAGTGATTCCATCAATCAGGATGATCTGTGGCACGGATAGGCACCTCCACCTCACTGAACCCACCCCCTTTCCAACCCCCCCCCCCCCCCACACACACTCACACACTGAACTTCTGTGAGTATAGTTCCTACCAATGGACATTGGATTAATAAGAAACACTAATGCTGTGGCCATTATGTGTGTAAGCAACACTGCTACCTGTGGGCACTGTGTGTATAAGCGGCTCTGCTACCTGTGGGCACTGTGTGTATACGCGGCTCTGCTACCTGTGGGTATTGTGTGTATAAGCGGCTCTGCTACCCGTGGGTATTGTGTGTATAAGCGGCTCTGCTACCTGTGGATATTGTGTGTATAAGCGACTCTGCTATCTGTGCCCATTGTGTGTATAAGCGGCTCTGCTACCTGTGGACACTGTGTGTATAAGCGGCTCTGCTACCTGTGGGCACTGTGTGTATAAGCGGCTCTGCTACCTGTGGGTATTGTGTGTATAAGCGGCTCTGCTACCTGTGGGTATTGTGTGTATAAGCGACTCTGCTATCTGTGCCCATTGTGTGTATAAGCGGCTCTGCTACCTGTGGGCACTGTGTGTATAAGCGGCTCTGCTACCTGTGGGTATTCTGTGTATAAGCGACTCTGCTACCTGTGGGTGTTGTGTGTATAAGCGGCTCTGCTACCTGTGGGTATTGTGTGTATAAGCTGCCCTGCTA
Source organism: Pseudophryne corroboree (assembly GCF_028390025.1). Taxonomy (NCBI): domain Eukaryota; kingdom Metazoa; phylum Chordata; class Amphibia; order Anura; family Myobatrachidae; genus Pseudophryne; species Pseudophryne corroboree. The sequence goes on along the minus strand of NC_086449.1, from coordinate 264,866,916 downwards.
CCTCTGGCCACTGTGTGGATACGCGGCTCCGTTATCTGTGGCTATTGTGTGTATAAGCTACGCTGCTACCTGTATCCATTGTGTGTATAAGCTACGCTGCTACCTGTGTCCATTGTGTGTATAAGCTGCATGCATACACTAGCAGTATATTATACACTATGTTATTCATTGTGCCGTGCGGCCACTCTTCACGCCCTCACAAAGCGCTACGCCCCCTTGACAATCGCACGCTCTTCCCCCTTGCAATATTTACCCACTAGCATAAAACTTTTTGCAGGTAATACTCCATATAATAACAATTATAGCACAGCTGAAGACCATGCAGGGGTTAACGGGTCGTAGTCTCTTGCAACGGTATTTTCTCTCTAACACCTTCCCTCTCTTTATCCTCTCGCTACCACCCTGCCTCTCCCTATCCTTTACCGATCACACAGCGTTTCTGTGCATTCCCTTTCTCCCCCCCCCCCCCCTCCTTCCTACGCCTCTCTATCTTTTCTCAACTGGACACCATTTCTGTATGCCCTCTATACTGCCCTGCATTTCTGGATCTGTTATTTACCGGCCTGCATATGTTCAAAGGCGTGAAGGGGTTAACGGGGCGTAGCCCCAAACGACGGTGTGAAGAGCGCCCGTAGGGCGCGATGAATCACCTAGTTTTATATATATATATATATATATATATTTGCAGATAGTAGGGTCAGAGTGCAGCACTCAGCTTTCAATAACAATCATGTCTGGTGCATCAACATCTTTTGGATGAGAAAAGAGTGATCCAGGGGCTGACAGAGAGAGAGAGGGTGGAAAGTGAGAGGGAGTAAAGAGTGATAGGAGAGGGACAGAGAGAGAGAGAGAGAGAGGGAGAGAGATAGGGAAATATGGGCAGAGGAATAGAGAGGGAGAGAGAGACCGGAGAGGAGGGGAAGAGAGATGAGAATGTGGAAGAGAAGAGAGAGGGACAAATCTAGCAATGATGGATTCAGCGGCGAGTGACCAGGCAAATTATAGGTCCAAAATACTTGTATACAATACAATAATCATGCATTGACTCCTTTTACATTATAGGTGAGATGCTTACATTAATATATTCTCTTCCTTTTTAAATCCTGAGTAATGTGTGCTCCAGAGCACTGCAAATTTCCTCTGAAAAGGCTTTACTCACTCCAGGGGTGCAAGTTCACACCAAGCAGCCAGAGGTGAACAGACAGCGGTGCCTCTTTCATGCTTTTTCCTGAATGAAAAAAAAACATTCTTAAAAATAATTGTGGGTAGGAGAAAAGTCCAAAGGAAAAGGCAAAAGGTATACCACAGCTCCTAGCTCTATAACAGCTACACCACGCAGGCATAGCTACTGTATAAATCTTTTTAAAAAAAATAACTAGGTCAAATTTGGAATCAATTTTCAAATGTAATATAGTTTGCAGGCTATTTGCACTGCTAAAGTTTTTATGTAATATATCTTCTAGATTCAACTATCTACGCTGCAGTATTTATGCGGGTGTGACTTGTGAGCGGGTGTGACTTAAAAGATCAACAGTGTCTAAATAGACAGTCAATAGGTCGAAACGAGATAGTCCAGTCAATAGGTTGACAGGGTCGAAAGGTTGATGGTTAAATGGTCGACATGAACTTAGTGTGACAGTATCAAAATGTCAACATACAAATGTTCGACACAGAAAATGTGGATATGCTTTTTTTGTTGTTGTTATTTTAACCCTAACTCTAAACCAAACCCACCCCCTAGTGCCTAACCCTACCCCAAGTGCCTAACTCTAACCCTAACCCTTAAAATAATGAAAAGCAATGTGTCGACCTTTTTTTGTTGACCATTTGAGTGTTGACCTTTTGACCTTGGCGACCCTTTTAACACTGGTGACCTAAGTCCATTTCGACGATTTAGCGGTCAAACTTTTGACCCTGTCGACCTATTTGGTGTCGACCTGTTTATTGAACTGTTTATCTATTTACTATCTTCCATCCGGATACCATTATGAGCTAATGCACCAGCCCATGCACATATTTCAGTCACAGTAGTGCCCATTGTGCACATCCATATATGTTATCTCCAGTCCGTGCTGTGCACAAGGTAGAAGCACACAGCATTTTCCAGCTGGCTGTTTTCCTGTGTTTGCCAATAGATGTACTCAGCCGTGTACTCTAGGGAATATTACAGTGATTTCTGTCTCCTTTTTATAGTAAAATGTGAATATTTGTTCCTTTCCCTAGAGAGAGCAGCAGTGTAAGTGATTCATTTCATGTGCAGATTCATTTAGAAAAACAATGATAAACATGTTGATGTGTTTCTAGATTTTATTGATAGGAGGGATAGCATACTAATATTTCCAAAGTACAATACATGTACTTTATTCATACCTACCTACTCTCCTGGATTCTGCGGGAGACACCCGGTTTCTCGGGTAGTCCCCCGCAGCCCCGGAAGAGTGGGCACCCCTCCCGCGTTCTGCCAACTTCCGAGGGAAGTGGGCAGAATGGGTAGCTAAATAGGGCAAAATCGCGGACCTGGTGGAGGGGGTGGGGCTTAATGACGCAATTATATGCAAATTGCGTCATTGAAGCTCCACCCCTATGCAAATACTGACCAATCATGGTATTTTCTTGTGCAGTGGGGGGGCCCTAATGATGCCATTGGCTCAGTCCCGCCCCCGTCACCGCCCACCTGCTTCTCCTCTCCGGGTCTCTCCCGGAGAGGAGAAAAGAAATGTAGGAAAGTATGCTTTTATTTCTATGGGCACTTTGGTTGACTACAGTTGCTGTACAGTATGTGCCTTTAGTTCTATATGAATACATACGCACTGGCATTTGTAATTATCTTTTAAGCACGTAAACGCAGATACAAATGAATGGTACTTGTGTACTATACGGACTCATTTACGGACTCATTGCAGAGACATGAGATTTTCACATTTGTAAAAAATTTTTTTACTTTTTCATACTTTACGATCCACATGGACTACGATTGGGAATAGTAATCTGAACAAAGCATGGCGAGCGAAGCAAGCTATGCGAGGGGATACGGTGCACTAATTAGGGTTCCCTGTCACTTTACGAAGAAAACTAGACTAGCCTAAATAACCGTGATCCTTGCAAAGTGATTTTAGAAGATATTTCCAGTTTTTGGCTGAAAAAAACAACCGAAGAATCGTAATGAGTCCGTAAAGGTTACAAGTACCCAAATGAATATAAACAGCATTTTCATTGTGAATGTCTGATATGTTAGATATCAATTTAAACATTTTTATAAGTTTTGCCACCTGACTCGGAAACCAGAACAAGACAAAATGTCATCATCCCGCTGTTGGATTCTTATGGGGTTTGGATTCTGCATAAGGAGCCGTGCGTCGCGGCCATTTTCACTCCAGTCCCAGAGAGTGTAACGAGAGGAGAGGACGTGTCTCTGTCCTCAGTGTCTGTGCGGGAGGGAAAGTGGGGTGACGATTCCAGTGCTGTCTTGTGCTGCTCAGTCCAGTGGTGGTGTCTTGTGCTGCATCAGTCCAGTCACAGTGGTGGTGTCCTCTGCTGCCATATGTCCAGTGCTGCTGTATAAGTCCAGTCCAGTGGTGCTGTGTTGTGCTGCATCAGTCCAGTGGTGGTATCTTGTGCTGCATCAGTCCAGTTACAGTGGTGGTGTCCTCTGCAGCACTATGTCTAGTGCTGCTGTATAAGTGCAGTCCAGTGGTGCTGTGTTGTGCTGCATCAGTCCAGTCACAGTGGTGGTGTCCTCTGCTGCCATATGTCCAGTGCTGCTGTATAAGTCCAGTTCAGTGGTGCTGTGTTGTGCTGCATCAGTTCAGTAGTGGTGTCTTGTGCTGTATCAGTCCAGTTACAGTGGTGGTTTCCCCTGCTGCCATATGTCTAGTGCTGCTGTATAAGTCCAGTCCAGTGGTGCTGTGTTGTGCTGCATCAGTCCAGTGGTGGTGTCTTGTGCTGCATCAGTCCAGTCACAGTGGTCGTGTCCTCTGCTGCCATATGTCTAGTGCTGCTGTATAAGTCCAGTCCAGTGGTGCTGTGTTGTGCTGCATCAGTCCAGTGGTGGTGTCTTGTGCTGCATCAGTCCAGTCACAGTGGTGGTGACCTCTGCTGCCATATGTCCAGTGTTGCTGTATGAGTCCAGTCCATTGCAGTGGTGTTGTGTTGTCCTGCATCAATCCAGTGGTGGTGTCTTGTGCTACTGTATAAGTGCAGTGGTACTGTCGTATATGTCTAGGGATACTGCCGTATATGTCTAGTGATACTGTCGTATATGTCCAGGGATACTGTCGTACATGTCCAGTGATACTGCCGTATAAGTCCAGTGATACTGCTGTATAAATCCAGTCCAGTGGTACTGCCATATAAGTCCAGTGATCCTGCCGTATATGTCCAGTGATACTGCCGTATATGTCCAGTGGCACTGCCATATAATTCCAGTGATCCTGCCGTATATATGTCCAGTGGTACTGCCGTATATGTCCAGTGGTACTGCCGTATAAATCCAGTGATACTGCCGTATATGTCCAGTGGTACTGCCATATAATTCCAGTGATCCTGCCGTATATCTCCAGTGGTACTGCCGTATACATCCAGTGGTACTGGCGTATAAATCTAGTCCAGTGATACTGCCGTATATGTCTAGTGACATTGCCGTATATGTCCAGTGTACTGCCTTATAATTCCAGTGATAATGCTGTATAATTTCAGTGGTACTGCCGTATAAGTCCAGTGGTACTGCCGTATAATTCCAGTGATACTGCCGTATAATTCCAGTGGAACTGGCGCATAATTCCAGTGGTACTGCCGTATAAGTCCAGTGGTACTGCCGTATAAGTCCAGTGGTACAGCTGTATATGTCCAGTGATACTGCCATATAAATCCAGTGGTACAGGTGTATAAATCCATTCCAGTGATACTGCCGTATATGTCCAGTGGTACTGCCATATAATTCCAGTGATACTGCGTATATATGTCCAGTTGTACTGCCGTATAAATTCAGTGGTACTGGCTTATAAATCCAGTCCAGTGACACTGCCATACATGTCCAGTGATACTGCCGTATAATTCCAGTGGTACTGGCGTATAAGTCCAGTGATACTGCCATATAAATCCAGTCCAGTGATACTGCCGTATATGTCCAGTGATACTGCCGTATAAATCCAGTGGTACTGGCGTATAAATTCATTCCAGTGATACTGCCGTATATGTCCAGTGGTACTACCGCATAAATCCAGTCCAGTGGTACTGCCGTATAAGTCCAGTCCAGTGGTGCTGCCACCATATAAATTCAGTGGTGCTGTCCTGTGCTGTATATTATTTACTCCAAATAAAGGGGTTATTAATATTTAATCCAAATAATTTTTACAGGGTTTGCCCTGTGTGGTGTAGAGGTACGATCTCCTGTACCGCATATTGTTATATAACTCCAGAAAAATAATGGAGAACAAAAATTTGGAGGATAAAATAGGGAAAGATCAAGAACCACTTCCTCCTACTGCTGCTGCTGCTGTTGTTGATGCTGGGAGTCGATCGTCATCCCAGAGGGGAAGTCAGAAGACCACTTGTACTACTTCAACTAAGCAACTGACTGTCCAACAGTCCATTGCGAGTAAGATGAAATATGACAGCAGTCACCCTGTTGCAAAGCGGACTACTGAGGCCATAACCACTATGCTGGTGTTAGACGTGCGTCCGGTATCCGCCATTAGTGCAGTGGGACTGCAGTGCCGACCCTAGATGGACCAGATGTTTGTGCCGCACACGTGTCACTTAGCTTAGTCCTCCAGCTACCTCATTGCACCTCTTTTTCTTCTTTGCATGATGTGCTGTTTGGGGCCTATTTTTTAAAAGTGCCATCCTGTCTGACACTACAGTGCCACTCCTAGATGGGCCAGGTGTTTGTGCTACACACTTGTATCGCTTAGCTTTGTCATACAGTCACCTCGGTGCAACCTTTTTGGCCTAAAAACAATATTGTGAGGTGTTCAGAATAGACTGCAAATGAATGGAAATGAATGTAATTGAGGTTAATAATACCTTAGGATCAAAATTACCCCCAAATTCTGTGATTTTAGCTGTTTTTATATTTTTTTTAAAAAATCATCCAGATCCAAAACCAAAACACGAAAGGGTGTTTTGGCAAAACCAATCCAGATCCGAAACACAAGCGGGGAATTAGAACCAAAACCAATACACAAAACACGTAAAGTGCCCGCCGCACATCTCTAGTTTTTTTAAAATGCATCTGTGACAAAATGCATGTTAATGATTCTTAACTGCATCTCACAAGACATACCTCCCAGCTGTACTGCTTTCAGAGGAGATGGGGAAGGTTGGTGAGGAGCACTCTTATCACACTCTGCATAGCAGAGCAGCGGGTGATTAGCTGCAGAACGCATGCACACAGGGGTCTACTATGCGGTATGCCGGTGCTTGGAATCCCGGCGCCCAGCATACCGACACAGTACCTGTTCACAGTGTGAGGAGAGCCTGGGGGTAGCCAGACATCTCTGGGAGTGCAGGACATGCTCCCAGAGTGATGAATGGAGGTAATTCAGACCTGACTGCAGCAGCAAATTTGTTAGCAGTTGGGCAAAACCATGTGCAGTGCAGGTGGGGCAGATATAACATTTGCAGAGAGAGTTATACCCCTTTTCCACTAGCTCTAAAAACACGGGTAAATGCGTGGGGGCGCGCATTTACCCGTGTTATTTTCTAGTGGAAACAGCCCCCCCTGCAAATTCCCGGATCAAGTGATCCGGGAATCCTACCCAGGTAGCTTGCCGGGTTGAAAACGTGTTCAACCCGGTAAGCTGTGTAGTGTAAACAGAAGCCGTGTCGATGCGACACATCTCCCGTTCACACTGTATGGAAGGGCGGCGCTGGGAGATCATGCAATCTCCCAGCACCGCCCCTGCCGCATCACTAGCAGCGTCACCAACCCGGCAATATGCCGGGTTGCTGAGCGCTGTGGGAAAGGGGGCTGAGCATGGGCCGCAGCCGGGTAGCACCCATGTCAGGCTCTCGACTGCGACCCGTGCTCAGTAGTGGAAAAAGGGTATTAGATTTGGGTGGGTTATTTTGTTTCTGTGCAGGGTAAATACTGGCTGCTTTATTTTTACACTGCAATTTAGATTTCAGTTTGAACACACCCAACCCAAATCTAACTCTCTCTGCACATGTTATAGCTGCCCCCCCTTCCCCCTGCAGTGCACATGGTTTTGCCCAACTGCTAACAAATTTACTGTTGCGATCAACTCTGAATTAGGCCCAATGTGCTGTGAGGCCACGGGACCTTACTGCGAGTCCACGCTCCCTTTTAGTTGTAAAGTAGAAAACTAGAATACATAAGCATGCCAGACCTGCAGAATATAAAGTACAAGGTAAACAAGAAGAAGAGTTAGGGAAATGCATAAAATACCAGATTATCGGGATAAAATGGCAGAGAAATGCAAAATGCAGAATTAACTGATTAAACTAGATTAAGTTCTTTTGGTTCTACAATTTTAATAGGAAAAGGGAGCATTTACTTTATTTGCTAACGCCTACATCATGTATCAGTTTGTACAAATGCGACAAACTTTTTTTATTTATTTTTTGTTTGTTTTATTTTAGCCCGTTGATCCATCGCTTTGTTAAACAATACAGCAATACTTCTGTGAAACATGTTGCATAATCTTGCTTTTCGGGCTGAGCAAGCAGAGAGGAGAGTTAGACAATACTATGTCATAACATTTATATGTCATAACAGTTACAAGTTAATGACGCATAACCAATACATTCAGGTTGCATCAGCAAACATGCTCTGTCTTTGATTAATTGGATTAATCGTTTCATCTCTGCCTAATGTTGATGATCCTTTCTTCATACGTTATTGTTACGTACAAACTACATTACCTACAACAGGGAAAAAGAAGTGGGAGGTTGATTGATTACTTAAGATGAAGTTGATAGTCTGCTTTAGAGGCCAGTAATGTTGTCCTGAGAACCATGAACTAGGAAAGGGGTGGCTGATGGGCCCCCTATGACCCACGGGGCATTATGTAGCTGCCTAGGTTACATTCTGGGAAATATGGCCCTGTCCCCTTATATTGGCTTCTCTATTCTTGTGGGTCTACTGCAAATGGCCATTTTTTTTAAATGTTGCTGATTCTAAATAAATATTATGCTTATGATGTTCATATTAACTATAATACAATTTGACAGCTGCCAAAACTAAGTTACATTTTTTCTTTTTTTTGTTTCAACAAGTTTTCTGCAATCTATAGGACCGTGCATTGTTAGTAGTGTGTGGAGATACAGCTAAAGAGGGGCAGATGAAGTTTATTGTTACATTTCAATCAGCACATAAATTAATAACATTTTTAGCGGATCTTTTTATAAACAACTGTAGAAAGTAATTCATTTCAATTGCATATTTCCTTTACTTTATGTATCTGGCGGCCAGAACATACTTTCTCAGGCCAACCCAAATACTGGGCTGATTTCAACAGTTATCAAGAACATTGAAACAACATAAAACATCTATGACCCGCTGCCAGTATAATATACTGTATACCCTATATTAAGTATGTATGGACACAGCAAACATATCAGTTTTCTGAGAGGGTTTCGCTGCCTCGTATGCTGACTGCAGGTTCACTTCTTCTGTTTTTCACAATTTTTCTCTTCATTGTCTTGAGTCTCATAATTTGCCAGAGTTAACCAAGGTCAACTCGTACTTTGCTGGAGAGATGAACTGCAAACAGTCATGTGACTTTACCTTGGCCCTGTTATTTCAGTCCTCTAACTTTCCCATTTTGGAACCTGGTAGAGCATGTGAAAGCTTACATACTGTAGCAACTGAGAAGTGCAACTCTCTTCTAAGGGCCAGAGAAGTGGCTCAGTGGGCACTTCATTACTAGAACATTGCAAATTTATTTTGTTTCTGTACATGTGGTACATCTGCACTTCCAAAAGAAAAGTGTTTGAAAAAAAATATACTAATAATATATAACAGTTTTTTGATTTGCTTTATTTTATGTCTTTTAATGAACAGTTCTATCTCACAATGTCAGAATTAAAGTGTGATGTGCATCTGTAACTTATAACAAAGGGTAACAAATGCAAAAACTGCTGACACATAGGTCAAAGTACATTTTGGAATGATACCTATTTCACGCTTGTAGACACTGATTATTATGCAGCACATGGATTTGGAGTGTAAAGATTACGGTGTCTGCGAGTGATGTAAAGTGTATGGGCTACTATATCGCAAATATTTCTGGAGAGGGAGCATCAGGCTCCCTCTCTTTTGGTCCTTGGTGACACAGGCGTGGAATGATAGCTTTATGCTATCGCACTGTTTCCAGCTCTTTGCCAGGACAGTGAGAGGATTTTAAGAGATTTAAGTGAAAATATAAATTTTCACGTTGAAAATTTCGCAACAATTGTTCATCACACTTGCATTAAAAATGTGGATTAGATGCCAACCAAAATGCCAACCAAAATGGAGAATCTATCTTTCATCTATCTTTTGTGCGCCTGAAAGTCTGCTTAGTCAATTCCTTTTCAATTAATTCTAAATTAAAATTAAAGTAATGTGGGGGCGTGGCCTGGAGTAGCATGACATAGGCAGCATCTTGCCAGCTCTCCCACATATATCCTGGTTTTTATCCTGTTTACCTGGCTGCTCCAGCATCTCAGTGGCTGATTCCTGTTAGTCATCGTCTCCTGTTCTCCCCGATGCATTGTGGTGGCTTCTTGAGGTTCCACTTCGATGTTTATTCCCCTGAGGTCTGTGGCGGCTGGTCCCTCCTGTATGTGGTCTGGTGTTCCTGCCTCTGTTCACTGTCTCTTGTGCCTGCCTGGGTGCTGCTTGCCTGCTGGTTTTCTCCAGTCATGTCTCCAGTCATGTCTCCTGGTGTTTTGGTCCCTCTGCTGCCAGCGGTCACCTTCTGGTGCTCTGCTCAGGCACGCTGATGGTGCCCGTTGCCATCTTGGATCTCCTCTGCATTGCTGCTGCAGCTCTGCTCCGTCCAGTGGAACGCTGCTCCTGTGTCTGCCATCTTTCTCCTTAGCGGTGATCCTGTTCTTTTTCTGCTCCTGGTAAGACTCTCCTCCTGGTTCCCATCACCTGGGGGTGGTTAAAGGGCCAGTGGCCATTCTCTATTTGGTGCTGCTTACACTGGTGATATAGGTGCATGGTGTGCTAGCCGCCGCTATCTTGACACTGGGCTCCTTCATTGCTGATACTCCATATTCCTGCTGCTCTGAATATCCTAACCTGTGGACATCTTCTCCCGCTGGTTCGTTATACGGCACCTGCTTCTGGTGATTTTATATGGCTCTGCTGCTGTATATTTTCAATATGGGAGGCTTCTTGCAACAGATTCTTCAGGCCATCAATGCCTCTACCCAGAGGCTTCTTGATAAGCTAGAAGACCGGCAGGTGGACTCTCTCCCTCCCTACTATGCTCCTTGGAAGATTAAGGAAGCAGCTGGGGTGACTGTAACCTCAAGATCTGCAGCTGCTGTTCTCATGTCATCTATGAAAAAGTGTTTTTTTGGCTTCATCCTGTGCAATGGTTATGCCTATACCTGATTTTGATATTCTCTCCGTTCTTGGATGTTTCAACTCTGCAGAGGTTTTCCACCAATCCGTTCTCTAATCCTGTTGGAGGGGTCGAGGCTCCAGGTCTCTTCATTAGCATACTGTGGGCCTAATACAAGGTTGATTGCAAAACAACATTTTCCTCTAATGGGCAAAACCATGTGCACTGCAGGTGAGGCAGATATAACATGTACAGAGAGTTATTTTGACACTGCAATTTAGATTTCAGTTTGAACACACCCCACCCAAATCTGACTCACTGCACATGTTATATCTGCTCCACCTGCAGTGCACATAGGGGGTGATTCAGACCTGATTGCTGTCCTGCGTGCAGATAGTTGTCGCCTCCAGGGGGAGTGTAAATTCGCTGTGCAAGTGTGCGATCCCATGTATTCTCCAAGCTGCAAAAATACACTTTGTGCAGTCTCTGCGCAGCCCAGGACTTACTCCTACAGTGCTAGGAGAACAGGCTGATCGGGGCCGGAGGTGACGTCAGACACCCTCCCTGAAAACGCTTAGGGAAAGCCTGCGTTTTTACGGACACTCCCAATATATGGTCAGTTACCACCCACAAACGTCTTCCTCCTGTCAATCACATTGCGAATGCCCATCACTGACCGGCGATGCCCTTTGTTGTTGTCTGACGCGCATGCGCATTGCGGTGCATACACATGCGCAGTTAGTACCTGAGCACCCGCTGTGCGAAAACACACAGCAGCGATTAGGTCTGAATCACCCCCATGGTTTTGCCCATTAGAGGAAAATGTTGTTTTTCAAACAACCTTGAATTAGGCCCAGTATGTACTTTTCTGCATGTCCTTCTGCATGTCCTTGGGCGTACGGGGATAGGATTGTACTTATATTCCCGCAGGAGGCTAAGTACTGGCCGGATGAATATATAATATTTAGTAGTACATCTTTTTGCATGAATGATACATGTATGTTTGTACAATGCCAAGTGTTATTTATGGGAGTCCTGCCATTTCTTTATAGTGCGGGAGAGCCGCCCTTGTCATTTATGTGTTTTCATTATCCTTTATTCGGGTGGGTGGGGGGGTGGGAGTGGGGGTAACTGGGGAGGGGAAACTGGGGATCCAGGTAGGCCATAAGTTGGGGGTTTGGTTCTACGGGGGGTGGGGTGATGTGGGGGGTAGTTGTTTAGTGTAGATGGGGTCCAAGTATGCCTGGGTTGCGGTTAGGTTATACAGGGTAGGGGTTTTTAGAGTGGTTTGTTTTGGGAAGTTTTGTTATGTGTGGGCGGATGTGTTATATTTTACTATTTTCATATTGTATTGCTGTGCTTCAACTGTCCTTGGAATTCTAACTGGGGGGGGGGTATATGTGTGTGATATAATTGCCTCCTGTATGTTTAATTGTATCCAATTTCTGGTTATCCGTTCTCAGATGGCGCCTATGGGCTCTTGATATTCTGTCATGGTGAGCTTTACATATCCTACTTATTGTGTATTATGTTTCCATTTGTATGTAATGCCCTATGTTAATTTGGAATACTTGACGCATGGTTTGCTTTGTCTGACAAAACATTTTTATGTTCGGATGTTATACATAAATATTTAAATAAAAATTACAGAATTAAAAAACAAACAAACAATAAAGCAACATATCTTTGGAAGCATACTACTCTCCTGGAATGTCCATTGTCCAGGAGACTCCAGAATTAAGCTTTGCCCAAATTGACTAATATATGCAGGGACAGGAAGCCCTCCTTGCAATGTGTAAGAAGTGAAGTGATTGCTAATGTAAACAGATATGAGGAGATGAAAGATGAGAAGTTGACTTTTGGGGAGAGAAGGGCCAGGGTGTATTTTCTTTTAATGTAATAACTTACAATATTACATTTTATTTATTACAAAAAAAACACCCTCTTTTTGGCAGATTTCATTGAAAGCCTCACTTGTTTGGTGCTGACCTATTTGACAAAGGTGGACTTTATTTCAATTTGCTTTTCTTTTCCAATTCCAAATTGCTTTTTTGTTAAATAATTTTTCCCCCATTATATTTGACTTCCAAAAACTATAATACTTTTGATTTTATTCATGATTTTATTCATTTCGTTTGATTTCACCAGTTAAGCAGTTGTAGAAAACTATTTGGATACAGGTAATATCTGGCATTCCTTTATCAAAGCTAAGCTTTAAGAACCAACAGTAAAATAATTTCCTATACTCCAAAGGGGTTGGTATCTGAAGACGGGTGGTCGGGATCCCGGAGGTCACTATACCGACCTCGGGATCCTGGTCCCCAGATTGCCAGTGGGGGGGGGGGGCAAGGAAATCCAAGAGACCTGTTTCTGCGGCGATAACACATGGGTCTGGCAACTTGTGTTATCAGCCAACAGCAGGTGGTTTACTGCGCCACAAATATGGGCTTCAATAGGATAGCTCAATAATAACATTGGGCTAAAAACTTGATATTAGCCTATCTTTGCTGATAATATATATATGCAATTTTTATAATTATTTTATGACTCATGATGTACTATATCAGTATGAGAGTGATCTATAAAAAAAAATCATCTATAAACACAAACATGTATACTATAAGGAAAAAGTTATTGTTCATTTAGGAATCTGTTAATTACAGCGTGTTAAATTTCAGTCAACAGTTTCAGCATTAATCCCTGTGCAAATAGCAATTTTGCATCACCTATTCAACAGACTATACTTACCATCTCTGACAGATCAAATAGAAACAGTCAAATGAAGCTAGTGTGATCACTTACAGAAAACACTAATGGCTTAAGGAAGGTGTTGTGTTCTAATTGAGTATATTGTATTGCCAGAGGGAGATTGTGTTACTAAAGGGCCGTACAGACAGGGAGATGTGGAGGAAGATGTGTGCACATCTCTCCCCCCGCTCAGCACAGCGCGATGTGTGCTGAGCGAGAGGGGGGGGGGGGGGACACGGGGGGCCGCTCATTTCACCCAGCAGTGAAATGAGCAACCTGCTAGATTGTGCTGTCGCCGGCCCCCCTCCACACGGAGCAATGTGTTCTTAATTTCTAAGCAATCTAGTAAGATTTCTTAGAAATTAAGTGAACGTCGCTCCATGTGTACCCCCCTTTACGCTATGGGGGAATCCAATTGCAGCCAAAATGCAAAAAAACTTTTTGGCGCTGGGTTTGGTATTCAATTGCAGGACTGAAGTAGAAATCACTGCACCTTTTTTCACGCATCTCCAGAGCAAGTCTGATTTTTCCTAAAAACAATTTATTTATTTTTATTTTATTTTTTCAAATGTATTTATTGAGAAGGAACACACAATATAGGTACAGGTCGTATGTCATAATACAGATTGTCATAATACATAAAAGAACAACAACCACTGTAAGGTACAGAAACCACAAAAAGAAGGATGAGACAGAAATTTGTAATACCATAAACAGAATATGTGAATAGTTAGCCATAAAGTTAAACTACTAAAGCGTAATATTAGCCTGATGATTTCAAACGGTGGTGAGCCAAGGGTGAGAGATTCCGTATTATACCACGTTGTTAGTCGAACTACCTTACGAACATATTCCTTGGTGTTAGTGGGCAGTGTGAGCAAGTAGGGTAATCAAATGGGAAAGAATTTTGAAAAACGGGACTCCACATCTAGGGAGCAATCTACCCAATTCATTTGATAAAGGTAAGTTAAACGTGGTAACATGAGGGACAGGGGTATCGGATCCAGATGTATCCATTGGGATAAAATTGTTTTCTTTGTGGCAGCAGCCACACGAGCCAACAACAATTTAGTTCCTTTGGAATATGGGGGATCCTGAGTAGTAATATGATTCCAAAAAGCCCAAACCATGGTGATATTAAAAGGAACATGGAGTTCAACGTTAATATATACGTCTGGACTGCAGTCCAAAATGTTTGTACCACTGTGCATGCCCAAAGACAATGAACAATGTCATCATCAGGGGAATTACATTTAAAACATAGGGAATTATCAGATACTCCCGTGAGAAACTGGAGTTGGGGGGGAGGGGGGGGGGGTGTAATATGTTCTATGCCAGTGGTCTCCAACCTTAATTGGGGTGTGAGCTACTCAAGAAAAGTTAAACCTCCTGAGGAGCTACTAAAGTTTTTGGAAAAAAAAGCCGTACTTGAATGGTTGCTGGCGCACTCTCAGTGTTAAGACTGGTCTCATGGGCAAAAAAGTTTCTGGCGCCCCTCCCATTGCTATATGAAAAGTAAAGAATTAGCGTGCACCATAGGTGTGCGCGCTCCAAAAAGAGGGTGTGGCATCACTGCAAGGGGTGTGGCATTGCAGGAAGAGACTACCTTTTACCCCAGTTTTGCAACCTGCACGCCCAGACATTGGCTACCACAGGAAAAAAAATAATCCTGATTCATGCCCTTTACATTATTTGTCATTTTTCCTCCTTATAGTAATGCCCCTTACACATTATGTGACACACGTAATCGCCGTGACGCATTATACCACACACAGTAATGACACTTACACAATATGCCACACACCATAATGCCTGTTACACATAATGCCACACACCGCAGTGCTCCTGACGCATTATTCCACACATTGTAATGCCCATGACATATTATTCCACACACCACAATGCCCCTGACACATTATGCCACATACCACAATGCCCGTGATACATTATGCCCCACACCGTAATGCCTGACACCTTATGCCACCTACTGGAATGCCCTCGATACATTATTCCACATACCATAATGACCATTACACATTATGGCCCACAGTAAGGTTTGTAATTAATTTTAAATTACCTGCTCATTGTCAGGGGTCTCATGCTCATTGCCAGGGGTTTCATGCTCATTGCCAGGGGTTTCATGCTCTGGGTATCCTACATGTTGCCAGGGGTGTAACGCTTGTTGCCAGGAGTGTAATGGTCGTTGCCAGGGGTTTCATGCTCTGGGTTCCATGCTTGTTGCCAGGGGTATCATGCGCATTGCCAGGGGTCTTGTTGGCAGTGGTGTAATGTTTGTTGCCAGGGGCGTAATGCTCTGCGTGTCATGCTCATTGCCAGGGGTCTTGTTGCCAGGGGTGTAATACTCTGTTTGTTGTGCAGAGGGGGGGGGGGGGGACCGCTCAGTGCCAGAGGTCCATATCCAGAGCGTCCAGCAGCAGCAGAGGAGTGTGAGATTGGTGGCAATGCTGTCACTGAGAAGCCGCCGGCACCACTGCTGCAGCATGACACATTTTTATTCAGGGGGCACAGGACTCCTACAGGCAAGTGGGACACTAGGACTAGCGGAGGGAGCCTCCTCCGATTCCAAACACGCTGTGTGTGGGGTGTAAAGGAAGTACCAGGAGCACCACCGCTGAGCGCTCCCGGCACTTCTGGGTATCTATAGCGCTGTGCTGCATGACAGGCACTAAAGGTCAAGTATGACCTCTAGCGTCTGTCTCCTCCGCAGCGGAGGAGTGCTAGGGACTGGACGGAAGAAGTCAATTACAGACTCCCCCCTGAAGTTGGGCAGCGGCAGCAGCCAGCGCGGGTCGAGCGACCCGGATTGGGGCTGGGAGCTACCCGTCACTCGCGAGCGACGGGTTTGGGTGACCGCTGCTCTATGCAGTATTTTAAAGTGCATCTCTGCATAAGACGACGAGACCCGTTGTTTATTGAGCACATTACACCACCGAATCACTGTTGGGAGATCAGTGTCTGGGAAGGTGTCCGACCATTTGACCATCCCAGTTGTAAGTTCAGATAGATCCAACCTCCGCCTAGTGTGAGAATAAACTAAAGAAGTATGATAGGGGGATCCTGGGCATTGCTGTACCAGGCCATCTAGGGGGAAGGTGAGATCGGGGGAGCGCAGCTGTGATAGTTTGCTAGTAAAAAAACTACGGACTTGAAAGTAGGCAAATAGAGGGATATGAAGAGTGGGGTATTTTTCTTTACAGTTGGGATAGGGTTAAGATCACTGAACATTCCACATTCAAAAATTGATATAATAAGCAGAGTCCCTGGAGATGCCAACCACGAACAACCTCATTGACTTCTCCACCATGGAATTGCGGATTAAGCAACAAAGGCTGGAATAAGGAATCTGCCAGGGAAAGGCCTAAGTGTTTCCTAAGTATACGCCAAGCTCTACGTGGAGCATATAACAATGGATTATGGTGTAGGTCAGGTAGTGAAGGGTTATCAGCAGGGCTGTTTCAAGCCAATTTGGCTCCCAGTGCGAGCATTCAAAATGCGCATCCACCCCCATTGACATAAAAAAAATGTGCCCCCCATAGCTATAAAAAGAAAAAGCATGCGTGCGCCGAAGGCGGGTGCGCTCCCGACAAGGGGGTGTGGCCTAATTAAAGTGGGCGTGGTCTCATCTGATATCATCACGGCCACCACAGGGGGGAAAAAATATATCAAAAGTCCCCATTTTACACAGTGCGGCAGGCAAGTGTCCCCATTTTACACATTACGCAGGCAAGACTCCCCATTTTACATATTACGGCAGGCAAGAGTCCCCATTTTACATATTACGGCAGGCAAGAGTCCCCATTTTACACATTACGGCAGGCAAGAGTCCCCATTTTACACATTATAGCAGGCACGTGTCCCCATTTTACACAGTACGGCAGGCAAGAGTCCCCATTTTACACAGTGCGGCAGGCAGGTGTCCCCATTTTACACAGTACGCCAGGCAGGTGTCCCCATTTTACACAGTACGGCAGGCAGGTGTCCCCATTTTTCACAGTGCGGCAGGCAGGTGTCCCCATTTTACACAGTACGGCAGGCAAGAGTCCCCATTTTACACAGTGCGGCAGGCAGGTGTCCCCATTTTACACAGTACGCCAGGCAGGTGTCCCCATTTTACACAGTACGGCAGGCAGGTGTCCCCATTTTTCACAGTGCGGCAGGCAGGTGTCCCCATTTTACACAGTACGGCAGGCAGGTGTCCCCATTTTCCACAGTGCGGCAGGCAGGTGTCCCCATTTTACACATTATTACGCAAAGTTACGCGGCGGGCACCCCATGCGATTGCACGGTTCGCCCGCCGCAAGAAACGGCACTGGTTATCAGCAAAATGTAAGACGTGTGTCAAAGTATTCTGAGGTGAGAGAGCTTGTTCAAAAGCTCGATTAACAAAGTTGTCACCACCCCCTATCCAATCCATAGCATATCTATAATTGGAGGCCAAGGAGCAGTCCTCTGGACAAGGGAGATTAACACCACTAAGTGACGGTTGTTTTAGTTTAAAAAGTGCTATGCGTGGGCGTTTATTTGCCCAAATAAATTTAGTAAGAGCTTTGTTAATAGTATGGACATCAGGCGTTAACAATATGAACGGAAGCATCTGGATTGGGTAAAGCAGGCGAGGGAAAGAGACCATTTTATATAAGTGGCACTTGCCCAAATAAGAAATAGGGAGGTGCTGCCATTTCGCAAAGTCGTCCATCATTTGAGTGATGTAATGAGAAAAATGTAAAGTATATAATTCAGTGAGGTTTGATGGAATGCGTAAGCCTAAATATTTTAAATATGCGCAAGCCCATTTAAAGGGAAATGAATTACCCCAATCCAAAGTCGCCTCTCTTCTCAATGCCAGTGCCTCCGTCTTATCAAAGTTGATGAGGAATCCCAATATTAAATTATAATCATGTAATATAGTTAATAATGATGGAAATACCCGCTTGGGATCAACGAAATACAATAAGAGGTCATCAGCAAAAGAAGAAACCTTAACGTCGTTGTCACCGACCGTAATACTTTGCCATGAGGGATCTTGCACAAAGTAACGTATCAACGGGTAGAGGTCCAAATTAAACAACAAGGGGGAAAAAGGGCAGCCTTGGTGCGTCCCTCTACATAACGTAAAAGAGGACGAGTTTAAACCATTTACAGTCAAATGGGCCTGAGGTCATGTGTACAACATTCTAAATAGATGAATGAATTCTACACCAAATTGTTGAACATGAAGAATACGAAGTAAATGAGACCAGGAGACTTGGTCAAATGCCTTGTCGGCATCGCAACTTACAATAAGAGCGGTCGGGCAGGCCAAATGTTGTGAACTATACATTGTTGCTATTGCTATCAACGTACGAATATTAAGGACCGAGGTTCTACCTTTGACAAATCCTGTTTGTGCAGGATGTAAAACCCTGTTCAGGATAGGTTGAAGTCATGTTGCGATTAATTTCGTAAAAAGATTCAGATCCTGATTCAATAACGAAATGGGTCGATAAGACTGGGTATATCGGGATCTTTTCCAGGCTTCAGAAACAATACTATTTTGGCCTCACTAAATCCAATAGGAGGTGATTTCCCCTCAAACAATGCATTAAAAAGAGATAGTAAATGGGGTATTATATGGGAGCAAGGATTTGATAATACTCCACTCCAAACCCATCTGGGCCAGGAAACTTGCGATTTTGTAGCGTTTTGATCAAGGAAAGTAATTACGGTTCTGTGACCGGTTCCGTTAAGGATTTTCTTTCCTCTTCCATTAAAACAGGTAATCTCACCCTCTCAAGGAATTGCATTCCTAGATTCAGATGATCTGGGGGGGGCTTTATAAAGAGTTTTATAGTATTGCAGAAACGCATCCGAGATAGTAGGTGTATCAAAAATAGATGTAGACGAATCAGTAATTAAATGAGGGATACGAGAAGGAGCAGAGTATGACCGAACCTAATTTGCCAATAATTTACCGGACTTATTGCCCCCATTAAAAAATGTATTCCGTTGAACATCGTATGAAAATCTCGCCCGTTCAGTACACAATGAGTCGTACAGTTATTTAGCAGCAAGATAGGCCTGCCTATTGTCAGGTGAATCTTGTGATAAGAGTGCGTCATAAGTCTTGGTCAGATTACAACCAAGATCATGCAATTGGGTAGCGAGTAACTTGCGCCTCCTGGAAACATACTCCATGTATGGCCTCGAATCACCGGTTTTGAAGCTGACCAGAATAAATTAATGTCATCCACATGTGTAATATTGTCGTCTACATAATTAAGGAACGTTTGTTCCAAATGTGTGCGAAAATCAGAGGATTTCACAAGATATGCTGGAAACCTCCAATTATATGACTGAGAGACAGGTGAGTGTAGGTTAAGGGTAAACCAGACGGGGTCATGGTCAGATAATGATATGGATTCTATTTTAGTTTTGGCCACTCGTTGTAAAAGGGTGTCAGTGACCAGCCAATAATCAAGGCGAGAGGAGGAATGATGTGTGAACTCACGGGAGTCAGGAAGTTGGCATCTCCAGGGATCACAAAGCCGTAGCGTATCATTCAGCAAAGAGAAAGATGGGGGTGGTGTAGAAATGTGCGAACTAGCAGAGGTGGATCTATCCAAACCAGGAGACTGAACAGTATTAAAGTCCCCGCCTAAAATAATTTCACCCTCCGCCCAATCCTGTAACTTAGTATAAAGATTAGAAAAAAAGAGTGAATTGGGACCATTGGGTGCGTAAATAGTAGCTATGGTATAAAGAACTCCATATATAGTGAGTTTAATAAATACCGGCCTTCAGAGTCGCACAACAATCACTTTTTTGATATGGGAGATGTTTACTAAAAATAATTAGTACCCCCCTTCATTTAGCCGATTAAGAGTCCGATTTAAATTCCCCTATCCAGGAGTCTCTCACTACATTGGGATCAGTGGTTTTCCAGTGAGTTTCCTGTAAGAGGGCAATATCAGGCTTTAGACACTTAAGATAAGATAGAATTTTTCTTATCTTGATCGGGGTGTTTAAACCCTCAACATTCCAAGTTACAAACTTAAGAGTTGACTGTACTCTAGTGGAAGTGGCAGCAGTCGTTGACATCTAACCTATGCCTACTCTAGGCCACGAAACACAAATAATTTGTAAAAGCAGACCTACCCAACCCGTCCCAGCAAGCAGGCTAGGGGGTAAAACACCTAGACCAGAGCAGCATAGAAATAGACATAACAATGTTAACAGTGACATACAATGTGTGTGAGCAACAATTAAATCAATAATCCAATTCAAAAATATTTCAAATATTATACGAACCTAAGAAGAGAGGACCTGAATCGGTCCATCAAATAACAGAATCCAATCAAGAACATGTATAAATTGGTGAACCGAGCCATGAAACCGCTCAGTAAACAAACATGAGAATAACAGATAAGATAGGAGAGAGGAAGGGAAAAAGTAGAGCAGAAGAAGAAGAGAAATGGGAAGAGTCAGAAAAAGTAGGAAGAAGTCCAAGAAAAAATAGAGACTATGGAGTAAACAAATAAAGAAACAACAAATGTCTAGGAAGACACAATTAGGTACAGTAGACAATTTGCCAACGTGAACGAAGTCATTCCAAAAATACATCAACCAGTGGTGTAACCCACATATAGTAATTACCAAGAACCTGAATTGGAACTAGTCAGGGAGACAAAAATAAGTACAGCCAGTGAATATCAATCCTCATCATCCATCCTGGTAGAGGATTGCGAGGACAGTGAGTCGACAACGTTCTTGGCCGCTTTCAGCTTCTCAAACAAGTAGACCTTCCCCGCATGCGTGACCCTGCATTTAGCAGGATAGAGGAGTGCAAAACGGTGGCTAACTCAAAAAGACTCTTGCAGACAGGTGAGCATTTTCCGTTTGGAAGCAACCATGTAAGAAAAGTCTTGGAATAACAACAATTTAGCATCTTGATACCTCAAGTGGGCACATTTTCTGTAAGCATCTAATAACATGACCTTGTCGGCGTAATTGAGGACCCTCATGATGACAGGCCGGGGCCTGTCTCTTGTGGATTGTCGGTCAGGGCCTATACGGTATACATGTTCCACTAAGATAGATCCAGAGTCCGAAACGCAGCCCAGCTCCCTAGGCAGCAACTGAGAGACAAGTGTCATGAGGTCACGAGTAGGGAAGCCAATCCCGGGCCACTTTTTCAATCCCGGGTATCGGGATTGAAAAATGGCCAATCCCGGGATTGGCTTTTACCTAGGTGGCCGCCCCCTCACCCCACCCCGCCCTGCCCGCCCCGCACATATAACTCCCCATATACCGGGGGCGGGCGGGAGGGGAACATCCTGTGAACGCTGCTGGCGGCTCCCACCAGCAGCTGACAGCGCAGCGTGACCTCTCACGCTGCGCTAGGGACCCGGAAGTAGGAAGCCGGGCAGTGTTTGAGCGTCCTGTGGACGCTCAACGCTGATCCCTCAATCCCCGGGATTGGAGCTTCCAATCCCGGGATTGAATCCAGGCCATTTTTGGTCCTAAATCCCGGGATCCCGCCAATCCCGATCCCGGGATTGGCCACCATAGTCACGAGGTTTCACTGACTCTGGGAAGCCGATAAGGCGTACATTATTTCTCCTATTTCGGTTTTCAAGGTCCTCAAGCTTATCCTGAATAGATTCAACTAATTTTTCTTGGTCAGAGAGAGCCGTCTTAACCGTCGTGAGACCATCCTCCAAGTCAGATATTCTCTGTTCAGCTTCAGAGAGCCACTGGGCATGTTGGTTCAATTGAGTGAGAGCAGAGTAAAGTGAGTCCTTTAGAGGAGCCAATTTTTGGTCCAGTAACGCAGACAGGATATCTGTTATCTCATTCGTCGTAAAGGATTTAGCAGAATCCATTGCAGATATAGACACAGGGTGGACACGGGGACTAGGACGTGATCTCAATGAAGGCGAAGGAGGACTATCAACAGAAGAGATATCACGGCCTCGACCTTTGCCCGTCTGGTTGCTACGAGTGCCCCGCAGCGGTTTGGCCATGAATTTGTATATAATCAGAATAGAAATATAGACAGTGGTTGTGCCGATACACAATATGAGATATAAAATAATATAAGTCGCAGTATATGGATCAACCAGCAGAGGGAGTTCAGCGAACCAGCATATGTTCCCCAGAACAGTGACAATAAACAGGCTCCGAGCACTGTGCCAAGAAAAAAAAATCCAGATGTGTGAAGATGAATATCACCTCCAAGTATAAGCACAGTATGAGGTGAGTATATAGCCAGATGGATTGTGTGCAAATGTCAGATTCCTTGGAGACAGTAGCAGAATGCAGGGAGATGTAGAGAGGGGGTTATGGGAACCCAAGCCTGATTCACCGCTAACCAGCAGACTCCAGTCCGGTCAGAGAGGAGACACAGGAGCAATCACGGAACTGTCAGTGACCGTAGCTGACTGCCAGTAATAGGGAGCTGCAGCTTGCCAGATCTCAGCTGCCAAGATTGCCTCCAGGTGTGAGATGTTCTGTGACAGCCTGATCAGCACTCCCTCCAGGCTACACAGTATCATTGTGAGGCTGGGGAAGCACCAGGCGGCTAGCGGCCACCCACTGGGGAGCAGGGAGAGAGGATGGTACAGCTGGGGGCACGGGCAAAATGGGTCACTGTGCTCCGCCACCATGGATGTCCATGGTGGGCCGCCAGTCAACTAGCGGTCCCGGCTTGTGCAGGGAGGGGAGGCCGTGAGGCGCTGAGGCTCCGAGGGCGATCGTCAGCTCCAGGAGAGGTCATCACCGGCAGCGGACCAGGAGATAGAAGGAGCAGGGTGAAATACAGGGGCAAGGCAGGGCCAGCAGCTGTAGGGGAGCTATATTATAGCCGACACCATGCAGAGCTGCTCCAGGGCACGTCCTTCTCCCCTGCTGGCCAGCTTCACCCCCTAAAATTGTTATTTTAAGGAAAAATTACAGGGACTTGCTCTGGCACCACGGCAGCAATTCCCCATCCCCCCCACCCCCCACCCTCGTCCCCCCTCCCCAGGACTAATTAAGCAATCAAAAGTTCACATTTAGCTTAATTAGTCAATAATTATCAATAATTACTCACCTTCTGCAGCAGGCCATTCTTCATCCAACCTTGGGAGCCAGTCCTCTGTAGCATCAGTGAGTATGCTGTGTGCGTGGAATATGTGTGAATGTTTGCAAGTGTGTGTAAGTGTGCATAACTGTGAGCATGTGTGTGAGTGACCCCCCAGCTCTGAAAACCCTGTGACCAATTTATTTTGTTATTGGATACCGTGGGTATTGGGAGCACATATCCCTGCAGTAACCCAAAATTGTGTAGGATTGAATTCCAATTGAATTCCCCCCTATGGGTACTTTACTACATTAGCTATCATAGAAAAAGTATGACAGCAATTGATGTATTTTATTTGTGTGCAGCTGATGACATGGGGGATGACAGTACACATTACAAAATTAAAAAATGACTACACGATACAGAGTTATACTATGAGCAAACAGCTACGAGTTAATACATAATAAATCATGCAAATAAAGACATTCATGAGAACAGTGAATAGCATAGACAGAGATAAGCAGAATAATAAATTCATGGATGCGATTAGCAGAACCAGGGGCGTATCCAGAACAAAATGACAGGGGGGGCACCACGATAGGGAAAGGCAGGCGGGCGGGCATGGGGGGGGGTTGGTCTTTGTGAAAACTCCTGGGATGGTGGGTGTGGCCTCACAGGGAATTCCGTACTCACAAGCCACAACCTTGTTTCATCACGCTGGGGGTATGGAGTACAGGTCTGGTGGGTGACAGGGTGAGTGTGCAATGACAGGTTTGGTGGGGGACAGGGAAAGGTGTGGTGGGGGACAGGGACAGGTGTGGTGGGGGACAGGATGAGTGTGCGGGGACTGGTCTGGTGGGGGACGGGGTGAGTGTCTGTGGGGCAGATGTTGTGGGTGAGAGAGTCTGTAACCAGGACTGGGCAGAGCACCCCTACCCGCCCATCAATGCCTACCTAACATCACTCCCCCACTTCAATGCACTATATCACATCACAGCTTCTCCAACACCATTATATACCTCAAAGGACAGAAGACCCCCTCTAACCCCAGATAGAGCATCTTCCCCAAGCACAGAAGACCCCCCTCCCCCTGTGACATTTGCGCTCGCTACACTGTCGGTAAGCCAGTGGTCGGGCTCCCGGCGCCAGTATGCTGGTCGCCGGGAGCCCGACCGCCGGCATATCGTAGTGAACCCGTACTCAAATGTGCCCAACTCCTCCCCTCTTCCTGTATACACTTCTGCTCCTTTGTAAATGCAATGTAGTGCCACAAAACCTACTGTACTGTAGGTGTCCTGATAGAAGAACAGCGGATACAAATTAGTATATGCACTACCATTGATGTGGCCGGGTATGTGATAAGGCCCTGCTCATGTACCCTGTAGGGATGTGGTAAGTGTCATGTAGCATGTACAGTAAGTATGTGATAAATATTATTTAGTATGCAAGTGTGGTGTCATGTACCCTTTAGGGAAGTGGTAAGTGTCATGTAGATATGTTGCAAAAAGTTGGCAGGTATAGCGATAAGTGGCATGTAGGGATGTGGTAAGTGGCTGGCATGTAGGTAAATGGTAAACGGCATGTAAGGCAGTAGTAAGTGGCATGTAGCATGTAGGTAAGTGGCATGTAGGTAAGTGGCATGTAGGGCAGTAGTAAGTGGCACGTGGCATGTAGGGCAGTAGTGGCATGTATCATGTAGGTAAGTGGCATGTACATGTACTGCTGGTCCTCCTGTTACCGGCACTCACCGTTTGCAGAGCGGTCGCACCCGCAGAGCTACCCTGACATTGGCCATTGCCGCAGCCTCCTGTCATGCCCCGGACTCCAGTGGCCGGCATGGGGCAAGCAGTCACCCCGGCTCCCCGTGTGCAGCAGCCACAGACTGGGAGGATGTGAGCGGGAAGTGACCGTGAGTGCAGCACAGAGCGGGGGGGGGGCGGCGATAACACCAGGAACAATCCCCGGAGGCGGGGAAGCTGAGTCCGGCCGTCCCGGCAGCAGTAACAGCAGGGTCCGCTGCTTTCCTCTCGCAGGCTCCGGGGCGTGCCCGGCACAGGGAGCTGACGGGTGTGATGCCGGTAACTATAGCGCTGCCCAGCAGTGTCCTGTATCCACAGTGACCGCCTCCTGATCTCGCTGCTGCGGGGAGAGATGGACGTAATGCGCTGCTAGTGTAGCCCTGCTGAGCCTCCTGCCGGCGTGTACACCATAGCGTTCCTCTGCTTCCCACTTATTCCTAGCTGCTGCTATCTGAGTGACATTGCAGGTGTGCTTCATGCTATTGGCAGTGAAGGATAAAGAGGGCACAGTGGTGGCACCGCAGCCAGAGATGCCCAAAGCTCACCTGCACCCCATCTGTACAATGTGTGCCTAGCCGGCTCCCTGAGCAGTAGTGGGGACGGGAGCCGGGGAGCGCAGCACCGCAGATTGGATCGGAAGAGAGATACGATCTGTGGTGTAGCAGGGGGGCCGGGGTACGTACATGCAACCTGCGGCCCCACAGCCCTTGCAGCTATAGTGATCCTAAATGACAGGGGGGGCACGTGCCTGGGTGCCCCCCCCTGGATTCGCCACTGAGCAGAACAAATGACAGCATACATAAAGAATTCAGCATAAGACATGACAGCTATAATGAGGAGGACAGAGAGTGGACAGACCTAAGCACATACACTGTAGAGTGAGAAGGTAATGAAATAAATATAGGAGTTAAAGGGCTAGATGCGTCATCGCTTGGAAAGTGATAAAATGGAGAGTGAAAAAGTACCAGCCAATCAGGTCCTAACTGCCATGTCACAGGCTGTGTTTGAAAAATGTCAGTTAGGAGCTGATTGGCTGGTAAATTTTCACTCTCCATTTTATCACTTTCCAAGTGATGATGCATCTAGTCCAAAGGCAAATTGGATTTAGTGGTCCAGGCAGTTAGCAGAGGATGTAGAGGCTAAACAGTTGAGGTGTAAGAAAGGTTAGATGAAGAGGTGAGAGGGTAGGATGAAGGTAAGGGCAGGGCAAAAGGGGTGCAGGGAAGATAAATAAGATGAGAAAGAGGAGAGGTAATGTGGAAGAGTGGGATGACAAGAAGAGCAGTCAGTGTGGCGTAGGTTGAGGTATGTGCTACTGCTAATACAGATTAATAACATGGTGATACAGATGAATAACAGAATGGACAGCCTGATAAACAAAGAAGAGACAAGGCTTGCAATCAGCACATAAATCAGCAGTGATCATATCCCAGCTAACAGCTTATTATGGAGTGTCCAAGCAGTGTATAATATATAAGCACTGAGGGCCTGATTCAAAGTCGGACACAAATCCTGTGATGACTGCATCTTTGTATGTAGGGGATCTGAGAAGAGCTGCTAATGCCACAGCCCCTGTCTTGTGTACAGAGATGCCCACCACTAATTTGAAACATAACCAATTCATAAATTGTATATTTATATATATATATATATATATATATATATATATATATATATATATATATACATATACATACAAGGAGGTGTGATAAAGGGCAAAGCTTCGTCCCAAACGTTGCTGATATCTTTGACTGTGCTTTACCCTAAATTGATGTACTTGCTGAGTGGATTGACTAATTACTCAACCCTTATATATAAATTATATATATATATATATATACTGTATATATATATATATACATATATATATATAGTACATATATATACTGTACTATATATGTGTATGTATGTATTTAAATATATATACACTGCTCAAAAAAATAAAGGGAACACTTAAACAACACAATGTAACTCCAAGTCAATCACACTTCTGTGAAATCAAACTGTCCACTTAGGAAGCAACACTGATTGACAATCAATTTCACATGCTGTTGTGCAAATGGAATAGACAACAGGTGGAAATTATAGGCAATTAGCAAGACACCCCCAATAAAGGAGTTGTTCTGCAGGTGGTGACCACAGACCACTTCTCAGCTCCTATGCTTTCTGGCTGATGTTTTGGTCACTTTTGAAAGCTGGCGGAGCTTTCACTCTAGTGGTAGCATGAGACAGAGTCTACAACCCACACAAGTGGCTCAGGTAGTGCAGCTCATCCAGGATGGCACATCAATGCGAGCTGTGGCAAGAAGGTTTGCTGTGTCTGTCAGCGTAGTGTCCAGAGCATGGAGGCGCTACCAGGAGAGAGGCCAGTACATCAGGAGACGTGCAGGAGGCCGTAGGAGGGCAACAACCCAGCAGCAGGACCACTACCTCCGCCTTTGTGCAAGGAGGAACAGGAGGAGCACTGCCAGAGCCCTGCAAAATGACCTCCAGCAAGCCACAAATGTGCATGTGTCTACTCAAACGATCAGAAACAGACTCCATGAGGGTGGTATGAGGGCACGACGACCACAGGTGGGGGTTGTACTTACAGCCCAACACCGTGCAGGACGTTTGGCATTTGCCAGAGAACACCAAGATTGGCAAATTCGCCACTGGCACCCTGTGCTCTTCACAGATGAAAGCAGGTTCTCACTGAGCACATGTGACAGACATGACAGAGTCTGGAGACGCCAAGGAGAACGTTCTGCTGCCTGCAACATCCTCCAGCATGACCGGTTTGGCAGTGGGTCAGTAATGGTGTGGGGTGGCATTTCTTTGGGGGGCCGCACAGCCCTCCATATGCTCGCCAGAGGTAGCCTGACTGCCATTAGGTACCGAGATGAGATCCTCAGACCCCCTGTGAGACCATATGCTGGTGCGGTTGGCCCTGGGTTCCTCCTAATGCAAGACAATGCTAGACCTCATGTGGCTGAAGTGTGTCAGCAGTTCCTGCAAGACGAAGGCATTGATGCTATGGACTGGGCCGCCCGTTCCCCAGACCTGAATCCAATTGAGCACATCTGGGACATCATGTCTCGCTCCATCCACCAACGCCACGTTGCACCACAGACTGTCCAGTAGTTGGCGGATGCTTTAGTCTAGGTCTGGGAGGAGATCCCTCAGGAGACCATCCGCCACCTCATCAGGAGCTTGCCCAGGCGTTGTAGGGAGGTCATACAGGCACGTGGAGGCCACACACACTACTGAGACTCATTTTGACTTGTTTTAAGGACATTACATCAAAGTTGGATCAGCCTGTAGTGTGTTTTTCTACTTTAATTTTGAGTGTGACTCCAAATCCAGACCTCCATGGGTTAATAAATTTGATTTCCATTGATAATTTTTGTGTGATTTTGTTGTCAGCACATTCAACTATGTAAAGAACAAAGTATTTAATAAGAATATTTCATACATTCAGATCTAGGATGTGTTGTTTAAGTGTTCCTTGAGCAGTGTATATATATATATATAAACACACATTAATATATGTATAGTAGTCTTTAAATCCGACACTCATGCAGCTATTCCTTTCCTTGTCCCTGTGCCTTCACACATATTGGAGCAGACAATATATAGGCAACTAGACAAATGTTGGCACTTGGGTGCATATATAAAGCTGACACCACATAACTACATGCTCAACGTTTCAGTGCTTTATTCCAGTTTAATCAAGGGACATTAACATGTGAGAGAGTGAGAATGTGGACAAGTTAATGCCTGCTATTTACACTGTACTCACAGGGTGTGGTATAGAAGATCTACATTCATTAGGTCTACAGTCATTAGGTCGACCCCATATGGTTAACAGACACAAGGTCGATATGGACAAAAGTTAGACATATGAAAGGTCGACAGGGTCAAAAGGTCCACATGACCATGGCGGACACGAAAATCATGGACACTTTTTTGTGCATTTTTATAATTAGTGTGGATAGTTGTCTCATCAGGAACCACCATTTGTAGAAATGCATCCCTTCACGGACTCGCTTCACTCGCCACACTTCAGGCATGGTGTTTCACTTTGCCCGCCACAAGGTTACTAAAGATTATGATTTGTGACATGGATTGTCAAGTAAGGAACAGGTCCAAAAACATGAAAAAAAAAAACCCAAAACATCTGTTGGCCATATGTGTATCGATTACTGTCATGTTGACCATATGAACACTTCGACCTTTTGAACCATTTCCAGTGTCGTCCTTTCATATGTCGACTTTTTGTTCATGTTGACCTTTTGCCCATGTCGACATTGTGTCTGTCAACCATATGGGATCAACGTAATAACTGTCGACCTAATGTATATAGTCCGGATTTCGTACTGACACACCCTGTAGACAGTATTGATGCCACTGAAACTAATGGACTAAATAATAATAATAATAATAATAATTATTATTATTATTATTATTATTATTATTATTATTATTATTTTATTTATATAGTGCTCTATCTCCAACAGGACTCAAGGCACTTTACAGACATCAAAAACAATGCACATAATACAGAAGATTTAAGTAATACAGCAATAGATCAGCCACACAGACATAAAAAGAAAACCCTGAGCACACAGTTAGCATAATGCAGGATTGGTGTAGGCATTTTGGGTAATAACTTCCAAGGGTTGTGTAATCCATCCTCACAAGGTATCAGGTGCGTCAGCCATCTTGGGTGCACAACATAGGATTACCCTGGGTGAAATAGTCTACCCCTAGAAAAGATGACACAGAATGGGGAGACTGTAGCGTCCTAACGCTCAGAGTAGGGTCCCAACAAAACCACCAGTTCCATGTATTTTTCATCCCATCCACAAGTGTACCAGATGAGGCAGTCATGTTGGGCGCGCTACAAAGATTACACTGTGGGAGCTGAGCCATTCAAGAGCCCAGTGCATATATAGGGAAACTGACACTTGTGTATTAGTAGTAGAAGTTGATATACCCTCTGTGGAAAGATCCACATGAAGAACATCTTGCCCGCGGAGGAACCTTCCAAGGCCACCATCTGGGTTGCACTGTGGAGGTCACACTGGCAGGGTGTGCAGTCAGTGAAGGTACATATTACAGGAATAGTACACAGTGGGGTGGAAGAAGAGAAATAAAAACACATATGGTTAGAAAACATCCGCAGCTAACCAATGGAAGGTGGAAAATTAGGATAACATAATGACTCTGAGATTTGAGGTTGTAATGCTGTCCTTATGTAGTATTGTTGGTTTGTTGTTTGTTTGCCTTCCATTTTCTTTTGGTTTAACGCAGGTATAACGATACTATTGATTTTAAGCTGGCGCTTTATAATAGGCACTTCATATACTACTAGGCACTTGAGCATCCCAAAGGACTGGCGTCCTAACCTATACTGAATAAATAAGCCTACAGAAATATGTGTTCATCCTGATTACAACCCCACACAACAACCCTCCACCTCCAGTAAAAGGTGCTAATCAAATCTAACAAATGTAAGGTCAGTTTACCACACTCAATCACTATAAAGGCCCATACACACTAGAAGACTTGAAAGATGTGAAAGATGAACGATGTGGAAGATGAACCATGTGTAAGATACGCAATTTTCCTTGAATACCCTGACAAACGAGTCTGAGTGTACACACTGAGCTTTTTTACAAACGATCTGAACGACGTACGATCTGCTCTGCTGGGATTGAGGGGATTGAGCTGTATGCATGGAAGACTGACAACTTGCTTCCAATGACCACGAGTGCCTGCATCGTTCATCATTTGCTGTGTATGTACACACTAGAACGATCTGAACGATCAGATCATTCATAACCGTCGTTATCCCTCATATGTATGGAAAATATCTTTGAGTGTGTACGGGCGTACAGATATAAGTTCTTAACATAGTACAGATATAAATCAATTTATAACAGCTTTCTAAAGTTTTAAATGTGCAATCTAATCACTGCTGTTATAAAAACACAGATCACTAAACTTCAATGAAAGTATTAGTTGATCAAATTACCTAGTAATACTTTAGTAAAAGCAGTTGAGATACTCTGCAATAGCGATCTGAGTAGGTTTACCTAGTAATACTTTAGTAAAAGCAGTTGAGATACTCTGCAATAGCGATCTGAGTAGGTTTACCTAGTAATACTTTAGTAAAAGCAGTTGAGATACTCTGCAATAGCGATCTGAGTAGGTTTACCTAGTAATACTTTAGTAAAAGCAGTTGAGATACTCTGCAATAGCGATCTGAGTAGGTTTACCTAGTAATACTAAAGTAAAATCAGTTGGGATACTCTGTAATAGTTGAGATACACTAGACCATACTACAACCTGGCCCCTTGACCAAATATTGAGGGGTGGGGGATGGGGGGGGTCCCTGTAAAAATCCCCTCAACTTGAAGCCAAATAACTTCTTGGTTCACAGGTCACAGCCATGGAGGACGTAATCATCCAGCACGCTTAAACATAACACAATGAGGACTGTTATATTCTTTGGAGGGGGGGGGGGATAAATCAGAGATCTATATATTGAATTGGGATTATTATTATTATTACATTTTATTTATAGGGCGCCACAAGTGTTTCGCAGCACCGTACAAAGGACAGTACAGGGAGACAAAACTTAGCATAACAGTAAATAAATAACAAAAATGGAGTGCAGGTAACAAAGAGCAACACAAATCTCAAAACATAATACAGCTTAGATGTAAGTAGCGAAGGAGTTATTATTGTACTACTTGGGGCTGGCGGCCATAGATAGAGATGAGCCTTTACCAGCAGGAGAAAAAGCAGGTAAAGATGGTCGCTGAGTGAAATGTGTCAAGAAGAGGCTTAGACAAGAGGAAAGATGGCCCTGCTCTGAAGAGCTAACAATCTAGTGGGATCATCAGTGCCATTACCTGTATTGCTTTTAAGGCACAATGATCACTATGGCTACATGCAGTAGCCGTAGTGATTAAGACCTGATCACTGGTCTGCTAAATTTGTAGTGCTGCATTCAGATAGTCGCCGCCCAAGGGGAGTGTATAATCGCCGTGCAAGTGTGTGATCGCATGTGTACGCCGTGCTGCAAAAAAAAACCTCAGTCAGTAGACAGCTGCAAATCCGTTCTCACCTCGCTCACCATTGATTGATTTTTCCACTGTGTGCAGTCTGTGCGCAGTCCAGAACTTACTCCTTCAGAGAACAAGCTGATCGGGTCCGGAACTGACGTCACACACCCTCCCTGAAAACGCTTGTGAACGCCTGCGTTTTCCCTGACACTCCCAGAAAATGGTCAGTTACCACCCACAAATGGCCTCTTCCTGTCAATCAGCATTCGAATGGCTGTGCGATTGTAATTTTCGCACCAGACTGTCGCTGTCCGGCGATGCCTGTTGTTTGCTGACGCGCATGCGCCTTGCATTGCTATGCATGCGCAGCCTATCGCTGATCACCCACTGGGGCAGATGTATTAACCTGGAGAAGGCATAAGGAAGTGATAAACCAGTGATAAATGCAAGGTGATAAGCACACCAGCCAATCAGCTCCAATATGTAAATTAACAGTTAGGATCTGATTGGCTGCTGCCTTTATCACCTTGCACATATCACTGGTTTATCACTTCCTTATGCCGTCTCCAGGTTAATACATCTGCCACCAGGGCCGGACTGGGACAAAAAATAGCCCCTGGCATTTTTGAAGCACACAGGCCCACCTCGGTGTCAGCATCTGACTCCTCCCCTTACTATTCCCGACTCCTCCTACTTCTTAGTCTATGCTCTTACAAATATAACAACATACAAGTGTACATCATTCTATATTAAAATACACACAACCATTGGTTGAAGTGGAAATGTTGAAGTGGGGGTATGGAAAAATAAAGGTTGTAACTAAGCGTGTGCGCTCCAGAAAAGGGGCGTGGATACGCACGCGCCCCATTCACTAGAATGAGAGCGTCTGTGTGCACTCCCGGCGGGCTAAGTGGCGACCAATCAGACAGAGAGTGTCCCATAGAGGCACTGCGTGCGCGCGCCAAAAAATGGGTGTGGCCAATTAAAATGGGACATGATACACAGACATATGCCCCCAATAGTGCAGTGCGAGATCCACAATTGCCCCCACAGTGCCAGGTATACAAACGCCCCCACAGTGCCAGGTATACAAATGCCTCCACAGTGCCAGGTATACAAATGCCCCACAGTGCCAGATCCACAAATGCTCCACAGTGCCAGGTATACAAATGACCCCACAGTGCCAGATCCACAAATGCCCCACAGTGCCAGGTATACAAATGCCCCCACAGTGCCAGATCCACAAATGCCCCCACAGTGTAGGTTATACAAATGCCCCCACTGTGCCAGATCCACAAATGCCCCCACAGTGCCAAGTATACAAATGCCCCCACAGTGCCAGGTATACAAATGCCTCCACAGTGCCAGGTATATAAATGCCCCCAGAGTGCCAGATCCACAAATGCCCCACAGTGCCAGGTATACAAATGCCCCCACAGTGCCAGATCCACAAATGCCCCACAGTGCCAGGTATACAAATGCCCCCACAGTGCCAGATCCACAAATGCCCTCACAGTGCCAGGTATACAAATGCCCCCACAGTACCAGATCCACAATTGCCCCCACAGTGGGGGTAATTCCAAGTTGATCGCAGCAGGATTTTTGTTAGCAGTTGGGCAAAACCATGGTGGTCATTCCGAGTTGTT
This sequence comes from Pseudophryne corroboree, assembly GCF_028390025.1. Taxonomy (NCBI): domain Eukaryota; kingdom Metazoa; phylum Chordata; class Amphibia; order Anura; family Myobatrachidae; genus Pseudophryne; species Pseudophryne corroboree. The sequence goes on along the minus strand of NC_086449.1, from coordinate 264,833,088 downwards.
CGCTCTGTAAATTTTTTCGCATCGCAGCGATTTTCCGCTTAGTGCGCATGCGCAATGTCCGCACTGCGACTGCGCCAAGTAAATTTGCTATGCTGTTAGGTATTTTACTCACGGTTTTTTCTTCATTCTGGTGATCGTAATGTGATTGACAGGAAGTGGGTGTTTCTGGGCGGAAACAGGCCGTTTTATGGGTGTGTGCGAAAAAACGCTACCGTTTCTGGGAAAAACGCGGGAGTGGCTGGAGAAACGGAGGAGTGTCTGGGCGAACGCTGGGTGTGTTTGTGACGTCAAACCAGGAACGACAAGCCCTGAACTGATCGCAGATGCCGAGTAAGTCTGGAGCTACTCAGAAACTGCTAAGAGGTGTGTAGTCGCAATTTTGAGAATCTTTCGTTCGCAATTTTAATATGCTAAGATTCACTCCCAGTAGGCGGCGGCTTAGCGTGTGCAAAGCTGCTAAAAGCAGCTTGCGAGCGAACAACTCGGAATGAGGGCCCATGTGCACTGCAGGGGAGGCAGATTTAACATGTGCAGAGAGAGATAGATTTGGGTGTGGTGTGTTCAACCTGCAATCTAAATTGCAGTGTAAAAATAAAGCAGCCAGTATTTACCCTGCACAGAAACAAAATACCCCTCCCAAATCTAACTCTATCTGCACATGTTATATCTGCCTACCCTGCAGTGCACATGGTTTTGCCCAACTGCTAACAAAAATCCTACTGCGATCAACTTGGAATTACCCCCAGTGTCAGGTAATACCTGACACTGTGGGGGTAATTGTGGATCTGTCACTGTGGGGGCAATTGTATACCTGACAGGTATACAAATGCCCACACAGTGCCAGGTATACAAATGCCCCCACAGTGCCAGGTAAACAATTGCCCCCACAGTGCCAGGTATACAAATGCCCCACAGTGCCAGCCAATTGCCCCCACAGTGCCAGGTATACAATTGCCCCCACAGCAGTGCTGCAGCTGCTTACCGCTGCTGCTTCTGCTGCTGCTCCTCCGGCTGTGATGTGAGGGTGTCTGGACTCTGATTGGCTCACGAACCGGCGGCTGGTGTGAAGTCCGCTACACGCTGCCAGACATAGCCGCGCTGGCGCTCTCTCCTCTCCTGACGGCTGAGACACGCTGCCGCCGGACTGAGCGGCAGAGTGTCTCAGTGACACAAGCGGGGGAAGGGGGGGGGGGGGGGGGGGCTATTGTTTAAATCTGCAGTCGGCTCGGAAGCATTTGCCAGAAGTGCCAGATGGCCAGTCTGGCCCTGTCTGCCACACTGTGCGAAAATGTACAGCAGCGATCAGCTCTGAATCACCCCCAAGGTTTTTCGTGGAATCACAAGTGAGCAGAACACAATACATGAATAAGCCCTGAAAAGGGGATCCGGTCTTTAGGTCGACAGTAAATAAGTCGACACTATCTAGGTCGACCACTATTGGTCGGCAGTATGTAGGTCGACATGTACTAGGTCGACATGACAAAAGGTCAACATGATTTTTTGGGAAAATGTTTTATTTTTTTTACTTTTTCATACTTTACGATCCATGTGGACTACAATTGGGAATGGTAATCCCAAGCATGGCGTGCAAAGCGAGCCATGCAAGGGGACACGGTGCACTAATTGGGGTTCACGTCAAAAAAGAGTAAAAAACTCATGTCGACCTAGTACATGTCGACCTAGAGTCCCTGTCGCTTTAGAAACCATGTCGACCTACTTACTGTCGACCAATAGTGGTCGACTTAGACACTGTCAACCTAAGTCTAATCTACCTAACATACCACACCCCCTGAAAAGTATCAGTGTCCTGTCATCAACAAGTACATCTTACTAACTAACCTGTCAGTTTTTCCATGTATTACTGTAGGCATTCTACAGTACATCGGGCAAATTGCAATCCAACCGCAATAATTACGTTCGGCCCGCGGGCACATGCGCAGGTCCTGGCCTGAGCATGTGACCGCATTTAATGCGGGTGCCCCACAGTATTTGAGAACGCTTCTGCCTGATTGACAGGCAGAGGCGCTCGCAGGGCGGCAACGCTCCGTTTCCAAGGCGGAGATGGGGCGTTGCAAGGGCAGCGGTTTACAAACGGGGGTGTGGTGGCTGCGTTATCAGGGCTCCGATAAAAAGGATGGGGGCGGGCCTCCTGCCATCGCAGCCAGGCTGCGCCGACGGAAGGCTTACATAATTTCTGTGACAGTGCACTAATTGCGGTGCAATCACAGTTAGTGCGTGGTTGCAGATGGGCGGCGGGTAGCATGCTGGGCGGCTTTGCCATGCGATGGGTGGCACCCAGCATGCAAATCAAAGGATTGCAAATTCTGCTAGAAAGCAGAATTTGCAATCCTTACTGAATGAGGTCCATTCAGCAGAATCAGCCTTCTGTATTTAATATACAGATGTCACCAGAGGCTCCATCAGCCTTCGTGCTTAATTAAATCTGCACCATAATGTACTGGAATAGCAATTATATCTCCTGGCGGTAAAGAACTTTATGGCTGCTTTGTATAAGGCAGCATCTTCCACCAATATTAAAGCTGTGGCGACTGTCATTTCTGTGCAGCCTCTGTTCAGTTGATACGACTAGAGGTAGTGTAAGGTTGAAACATGAATGATGGACTAGTCTTATAAAAATCAGACTGTCAGCTATTGGGAAGTATGACTGTCTTTCACCATTTTTCTTAACTTAACATCTATCCTTCAACAGACGTTCCATGGGAACATTAGTCCCCTAAGCTGAGCAATCTTTAAGTTATAGCATTGCATAACAGCACTGAACAGCTTATTCATAATGATGAACTTTTCAGGGTGGAGTTCTCATTAAATCAATCTTTCAACCGTTCTAGTTTTAGAAAGCAGAGCTAGAAAAAGCAGTGTGAAGCACATTTGTCACCACGTTACAAATCATAGAAGTATGAAGAGTATGTGTGTGTGTATAGGAGATTCTGCTTCTTGACCAGAAATAGAATGACACTATCAGCAGGATGTACTAAAGTGAAAATGCGGTAATTACACCATTTTCAGTGGTTTTACAGCATTTTTTTATGTACTTATCTATGGGTCTTTGTCGCAAAGGGTTTTGCTGGCATTACCCTGTAGAAGCCTATGGGGTTCTTCCACAATGCGATATAGCGAGGGTTCCATCATGGAACCCTTCCAGCATCCCCTGCGGCCGCCACTGGACTGTACATGCGCAGATGGACTCCTGGGTCATAGACCTGGAGGTCCAGCAGGTGCAGCGCATCGCAAATGACAGCTCTTATCAGGAAAGATGTCCTTTGCGATACTATTGGCATATGTTAGTACATATGTGATTAGTACTATTAATGCAATAAGTGGCGGAATGTACTGTGATCCTTTGGTACATCCCTCCCAATATGTTATCTGAATGCAGAGAGTGCAGGGATCATCTGTAAAATGGGTCTGGGACTCCAGGTCGACACCAAAAAGGTCGACACCAATTGGTCAACACACCTTAGGTCGACATGGACAAAAGGTCGACATGTACAAAATGTTGACATGGAAAAAGGTTGACATGAGTTTTTAATGTTTTTTTGGTGTCGTTTTCTTCGTAGAGTGACCGGGAACCCCAATTAGTGCACCGCGTCCCTTCGCATGGCTCACTTCCATCGCCATGCTTCGGGCAAGGTGCCTCTCTGCGCTCGGCACAGGATACCGTTCCCAGTCGTAGTCCACGTGGATCGTAAAGTATGAAAAAGTTTTTTTGTTAAAAATGTGAAAAATGCATGTCGACCTTTTTCCACGTCGACCTTGTTCATGCCGACCTTTTGACCATGTCGACCTTTTCCCATGTCGAACTAAGGTGTGTCGACCAACTGGTGTCGACCTACGGTGTGTCGACATTTTTGGTGTCGACCTGGAGTCCAGATACCCTGTAAAATAGGGCTGTCACTCCAAGCCTCGGTTTGAAGATGGCATTGCACCTTAAGGGCCCTACACATTTCCCGATGCGCCGCCGAGGTGCCCGACGGCCGATACGGCCGACGAGCGACCCGGCGGCGGGGGGGCAGTGACGGGGGGAGTGAAGTTTCTTCACTCCCCCCGTCACGAGGCTGCATTGAAGTGCAGGCAAATATGGACGAGATCGTCCATATTGGCCTGCATGCACAGCCGACGGGAGACCAGCGATGAACGAGCGCGGGGACGCGCATCGTTCATTGCTGGAGTCTCCACACTGAAAGATATGAACGAGTTCTCGTTCATTTATGAACGAGATCGTTCATATCTTTCAGAAAATCGGCCAGTGTGTAGGGCCTATTACTTGTCAATTATGCCAGGTATTTCTGGGAGACTAGTCTCCAGGGAGAGTATTCAACCCTACTGGAGTGCACCCACTTCCCCAGTGAAGTGGGTGATTCGGTAGCATGATGATGTGATTTGCCAGCCCACAGCTGTCACCACTCCCACAATCAGTCACTTCTGAGAGCATAATCTTTAATAAAAGTGTGACATTTTCCCAGTCAGAATTTACTGAGGATTAAATCTGTAATGCCTTGTGGATCATGCACCAGAAATAAAGAGATGATAGTCTGTACTGATAGGCTAGGAGCATGGTGTTATATATAACAGGTAAGTCTATGGTATAGCACAGTGTTAATATGTACAACACAATCACTGGCTTTGCCAGAGCCGGCCCTAACCAATATGATGCCCTAGGCAATATTTTGGCTGGTGCCCCCTAGCACCACCGCTAGGTCCGCCTCTGACCCTGCGCCCTTTTCCAAGGATCCATAGCAGTCCTTTTTTTGTTTTCCTACCCCCTGTAATTTAAATAAGAACAGTGTGCACATTCAGCACACAGCCCAAAAAGGTATGAGTTTTTGCTGGCAAGGGGCACGGCCACACATTAGTACCCGCAATTCAAATTATGCCTCACAGTAGTGCAACTTTATTCACAATTTATCATACGATAGTGTCCCTTATTCACATTACATCACACAGTAGTACCAATTTACCTTATATACGTTACTTCTCACAGTAGTGCCCCTTATTCACATAATATCATACTGAATCGCTCCTTATTCACATTACAGCACACCATATTGCTCTTTATTCTCATTACACCACACCATATTGCTCCCTATTCACATTACACTATACCATATTGCTCTTTATTCACATTAGACCACACAGTAGTGCCCTTTCTATACATTACGCCACACAGTAGAGCACCTTAAACACATAATGCCACACATTGGTAATGCATTTATACACATAATACCACACAGTAATGCCCCTTACACATGACACACATTATTAATGTCCTTATAAACATAATGCGCCTTACACATTATGCCAACCCTTATTAATGCCCTTATACACATAATTTCCCTTACACATATGCCGCACATTGTTAATGCCCTTATACACATAATGACACACATAATGTCCCTTACACATATGCTGCACATTATTAGTGCCCTTATACACATAATGACACACATAGTGCCCCTTACACATATGTTACACATTATTAATACCCTTATACAAATAATGATACATATAGTTCCTGGCGTGAGTCAACTGGCAGCTCTGCTAATGTCGGGTGCCTATTTTTTATGAAAATGCATCTTATTTGCATTGCTATGTGGCTAGGATGCACAAGCAGCTTCTGCTGATGAAAATGATATGCAGCATGCCTATATACTGTGGGAGACTGTGGCTGTATCTGCATACGAAATGCTACACACAGAATATAGGCATGCCGCATATCATTTTAATCAGAAGCTGCTTGTGCCCCTAGACATACCAGATGCCCTAGGCAATTGCCTAGTTTGCCTATGCCTAAGGCCGGCTCTGGGCTTTGCCCAGTTACAGGCTCTATTGACACAACCAGGTTAACGCACACAAAATGCCTCTTGCTTTTTCTGACGTGTACAAGTTTGTGGGAAGACACAATTGTGATGGATGGTGTAGCTGACAAGGTAATTATTGTACTATTTTGCTACAGGCTGTTTTGTGTTCTAGAGAAATGTAGTTAGGATAGGTGTGTAACATAAGCTGGCAGGAGAAGTAAATGTGTTTGTATTAGACACAGGACCATGTCAAATGATATGGTGATTTAAAGCCAATAATTTGGGGAGGTCCAGTGACCTCAGTAATCCGGCATGTATTTATGTCATGTATTTGTAGCACTGTGTACACAAAGAAATCATGTGTATCAAATGGGAAAAGCAGTTGTCATAATAAAGTTTTCACATGTGTTTTTTTTTAAATGATAGCCTGTGATAGGCATGAAGAGAGGCAGGATCAAATGAACGTAAATCCAGCCAACAGTCATCCCACTTGGATAACCATGCACAATCAAGGTACATATGGAGATTTCAGTTTATACACCTCTAAATATTAGGCTGGTGTCAGAATCCTCCCATAACAGGTGCAAATTAAAAGGTAAATAATATGCAAATAGTTATATTTAAATAATAATAATAAAGTCTATAAACATAAAATAGTAGGGGAGAGTTAAGAGCGGAGGGGACCTGTGAACAACTTCTGTGCAGAGTCTACTGTGCATGTTCCCGGTGATTCCTCTACAGCACAAATCTTCAGTGTTTTCTAGTGATGAGCGGGTTTGGTTCCTCGGAAACCGAACCCCCCCCGAACTTCACCCATTTTACACGGGTCCGAGGCATACTCGGATTCTCCCGTATGGCTCGGTTAATCCGAGTGCGCCCGAACGTCATCATCCCGCTGTCGGATTCTCGCGAGATTCGGATTCTATATAAGGAGCCGCGCGTCGCCGTCATTTTCACTCGTGCATTGGAAATGTTAGGGAGAGGACGTGGCTGGCGTCCTCTCCGTTTGTGCTTATTGCTTAATTGTGGGGAGTGGGGAGCAGCTGTATTATATAGGAGGAGTACAGTGCAGAGTTTTGCTGATCAGTGACCACCAGTTTTATCCGTTCTCTGCCTGAAAAACGCTCCATATCTGTACTCAGTGTGCTGCATATATCTGTGCTCACACTGCTTTATTGTGGGTACTGGGGACCACCAGTATATTATATAGGAGGAGTACAGTGCAGAGTTTTGCTGACCAGTGACCACCAGTATATATAGCAGTACGGTACGGAAGGCCACTGCTCTACCTACCTCTGTGTCGTCAAGTATACTATCCATCTAGATTCTATACCTGTGGTGCATTTTAGTTTTGCAGTTTGCTGACAGTGACCACCAGTATATATAGCAGTACGGTACGGAAGGCCACTGCTCTACCTACCTCTGTGTCGTCAAGTATACTATCCATCTAGATTCTATACCTGTGGTGCATTTTAGTTTTGCAGTTTGCTGACAGTGACCACCAGTATATATAGCAGTACGGTACGGAAGGCCACTGCTCTACCTACCTCTGTGTCGTCAAGTATACTATCCATCTAGATTCTATACCTGTGGTGCATTTTAGTTTTGCAGTTTGCTGACAGTGACCACCAGTATATATAGCAGTACGGTACGGAAGGCCACTGCTCTACCTACCTCTGTGTCGTCAAGTATACTATCCATCTAGATTCTATACCTGTGGTGCATTTTAGTTTTGCAGTTTGCTGACAGTGACCACCAGTATATATAGCAGTACGGTACGGAAGGCCACTGCTCTACCTACCTCTGTGTCGTCAAGTATACTATCCATCCATACCTGTGGTGCATTTCAGTTGTGCGCAGTATATATAGTAGTAGGCCATTGCTATTGATACTGGCATATAATTCCACACATTAAAAAATGGAGAACAAAAATGTGGAGGTTAAAATAGGGAAAGATCAAGATCCACTTCCACCACATGCTGAAGCTGCTGCCACTAGTCATGGCCAAGACGATGAAATGCCATCAACGTTGTCTGCCAAGGCCGATGCCCAATGTCATAGTAGAGAGCATGTAAAATCCAAAAAACAAAAGTTCAGTAAAATGACCCAAAAATCAAAATTGAAAGCGTCTGATGAGAAGCGTAAACTTGCCAATATGCCATTTACGACACGGAGTGGCAAGGAACGGATGAGGCCCTGGCCTATGTTCATGGCTAGTGGTTCAGCTTCACATGAGGATGGAAGCACTCATCCTCTCGCTAGAAAACTGCAGTGCCACTCCTAGATGGGCCAGGTGTTTGTGTCGGCCACTTGGGTCGCTTAGCTTAGTCACACAGCTACCTCATTGCGCCTCTTTTTTTCTCTGCATCATGTGCTGTTTGGGGACTATTTTTTGAAGTGCCATCCTGTCTGACACTGCAGTGCCACTCCTAGATGGGCCAGGTGTTTGTGTCGGCCACTTGTGTCGCTAAGCTTAGTCACACAGCGACCTTGGTGCGCCTCTTTTTTTATTTGCATCATGTGCTGTTTGGGGACTATTTTTTTGAAGTGCCATCCTGCCTGACACTGCAGTGCCACTCCTAGATGGGCCAGGTGTTTGTGTCGGCCACTTGGGTCGCTTAGCTTAGTCACACAGCTACCTCATTGCGCCTCTTTTTTTCTTTGCATCATGTGCTGTTTGGGGACTATTTTTTTGAAGTGCCATCTTGTCTGACACTGCAGTGCCACTCCTAGATGGGCCAGGTGTTTGTGTCGGCCACTTGGGTCGCTTAGCTTAGTCACACAGCTACCTCATTGCGCCTCTTTTTTTCTCTGCATCATGTGCTGTTTGGGGACTATTTTTTTTAAGTGTCATCCTGTCTGACACTGCAGTGCCACTCCTAGATGGGCCAGGTGTTTGTGTCGGCCACTTGTGTCGCTTAGCTTAGTCACACAGCGACCTTGGTGCGCCTCTTTTTTTCTTTGCATCATGTGCTGTTTGGGGACTATTTTTTTGAAGTGCCATCCTGCCTGACACTGCAGTGCCACTCCTAGATGGGCCAGGTGTTTGTGTCGGCCACTTGGGTCGCTTAGCTTAGTCACACAGCTACCTCATTGCGCCTCTTTTTTTATTTGCATCATGTGCTGTTTGGGGACTATTTTTTTGAAGTGCCATCTTGTCTGACACTGCAGTGCCACTCCTAGATGAGCCAGGTGTTTGTGTCGGCCACTTGGGTCACTTAGCTTAGTCACACAGCTACCTCATTGCGCCTCTTTTTTTCTCTGCATCATGTGCTGTTTGGGGACTATTTTTTGAAGTGCCATCCTGTCTGACACTGCAGTGCCACTCCTAGATGGGCCAGGTATTTGTGTCGGCCACTTGTGTCACTTAGCTTAGTCACACAGCGACCTTGGTGCGTCTCTTTTTTTATTTGCATCATGTGCTGTTTGGGGACTATTTTTTTGAAGTGCCATCCTGCCTGACACTGCAGTGCCACTCCTAGATGGGCCAGGTGTTTGTGTCGGCCACTTGGGTCGCTTAGCTTAGTCACACAGCTACCTCATTGCGCCTCTTTTTTTCTTTGCATCATGTGCTGTTTGGGGACTATTTTTTTGAAGTGCCATCTTGTCTGACACTGCAGTGCCACTCCTAGATGGGCCAGGTGTTTGTGTCGGCCACTTGGGTCACTTAGCTTAGTCACACAGCTACCTCATTGCGCCTCTTTTTTTCTCTGCATCATGTGCTGTTTGGGGACTATTTTTTTGAAGTGCCAGCCTGTCTGACACTGCAGTGCCACTCCTAGATGGGCCAGGTGTTTGTGTCGGCCACTTGTGTCGCTTAGCTTAGTCACACAGCGACCTTGGTGCGCCTCTTTTTTTCTTTGCATCATGTGCTGTTTGGGGACTATTTTTTTGAAGTGCCATCCTGCCTGACACTGCAGTGCCACTCCTAGATGGGCCAGGTGTTTGTGTCGGCCACTTGTGTCGCTTAGCTTAGCCATCCAGCGACCTCGGTGCAAATTTTAGGACTAAAAAAAATATTGTGAGGTGTGAGGTGTTCAGAATAGACTGAAAATGAGTGTAAATTATGGTTATTGACGTTAATAATACTATGGGATCAAAATGATCCCCAAATTCCATGATTTTAGCTGTTTTTGAGGTTTTTTTTGTAAAAAACACCCGAATCCTAAACACACCCGAATCCGACAAAAAAATTTCAGGGAGGTTTTGGCAAAACGCGTCCGAATCCAAAACACGGCCGCGGAACCGAATCCAAAACCAAAACACAAAACCCGAAAAATTTCCGGTGCACATCACTAGTGTTTTCTATAGAGAGGTTGGTATAATATTTGTGTGCAGGGTATGAGGTGTGTGGCCCCTGGGCCAAAGGCGGATTTATAATGGGTGCAGATTGTGTTGTGCAGGTGGGCCCTCACCACATCCTACACCCAGAGTATACTACCTTTTACCAGCAAGCGGGTCCCTTCTCTGCAGCTCCATCTTCTCATTGACATCTTTGGGAAGATGGTGCTGCGCAGTGAAAGCAAAGACTCAGGCACCGTGCCAGAGCCTTTGCTCTCTAGTGATCTTATCAAATATCAATGGGAAGATCGCGCAGCCTAGATTCTCTATTAAAGAGATTTCCTCAATCACCTGCTCCACTCGGGCAATAGAGAGCCTGGCTGAGCCCAGGTACTTTTCAGGGGGCATGGCCTAATCACAGGAAGAGTACTGGGATGAGGAGAAGAGGTGCAGCTGCTGCTGCCAGATAGTGGGGAGGGGGCCCAGGCCCCATACTGGGCCCCTCCATCAGACCTAGGCCCGGGTAATAAGTACCCTCTAACCAGGGTTGCCTACCATCCCGCATTTAGCGGGAGGCTCACGATTTTTAAGTGAGCCTCCCGCTGCCCCGCTTACCTTGCCTGCCCTCCCGGTTTTTAAAGCAGCTCCCTGTAAATCCGGACAGCGCATGCGCTAGTCCGGAAATGCGGGGGGCGGAGCTTGCACTGAAGAGGTCACAGCTGGCGGCTACCGCGGGGTTGTGGGTAGCGGTGGCCGTCCTGCTGTGCATACCGAGTCGGGCAGTCTGAGGCTGAGCGGAGGCAGGAGAATGATTAGCAGAGCAGCTGGTCTATTGACAGCCAGTTGCTCTGCTTTACTGCTGCTGGCCCCGCCCACCTCACTCAGAGTGGGCTGCGTGTAACACACAGCCCAGCTTACCTCTTCCTGGTCCTGCAATCTGCTTATGGCTGCCCAGTGCTGACTCCCCCACTACACTATCCTGGGACAGCTCCCTGATCCTCACAGGAAAGAGCAGCAAAGCCAGCAGGTGGGTGCTGTGTGTACTGGGGTTTATATGGGGAAGGGGGGGGGGGGGGGATGTTTGGGCTGTGTATAATACAATGTTATATGGTACTTTGTGTAATATGGGGGAGGGCTGTGTATAATGTGCTATTTGGACGTAATATGGGGTGGGGGCTGTGTGTGCTGTGCATAATGTAATATGGTAGTGGGTGTAATACTGGGGAGGGGAACTGTGTGAAATGTAAAGTGTTACTGTGTATAATGTTGGGGGGGGGCTGTGTATAATATAATGCAGGCTTGCCTACCCTCCCGCTGCATCCACCACCCCCCACCCAACCCTCGGTTTTCACTGTGAAAAATCAGGACTGTGCATGCGCTAGTCCGGAAATGCCGCAGGCGGGGCCTGCATAGGAGACTTCATGACGGATGCGCTATTTCACCAGGGATGGATGCGCTTCGGGAGAGAGGGTCAATCCGGCTCCTGCAAGTGTGCTGTATCCTAAATTCCATCCTCAGTGCAGGGAGCTGCTGGTGAGGGAAGAGCTAGTGTATTCGTCATTTACCCAGGCACTTAGCGCCACCTTCCCCCCCCCGCAGCCAGTGCAGAACACTGGCAGCTGGCACTGCTGCTGGGTAGCTCTTTCCTGTGTCAATATGTACCCTGGTCCAGCTGCTGCTTTGTTCAGAGGCGGAACTACCGCCAGTGCAACCAGTGCGTTGCACTGGGGCCCGCCACTGTCCAGGGGCCCAAAGCATGTAATGAGTCACACTGACTCATTACATGCCGCTGTGTGCTGCGGGCAACCGCTGCCCGCAGCACACAGCCGCCCGGAGAGAAGCGGAGCGGACACGGGGGAAGGAGGAGGAGGGAGCCGCAGCAGCGCTTTGTTACTGGTGGAGGCGCTGCTGCTGCTGTCCCTCTGCTTCACTATAGGCTGTCTTCCGCCGCTGTGAAGCGCATCCCAGCATTCACAGCGGCGGAGGACAGCCTATGGTGAAGGACTGGGACAGCAGCAGCTGCGCCTCCACCAATAACACAGCGCTGCTGCGGCTCCCTCCTCCACCTCCCTCCTCCTCCTTCTCATCCTGCCCGGGAATCGTGATCTCTGCCAAAAGCTGCACCGAGGAGCCCGAGCCAGCGGAGACGGTAAGTATAATTCCTTCCTTCCCTTCCTTCCTTCCTTCCTTCCTTCCTTCCTTCCTTCCTTCCTTCCTTCCTTCCTCCCTCCCTTCCTCCCTCCCTTCCTTCCTTCCTTCCTCTTCCTATGTGTAAAAAGGGGACGCTGTCTGCCGCCATGTGTAAAAAGGGCACGCTGTCTGCCGCCATGTGTAAAAAGGGCACGCTGTCTGCCGCCATGTGTAAAAGGGTCTCTACCTGGTGTAGTGGTGCTACTGTGCAGCGTAATTTGAATAATGGAGACTACTGTGCACCGTTTTATGAATTGGTATTATTTTGTGGCCACACCCCTTCCCCACGAAGCCACGCCCTTATGTATTTTTGCGCGCGCCTACGGCCTGTTAAAACGTAAGGGAATTTAATAAACTAGACTGCGTCAAGGTGACCATGGTGTCTGAGTTGGGCAGGAGAAAGGGAGGAAGCTGGGTGCTGAATGTCACAGACAATAACTGCACTCTGAAAGTGCACTCGCTGACAGACATCTATGCTCTCTCTGGTGGTAGGTAATGTCTGTGACACTCAGCACCCAGTTTCTTCCCTTTCTCCTGTCTTTAGGTCTTGGGTTAGTGTAAAAGCAACCAATCTCACAGTGGCCTCACTTAAAAGGAATAAATGTTATTTGTACAGTTGTATATGCAAGTTCTCATTTGGGAGCAAAGGTGTCCAAGGTGATTTTTAAATTAAATAAAGTGATCTCACATTGCCAATAAGCCAGCAGCTCAGCTGCAGGCCACACCCCTGAGTGGCACTATATACGCCCATAGGTGGAGCTAGACACGCCCTTTGGGTGGAATATGACACGCCCCTTCAGCGTTGCATAGCGCATTCTGCTACCACCTGCAATCTCCCTGAAACTAGTTTTCAACAGCAGGCAAGTATGCCTCTAACCCCCCTGCCCCCCCCCCCCCCCCCTGCCCCCCTTGGCACCGTTGCCTCCACTAGAAGTCTGCGATAGCTGCAGACCCACAAAAGACTAGAAATCCAGATTACACTCATGGCATCTCAGTCCAAGTACAAAAGGGTCTGTAGAAAAACTCAATCTGCGCAGTGAGCTGAGAAAATGCAGCAAATACTTTGAACATGCAGAAGTGAAAACACTATTTGCTTGAAAGATAATATGAATATAGAGATGTGTCTAAGTACATAGGGCTGTCCACAAGTAGATATTTTAAACCATTCCTGGTTTATATAACCACCCTTATTATAACTAATGTTACCCAAGTAGACACTGGGAAAACAAAACATGTATATTTTTTAAGGGTAAATATAAAATGTATTATACAGTTGAGAAACATAAAGTGCATACAGTGTGTACATAAAAGTGCATAAATAAATTCAAACTGGTTCCCCCTTTGCTCATACCATTTATAGCTGGTGGTGTGTGCAAACAGATGGTGACAGCCAAGTGTCTGAATAAATGGCAAGGTTCAACAACACACCACCGGATATTGGTGGTCATATTGTTCGCTAGCTGTTTTTGTTCGCAGCACAGCGATTAGGTAAAAAAGCGGCACTTCTGCGCATGCGTATGCGGCGCAATGCGCACGCGCGACGTACTTTCACAACAGCCAAAGTACTCTCACACAAGGTCTAGCGAAGCTTTTCAGTCGCACTGCTGGCCGCAGAGTGATTGACAGGAAAGGGGTGTTTCTGGGAGGTCACTGACCGTTTTCGGGGAGTGTGTGGAAAAACGCAGGCGTGTCAGATACAAACGCAGGCGTGCTTACGGAAACGTAGGGCGTGTTCGTGACGTCAAAACAGGAACTAAATAGTCTGAAGTGATCGCAAGGTAGGAGAAGGTCTGGAGCTGCTCAGAAACTACACAATCTTTTCTTGTAGCCGCGCTGCGATCCTTTCGGTCGCACTTCTGCTAAGCTAAGATACCCTCCCAGAGGGCGGTGGCTTAGCGTTTGCATGGCTGCTAAAAGCAGCTGGCGAGTGAACAACTCGGAATGAGGGCCATTAGCCTAATAAGAGTCCCAAAGTGTCCACAGGTATATGCATAGATGTCATTTGACCTGTGGGCTCCTTGGGACTCTATCATCTGGCAAAAACTAGAGGGTCATGATGAGCAGCTCCAAGTAATTTACTTTGAATATTCCCCAATAGTCCAAGCGGGTGGAGGGGATGGGATCAAAAACAAAGATAAAAAAGGTGGGGAGGGGGGAATGGGGGTTAACTAGAAGTGAAAAGTAAGCTTTAAGAAAAAAAAATAGAAAATTAGAAAAAGGGGAGGGGAACTGGGGAAGACGATATGAGAAGCTGTATAGATGAGAAAAGGAAAATAACTTCAGACAGGTAAGGTAGTGGGTGTGGGGAGTAAATATTCAAGAGACCGAGAAGGGTCACACCCTAAGTCCTATACCATGGTGACCATACTGCAGTGAACTTGTCCACCGTGTTGTTTTGGAGACTTGTTATATACTCCATTTTAGCTACAAACCAGATGCGGTTGAGGAGCTGTTGGCGGGTCGGAGTGTCCAATTGTTTCCAAGATAGAGTATTTGGCAGCACATGGAATGTGTATAGTTAATTTGTTTTCGTGTTTAGAAAGTTGATAGGCTGGTACACACAGAAGCAATGAGGCTGGAGTAAGGGGATTATTAAGAGGGACTATAGAGGAAATCAGACAGTGACCAGACAGACAGGGGATGGTGCTAGAACATGCCCACCAGATGTGAGAGAAGGACCTAACTTAACAACATTGTCTCCAACAGAGGTTGGAAGTAGCAGGATACATTTAATGTAAATGCTCTGAGACAACTTACCATCTGGTATATACTTTATATGAGTTTTCTTTGATGGAGACGCTAATAGAACATTTTGTGATATTGATGCAAATTGCCTCCCAAGTGTCTTCTCCCAGTGAAGTACCTAAGGGGTCTATTCATGAAACAGTGAGAAGAGTGGAGAAACAGACCAGTGGAGAAGTTGCCCATGGCAACCAATCAGCATCTCCCTTACATTTTATAGAATGTACTTGATAAAGGCTACCTCCAAAGCTGATTGGTTGCTATGGGCAACTTCTCCACTAGTCCGTTTCTACCCTCTATTCACTGCTTCGTCAATAGAACCCTAAGTCTGATTCGCAATATTGTTTATGGGTCTCCAGAGGTGGAGTCATGTATTAGGATAAAATGGTAAATTTGAGATATGATGCCTTTGTCCAAAGGGCTATGTATGCATAACGGTTCCATCGCCGTGGAGATTCATAAAAAGTTTGGAGATAAGAAAGATAAAGTGACAAAGTGTCGAATTTGGAGGTATTGGTAGAAATAAGAGAATGTTTTTCCCGCAATTCTGATAAGATTGTGGTGCGAATCTACCAAGGACATGGCGAAAATGGGTCATACCAGCCGCTGTCCAGTTAGAGTCCATGTGTGGGAAGTGGATGGAGGAAAGAAGGGATGAAACCACAGGGGTGTTTGAGTGAGGGGTGATTAGAAAGTGTGAGTTTAGAGTAGAGTGAATCCATAACGGATAAGGTAAGTAGTAATAATAATAATAATAATAATAATAATTTTATTTATATAGCGCTCTTTCTCCAATAGGACTCAATGCGCTTAACAGATACATAGCATAATATAGTACAGAAAATAATGAAGTACATTTTCATAAAATATAGAAGCATGAAGATACTAAAAGGGACATTATGGAAATGCTTGAGTAAACAGGAAAGACTTGAGTCTACTTTTGAAGGATTCTATAGTTGGGGCCTCTCGCTCTGTGCGGGGAAGTGAGTTCCATAGAGTCGGAGCCGCATGACTAAAAGCTTGACCCCCAGATGAATTACGGGAGATTCTAGGTACTGCTAAAAGTCCTTCATCTACAGATCGCAGTAATCGAGTGGGGCAGTATGGGGTCAGAAGCTGCTTCAGGTACCTTGGGCCCTGGTCATGTAATGCTTTGAAACTCAGTAAGCCAATCTTGAAGATGATTCGCCATTTTACAGGCAGCCAGTGAAGGGAGTAGAGGATGAGTGTTATGTGGCTAGAATGGGGCTGGTTGGTTAACAGCCTGGCAGCCAGAGCCGGCCCTAACCAATATGATGCCCTAGGCAAGATTTTGGCTGGTGCCCCCTAGCACCGCCGCTAGTTCTGCAGGACATGCCTGGCATGAGTAAGCTGGCATCACTGCTAACTTTGGGGCGCCTAATGTTTATGAAAATGCGTCTTATTTGCATTACTATGTGGCTAGGATGCACAAGCAGCTTTTGCTGATTAAAATTATATACAGCATGCCTATATTCTGTGTGCGACTGCGGCTGTATCTGCATACGAAATGCTACATTACAGTAATTTCCACAGAATATAGGCATGCTGCATATCATTTTAATCAGCAGATGCTGCTGGTGCCCCTAAGCATACCAGATGCCCTAGGCATTTGCCTAGTTTGCCTATGCCTAGGGCCGGCGCTTCTGGCAGCTGTGTTTTGCACCAGCTGTAAGCGTTGCAATTCTTTTGCTGGGAGACCAAGTTAGAGGGCATTACAGTAGTCTAATCGAGATGATACAAATGCATGTATGACTTTTGGCAGATCATCTGAGGGAATTAAGTGCTTGATTCTGGCTATGTTCCTCAGGTGAAAGAATGAGGATTTGATTGTGGCTGATATCTGATGTTTAAGTGTCAAGCCACCATCCAGGACAACGCCAAGATTCCGCACACGATCAGTGGTCTGTAATTCTGAATCCCCGAGTGTAAGTCCAGTTTGTTGGCTATGCTGCAGTCTTGTCCTTTGATGTTGCGGTCGTATCATAAGGACCTCTGTTTTATCCGGGTTCAGTCGCAGCCAACTGGCGCTCATCCACTCCTGTAGCTCAGCTAGACAGCCATTTAGGGTTGCTATTGGGTTATCAGTGCCCGGAGCAAAGGACAAGTACAGTTGTGTATCATCTGCATAGCAGTGGTAGACCAGGCCATGTCGCCTGATTATTTCGCCCAATGGGAGCATGTATACTGCAAAAAGCATGGGGGATAGTATGGAACCTTGTGGGACACCACATGGCAATGGCACTGTTGGTGATGAGTATAATCCAGACGATACTCTCTGTGACCTGCCTGTGAGAAATGATTTATAGCAGCTTAGGACTGTGCCATCCAGACCACAGAAATTTATCAGTTGCTCAATCAGAAGCCCATGGTCCACGGTATCAATTGCTGCCGAGAGATCCAGAAGGATTAATATTGAACAGTCAGCTCTGTCTCTTGCCATCAGAAGATTATGTAACACACACACCAGGGCTGTTTCAGTGCTATGTCTTCTCCTGAATCCTGATTGGAACGGATCATAAATATCATGGGTTGTCAGGCGGGTTTCCAGTTGATTTGCAACCACTTTCTCAATAACCTTTCTTAGGAAAGGAAGGTTTGATGCCGGTCTGTAGTTGGTCATGCAGTCGGTATCTACATTAGGTTTTTTAAGAAGCGGTCTAACAATTGCTTCCTTTAGGGGTCCCGGAAAAATGCCTGTCTGCAAAGAGCATTGAACAATTTTTGCAAGGACAGGACCAATTATATCCATACAACCTATTAGAAGCTTGGTTGAGGCCGGGTCCAGATCACAGGTGGTGGGACGCAAAATCTGAGCAATTTCAGCAGTGTGCTTTACGTGGGCTAAAAAAATGAGGGGATCTATGTTTCTGAAGGTGCCATGGTATGTCAGAGAAAGAAGAGCATAACCGGATTAAGGGAGGGGCAACAGGGGCGGACGTCCCGGGGCCCGCAGAGTAATCAGACCTGGCAGTTGGGACAGTGGCTGCCATTGCTAAAGCTGCATACAGACCCCTTATCAGTGGCACATGATAAATTACATCCGTGCCGCTGATGAAGGGACTCAGGATCTGCTCTGCGCAGTATGCAGTCTGATCAGCAGCAGGCTCTGTCCCAGTTGCAGGGTCAGAGGTGAATACAGAGGGGGATTGCATTGTGGCCATATTGGGGGTGGGGAAGGGGGCTTGTGTAAAGGCAAGGGGTTATTTTATTGGAGGGGAGCCCCACAATTAGTTGTCCTGAGGCTCCCACAAGCCTTAATCCGGCCCTGCAGAGGAGAACTTGCTAAAACAGATTCAAGGTCGACCCATTGTTTGGAACCTTTGGGGGAATGCCAGGCAACAAACTGGCTCAATCTAGAGGCTTGGTAATATTTAACTAATGATGGGCGACCGGGAAATCCACCAATAGCGCTCTTGAAGAGAATATCTCTATGTATTGAGGTCTTCTGTTATCCCAAATTAATTTACCATATAATTTTGGAGAGAAGAAAGAATGGGGAAGTACTGCCACAGGGAGAGTTTGAAAAAGATACAATAGTTTGGGCAGAATGTTCATTTTAATCTCATTAATGTGACCAACCCACAAAATAAATAAGGTTAACCAGCGGGAGATGTCTTGTTCTATTGCCCTGAACAGGGGAGGGTAAGTAGCTTGCACTTGAATTTTTATTATACGTGCTAGACAAGTCCCGCATTTGAGGGGATAAAGTGCAACAGTAAGTATGTGTTTTGTTTTTGTTTCTATGCGATACTGTAAGGCCAGAAGATTTACTTACTGCAAGCTGGTAAACAGCTGAAATCAAAGACGATTATTTCTCATCAATGGTTTTTATAAAAAAAAATGTCAGTATTCAAAATGGGGAGGTACAGAAAAAGGGAAGAAAAGAAGGGGGGAGGGGTCAAGGTAATACATCAACACAAGACAAAATACCAGAACGAGATAACATAACAGTAGTTACCACATATAAATTCAACAGAATGCATTACAAATCCAAAGGCAAGATTAAGTATAGAGCATAAAGAAGATAGGGCTAAGCTCAGAACCAAACTAAGAGTAGCAAAATTCCCCAGGTTCATTCAGGTGGAATTGAGAAGTGTGTGGGGGAGAAGGGTGTGCAATATGGTTCGACCCCTCACCATCTGTAATATATTCATGCCAAGACAACCAGCGAATTAGGGAGGATTTAGCAGAAAAGGAATTAGGTAAATACTCCGTCTCCCTTAGAAAGTGAAATTTAACTTTGTGGATAACCTTCGTAAGCGGGGGTAAGGAGGGCCATATCTGGCCGCAACACAAATATGGCCTAGGACGTAATGGTGATGAGAACCCAATGTAGGTGGGTAGACATTCAGGAGGGCTATAAGGGGTGAGGGGGTCAAAGACAGATTTAATACTGCATTAATAAGCCCAAATATTGCTTCCCAGTACTTTTTTAGAAGGGGGCAAGACCAAAACACATGAAATAGGTGACCAACTTCCCCACAGAGGCGCCAGAATGTTATGCAGATGGGGGAGAGTGGTGCAGGGATCAGTTACAAACAATAGAACATCGGCCCTCATTCCGAGTTGTTCGCTCGCTAGCTGCTTTTAGCAGCTTTGCACACGCTAAGTCGCCGCCTACTGGGAGTGAATCTTAGCTTTGCAGAATTGCGAACGAAAGATTCGCATAATTGCGAATAGAAATTTCTTTGCAGTTTCTGAGTAGCTCGGGACTTACTCTGCCACTGCGATCAGTTCAGTCAGTTTCGCTCCTGGTTTGACGTCACAAACACACCCAGCGTTCGCCCAGACACTCCCCCGTTTCTCCAGCCACTCCCGCGTTTTTCCCAGAAACTGCAGCGTTTTTCCGCACACACCCATGAAACGGCCAGTTTCCGCCCAGAAACACCCACTTCCTGTCAATCACACTCCGATCACCAGAACGAAGAAATTTCTTCGTTAAGCCGTGAGTAAAATACCTAACTTTTTGGCAAATTTACTTGGCGCAGACGCACTGCGAACATTGCGCATGCGCAGTTTGCGACAAATCGCCCCGTTGCGAAAACCACTAACGAGCAAACAACTCGGAATGAGGGCCATCGTCTGCAAATAAGCACAATTTGTGAGAAAAAGGGCCAACTTGTAATCCTGGGAAAAGTGGGTCGGTGCGGATCTTAGCTGCTAGTGGCTTTATCGCTAAAACCAAAATGAGGGGAGAGAGGGCAACCCTGATGGGTACCGTTAGAGATAGAGAACAAGTCAGACAGGAAGCCATTGCTGAAAACTCGGGCCGACGGGGAGCTGTATAAAGCTAAAAATAGATGATAAGATTTGGTCCCGAAAACCGAATTTCACTAAAACTTCACGGATATATAGCCAGTTTAGACGATCAAACGTCTTCTCTGCATCTATGGATAGCAAAAGAAGGCCTTTATCGTTGGGTAAAAAGTCTACCAAATTAAACACTCTGTGCATGTTATCAGACGCTTATCTGCCAGGTACAAACCCAACCTGATCCGGGTGGTTTAAAATAGGGAGAAAAGCATTTAAACAAGTCACTATCAATTTAGCATAGATTTTAATATCACCATTCAATATTGCAATAGGACGGTAGTTCTGACAGAGAGCCGGATCCTTATCGGGTTTAGGGATTGTGACAATCTGGGCCTCCAGAAATTCTGTCGGAAGAGTACCACAAGCTGTTATATCGTTATAGACCATAACTAAAGAGGGAACTAAAAGATCCTGAAAAGTGACATAAAAATCATTAATAAAGCCGTCGGGGCCTGTGGCTTTGCCCTTAGGAAGAGACCTAATGGCTCCAGATACCTCCTCAGATGACCAAGGAGCATTCAAGGATTCCAATTGATCCTCGGAGATCGAGGGTAGCTTCAGGTTACTGCCAAAAATAAGGTAATAGATGAAAAAGTTGGTTGGGGGACAGAAGAGTCAAAAGAAAGATTGTCGGGAATAAAAGGTGGCAAATTGGAGATGTCTAGGGTGTTAGAAAGTTTGGTGCAAGAAGAAAGCGCGATATGTCTGATCCTATTTCTAGCTTGCTGCGCACAGAGCTTACGAGCAAGCATTCTACCCAATCTGTTGCCAGCTAAATAAAACTTGACGCAATCTACTCAAGGAAGCCTGAGTGGCGGCCATAAGTAAATTCTGCGACTTAGAATGGATATCAGCTAATTCTTTACGTAAACTTTTTGAAGGATGGATTTTGTTTCTATCTTCAAACTCCTTTAATTTGTGTTCAAGATCAGCTTGCTGTTGATAATTTTGCTTTTTAAGCATTGACCCAGCAAAGTAACCAAGGGGGAAGCTACGATCTCTCAGGATGGGAGGGCCAAAGTAGGAAAAGTGGGTCTCCTGCAAAGCTACTATATCTGCATTATGTTTGGCAAAATATCGCAGCGCTAACCGTTTTTTATTTGTGGAGTTCAACCCCTTAACATTCGTAGAAAGAACCTGGACCATGTAAGGCTATAAAGAAAGGCAAATTAGAAAATATCTTGTACATCATATACCACTGTGAGATAGTAATACAGCGCAGTCTCAAGTGTTGGCAGTAGAACCTGAGGATGGGAGGTGGAAGTAAAACAACATGAAACAGGGAAAAAATGAAACCAAAACAGCCCAGTATATTGGGCCGGTATAACTACTGCAGGGGAGAGGGAAAATTGCAGTAGTATAACATTAAGGGGGAACATGTGGCCTAGCACCACCACCCAATTGAACAAAATAAAACAATGATGTTACAAATGCATACCTGAAACTAAATAATCAAATCGAGGTATCATAGAAACTTGGAAAGCGGGACCTTTCCAGGAAAACCCCAATGGAGTACTCACGTACCTGTCAGATTATAAAGGCCATAGGTCCTACCAATACATAGACAATTCTCAAGTAACCGACCAGTCGGTTGGCAGGGTAGGCTGTTTCTTTGATCCCAAAGGTAAATTGACAGAGATGTCCCAATTCAATAACAACTTTACTCCAGCATCCAGGGTGGAGACCGTGTATGAAGAGCCTTTACAGAAGATAATCAATTTAACCGGAAATCCCCATCTGTAGTTGATGTCTTGAGACCGTAGAGCCAAGGTGTGAACGATCTCCGTTTGGCACTAGTTAATGCAGAAAAGTTTGGGATTAGCTGCAACCCACCCAGGACATCAGAATCAGAGTCTCTGGCCATTCTAGCTGCTTTAAGGATACATTCCTTTGTGATAAAACAATGGACCCTCAAAAGTGTATCTCTCGGCAGGGAACAAGGAATGGTGCGTGGTCTGGGCAAGCGGTGGATTCTATCAATAAGCAGGTCCCTGGGCTCCGCATCTGGCAGGAGCTTCCGAAATAGGGAGAGTGCAAACTCTTCTAGCTCAGAGTTTGACACCGAGTCAGGTATGCCCCTGATTTGATATTATTACGCCTCGAGCGCTCCTCCAAATCCGCAATCTTATTTTTAAACGCTTCAAGGTCGCTCTGCTGCTGATCATGAGCAGTGATGAGGTCGTTGTGATACGCTACCAGTTCTCCCATTTTCTGTTCCAGTTGATCGGTGCATTCTCCAATAGTGCCAAGATCATACTTAACCTCTCATGTAGCAGCGGTGAGGTCCTGTGTCAACTCAGCCTTAAACGCAGATAGCGCCTGAGAGTCTTAACTGTCAGAGGAACGTCAGACTCAGGTCAAACCCGGGAACGGTGGGGGGACTCAGGGATTTGCTTTCCGAAGAAAAAGGGGCGGGAGATTTTGGTATAGGGTTGGAAGGGGGTGCAGCTTTCTGAGCCGGGAAGGACACCTTCGGAGGTAGTACCCCTTTAGTCTTTTTCGGGGACATTGCAATATATCAACAATCCCGGGATAAGGAGTCAATACAGAGAACTAAAAAGCTCCAGAGAGTAAATAACAAGTTCAGGTAAGCATAAAAGTCATGGGTGGTGGAGGTGAATGGGTCCGCTTACATAATAGCCGAGGCGGTGAAAAAGCTCAGAGGGTTGGAAAGGAGAAGTATTGAAGCAGGTCAGAGCACTCCTTGGGGTATATTCAATTGAAGTTGGATCCATTCCGACATGCATTTGTCGGAATGGATTCAACCAGGGCTATTCAAATGGCCATCTCAATTCTACTTTTAAAAAAGTCGAATTGAGATGAAGGAGCAGAGAGGAGGAGACGGGAGAGAGCCGCGGGGAGACGGGGGGAGAGCAGCGGTACCGCTACAGCAGCATTGTAGGAGGATGTGGCACCGCCGCCAGTCCTCACGGCAGTGTCCACCCGGCTCCAGCAAGCGAGACATCGATTCCTGGAGCAGGGTGGACGCTGCCGTGAGCGGCGGCTATGCCACATCATCCTGCATACGCTGTGCTGTAGCCGCTGCTCTCCTCCATCTCCCCGCAGCTCTCACCCATCTCCCCCCCCCCCCCCCCGTCTCCTCCTCTCAGCTCCCTCATCTCAATCCGACTTTTTTTAAAGTCGGATTGAGATGGTCGGAAAGGGGGCCAAAACCTGTCGGATCTGGCCCCTTTTCCGACAGAAGCACACTGATCGGCGGCTATTCTGTATAATTTTGGGGTATATTAAATAGGTCAGAACCCCTTCCGACCTTAAAAAGTCAAAAACTGCCATCTTTCCGACAAGCGGCAGCTTTCGGCTTCAATTGAATATACCCCCTTGAGTTACATATGACCCACCAATAATGCTAAATATGAAATGAGCAGCCTCACACACAGTGATAGAGAGCGAGTCTGTGGAGCAGAGACCTGTTGTGAAGCCCTTAAAGTGAGGTGCTAGCAGCCACCTAGCAACCCCTTCTACAAATCTGGAGAGAGAGGTGTCAGGTCTCTAGGTTTGTCTGTCCTCGACGGGGGCGCTAGTGGGTCAGTGTTGGTCTGATGGATAAAACGTGGAGGCAATATAATAGTCCTGCGCATAGGCGCTGATGTTTTATTGTTACTGAGCAGATCGGATAACACAGTATAAACAGAAAACCGGTAATGGAATGACAATGGTTGATAACTGGATTTAAATAGCTGAGGTCTCTTGCAAATGAAATGTGAAACAACAAAACTGAAGGCAGATGATATAACTAAAGTCCAATAGTACTTGATAGCACACAGTCTCGGTATAACGTAAGATAAAGTAACTTGAAAGGCAGAACTCCGGTATGTACAGGGCCGGCAACAGAAATCTTGGGGCCCGGTACACTGATTTCTATGGGGCCCCCCATAACCACCGAGTCCCCCCCACACTTTTCATCCCCTCCTCCAAGCATTGCATGTACATTTAAGGTACTATAAACGTAAAAACTATAGATCATGTATAAAAACAGGTTCCACGCTATGTGGGGGGTCCGCTGTGTTGGGATTGTGCTGCAATACAGGTGTTGGTGCAGTCACTAAGTGGCTCCCTCCGCTGTGCCTGGGTCCTGCTGCCAGACAGGTGGAAGTGCTGTAACTGCTGCGGCTTCTTTCCTCAGTTGCACCAAGCAGTACTAGCACAGATGAGGATGATGCGGCAGGGCATGGTGCTGTGTACAGTGTACAGAATAACACTGTAATCTGAGTATATCAGATCACTGTAATCGTAGGGGCATAATTATTATTATTAATATTTTTACAAGGCAGGTTGTTGTGTGACTTGTAGTGCTGCTACATGTGGGTATAACGTGGTGCATAGTGTGCACCAAGTTATACTCACATGTAGCTGCACCACAAGTCACACAACAACCTGCCTGATAATAATAATAATTCCCCTTCCATTAATAAGATCTGATATACTCAGTGCCGTCCTAATCTCTCTGTGTATTACATGATCATCTGACATGCATGCATGCATGCATGTATGCAGATGCATCCATGATATGTGCCTGCCTGCAGCCCGCCCCAAACTAAACCCAAAGCCCCAAACAAACTCTGAGTCTGTTCTGCTGGAGAGCCGAGCGCGCCTGCAGTGCACTGTGCACACACTTGGCTTACCAGTCCAGCAACACACAGGCACAGCCGTCGGCGTTGCTAATCAACCAGGCTCCGAGTGACCAGTGACCTCTATGCCACAACAAGGTGCCAACAGTCCCGCTCCTGCTTGGCCACGCGCTCCTCACACAGCAGAGACAGCTAGGCGGGCAGGGAGGACTCGGAGGGGAGGGGAGGTCCAGACGCTGCGTCATGTGCAACGTCATTGCACTGCACACGGGGACTGGCTGACAGCTGATCTGGGGCACTGACAGGTGACCACTTGGCTCGGGGGGGGGGGGGGGCCGCTGAACAAAAAAAAGGCACTGTCTGATTCCTTTTGACTATACGGCGGCGGACCGCGCGATGCAGAAATTGATAGAATTATTTAAATCTATGGCATGATGCTGCCACCGCTGGACCTTGGGGCCCCTCACAGCGTGGGGGCCCGGGATGGATGTCCCCTTTGACCCCCCCTGTCGCCGGGCCTGGGTATGTATAAGAAACACTCAGATTCTATAAAGCACACAAGTCCAGATAGCTTTACTAGGCTCAAGCAGGAAACAGTCTCTAAGCCATCAATAGTAATACTGCTGAAATGCACAGATGGAATACAGATAGCCAGTGTACAAGTGAGATGGTAATACGAACACCTGAGGAGAGTCTCTGCTGCTGGTGATTGTGGCTGAATGGAATTGGAGTCCGGAGTTAACAGGAGAGCTGTGAGAATGAAGACTGGAATAAATGGAAGTAACCACGGGGATCGCTGGAGACAGGAACCAGAAGAACTAAGGCACACGGTGTGTGACTTGTTGTCCGAGGCAATGTGAGAGAGCCACAAGCTGGAAGTTATACCTCCTGCCCAGCAGTGATTGGACACAAACTGCAGGCGGAGATAGAAAGCTGGATTGAACATCAGAATCAGCTGCGTGCAGGTGTCATGGTAACGTCCACACAGGCTGGACATCGGCACGCCGCAAAACCCACACAGGACCAGACTCAGGAGTACTCAGCAATGTGAAATAGAACGCTCGCGGTTACTACACCCATGCAGCCGCAACTGGGGACAAGACCTCCGGAGGCCCGCACACCAGCGCGCTGGTAAGTGAGACGTAGCAGAGCGCCGATTCCTGACAGTACCCCCTCCTTTATGGGTGAGCACCGAACACCCACGAGGCTTGGCAGGGAAGAGTCTGTGGAAAGCTTGGATCAGACGTGGAGCATGTACATCCGTGGCGTCGACCCAACTCCTCTCTTCAGGACCATATCCAGACCAGTCAATGAGATATTGCAGATGACCATAACGCTGTAGAGAGTCTAATATCTTTTCCACCTCGTATTCCACGCCCCGATGAGTTCGTACCTTTGGAGCTGCTGGAAGCGTTCTCTGGAAACGATTGAGAATTAGTGGTCTGAGGAGAGAAATATGGAATGAGTTGGGTATTTTCAAAAAAGCAGGCAGTTTCAACTTATAAGCCACCGGATTAATAACACTTTCTACTGGAAAAGGTCCAATAAACCGTGGAGCAAACTTCATTGAGGGGACTCTGAGCCGGAGATTACGGGTAGATAACCAGACCTTATCGCCCGGTTTCAAACTAGGAACTGCTTGCCTCTTCCGATCAGCGAAAATTTTGTACCGTTTAGAAACTTTTTTAAGAGAAGAAAGGATCTCTTTCCAAATTTGAGCGAACCGCTGAAGAGCAGAAGCAGCCGCAGGCACATCTATGGCAGGTAATTCTTGGAAATCCGGTACTCTAGGATGCTGGCCATAAACTGTGAAAAAAGGAGTTGTATCAGTTGAAGTATGATAACGGAAATTATGAGCAAACTCCGCCCATGGCAACAATTCTACCCAGTCATCCTGCGAAGAAGAGATATACAGTCTCAAATAGGTCTCAAGTTCTTGATTTACCCTCTCTGTCTGCCCATTTGTTTGAGGATGATAGGCCGTAGAGAACTTCAGTTTTACCTGTAGCGCTGAACACAGAGCCCTCCAAAACTTGGCCACAAATTGTACTCCTCGGTCAGATATGATTTCTGTTGGAAGTCCATGTAACCTGAATATTTCACGAAGAAACAACTGAGCCAACTTTGGAGCAGAGGGTAATCCCACGAGTGGAATGAAGTGTGCCATTTTTGAAAACCTATCGACTACTACCCAGATGGTGTCATACCCTTTGGATGGAGGGAGATCAGAAATAAAGTCCATCGACACATGAGACATGGGGCGCCTAGGAATGGAATTGGGAATCAATTGGCCTGCGGGAGCCTGACGAGAATTTTTATGCTGAGCACATTTTGGACATGAAGCTATGAACTCTTGAATATCTACCTTCATACGAGGCCACCAATACATTTGAGACAGAAACTTAAAAGTCTTTAGAACCCCAGGGTGACCAGTAAACTTGGACGTATGAGCCCAAGACAGAAGGTTTGGACGAAGCTCCGGAGAGACAAACATCTTGCCTGGAGGCGGGACTTGCGACATCCCTGTAGCTGCGAAAACCACTGGATTTAATACTGGTCGAGCAGCCTGTTCTGCGGATTCCTCGTTTGAGCTCATGGAGCGAGACAAAGCATCCGCTTTGACATTTTGTGAGCCCGGTCTGAACATCAACTTAAAATCAAAGCGAGAAAAGAATAGAGCCCACCTTGCTTGCCGAGGATTCAGACACTGCGCGGCTTTCAAGTAGAGAAGGTTCTTGTGATCCGTGTAGATGGTAATGGGAAATCTCGTACCCTCCAGCAGATACCTCCATTCTTCAAGGGCCAATTTGATTGCTAACAACTCCTGGTCGCCGATGGTATAGTTAATTTCTGCAGACGAGAACCTACGAGAAAAAAACCCACAGGGGTGAGTCTTACCATCACTGCCAACCTGGGACAGGACTGCGCCCACGCCAACCGTTGAAGCGTCCACTTCCAAGATGAAGGCTTTACTGATATCCGGCTGCTGTAACACAGGAGCTGAAATAAAAGCTTGTTTTATTTTGTGAAAAGCGGACAGTGCGTCGTCAGACCATTGGGATGGATTTCCCCCTTTCCAGGTAAGGCAGGTAATTGGAGCTATTAGCGTGGAAAAGCCTTTAATAAACTTTCTGTAGTAATTGGCAAAGCCAATGAAGCGTTGAACTGACTTGAGTGTTGTTGGAAGAGACCAGTTTTCTATAGCTTCCAGTTTAGCTGGATCCATTTGAAGATCTGTTCCGGAAATGATGTATCCTAAGAAAGATATTGAAGAAGCTTCAAATGTGCATTTAGACAACTTGCCATACAGATGATTCCGTCGAAGACGTTGCAGAACCTCCTTCACCTGTTGGCGATGAGAGACTAAATCACGGGAGAATATCAAGATGTCATCGAGGTAAACCACCACACATTTATACAGGAGATCTCTAAACACTTTGTTGACAAAGTTTTGAAACACGGCCGGGGCATTACTTAAACCGAAGGGCATCACTAGATATTCATAGTGGCCGTCACGAGTATTGAAGGCGGTTTTCCACTCATCACCACTTCGAATCCTGATAAGGTTGTAAGCCCCGCGAAGATCCAGTTTCGTGAAGATGGAAGCCCCTCTAACTCTGTCAAACAGCTCTGTGATAAGAGGTAACGGGTAGCTATTTTTGATCGTGATGTCATTTAAACCCCGATAATCGATACAGGGGCGAAGTCTTCCATCTTTCTTCTTGACGAAGAAGAATCCAGCACCAGCTGGAGAAGTGGATGGACGGATGAAACCTTTGTTTAAATTTTCCTTTATGTATTCACTCATGGCTTGAGTTTCTAGGACTGAAAGCGGGTATGTACGCCCTCTAGGCGGCTTGCTCCCTGGAACCAGATCGATGGGACAATCCCACTCTCGATGGGGAGGCAAGACATCCGCTGCTTTCTCACTGAAGACGTCAGTGAATTCCTGATAGGCCTTCGGGAGGCCAGACTGAGACTTTACACCAGAAGACTTTATTGGAAACACTTGAGCCAGACAAGACTGACGACAGGAGGAACTCCATTATGTTAACTGCAATGTGGACCAGTCAAATTGCGGATTGTGCAGTTGGAGCCAAGGCATACCCAGTACTATCTCATAGCCCACTTTGGGTATAACCAGGAACTCAATGAGCTCAGAATGCAGGAAGCCTACTCCTAGAACTACCGGCTTGGTTTGCTGAAAGATGGAACCTTCAGAAATACGGCTTCCGTCCACGGCCGTGAGATAAACTGGACGACACAGCTTAGTCACTGGGAGATGAAGTCTATCCACTGCAGCTTGCGTGATAAAATTCCCAGCAGCACCACAATCCACTAAGGCAGACAAAGATTGGAGTCCCTCAGACCTTTCCAAGGTGACAGGTAATATAAATCCTGAGATGAAGGAGCTTTATTCAAAAGCCCTAACTTGACTCCTCCCCTACAAGTTAGGACCTGGCGTTTCCCGGCCGAGCAGGGCAGGAACCAATCAGATGACCAGCAGCAGCACAATAGAGACACAGTCTTTCCTTTAATCTTCTGGACCGCTCCTCAGGTGTTAAATGAGATTTGTTTACCTGCATGGGTTCATCAGTAATAATAGGTAGAGACTGTACAGGAGGCATAGCTCGGTGCTTGCGAAGATCACCTCTAGAGCGTTCACAGGTCCGCTCGCGTAGACGTAGATCCAATTTGATACATAGGGAAATTAGAGCTTCCAGTTGCTCTGGTAAATCTCGAGTAGTCAGTTCATCCTTGATGCGGTTAGACAGACCATGCCAGAAGGCGGCAACCAATGCCTGGTTGTTCCACTTCACCTCCGATGCCAATGTCTGGAACTGGATAACGTACTGACCCACAGTACGTGTTCCCTGGCGGATCTGAAGGAGGTCAGAAGAAGCAGAGGTCGTACGCCCAGGTTCGTCAAAGATGCGTCGGAATGCGGCAACAAATTCAGTATAGTTGTTCAATATTGCATCTGCTCGCTCCCACAGCGGAGAGACCAAGTTCAAAGCAGAGCCAGCTAGAAGAGAAACAATATAAGCCACCTTTGTTCTAGGTGTTGGAAAGTTCTGTGGCTGCAATTCAAACTGAACTTCGCATTGATTTAGAAACCCACGACACATCTTAGAATTACCATCAAATTTACTCGGAGTAGGAAGATGGATGCGAGACATTGGAACAGGAGCAACTGGAGAGCTGGAAACTGAGGAACCTGGAGCAGGAACTGTAACTGAAGAGGACACTGGGGAAACTGGAATTGGAAGTGAATGTTGCAAAGTATCTAATCGTAAAGACATTCATTGCAGGAATTGCATAATCTGCTGCTGCGCAGCCTCTTGACCATCCAGTCGTGACACTAGGTCTTGGAGTGTCCCTGACCCCACACTCTGACCACCGTCCGGGTCCATGGGCCTCGGACAAACTGTCAGGTCTCTAGGTTTGTCTGTCCCCGGCGGGGGCGCTAGTGGGTCAGTGTTGGTCTGATGGATAAAACGTGGAGGCAATATAATAGTCCTGCGCATAGGCGCTGATGTTTTATTGTTACTGAGCAGATCGGATAACACAATATAAACAGAAAACCGGTAATGGAATGACAATGGTTGATAACTGGATTTAAATAGCTGAGGTCTTGCAAATGAAATGTGAAACAACAAAACTAAAGGCAGATGATATAACTAAAGTCCAATAGTACTTGATAGCACACAGTCTCGGTATAACGTAAGATAAAGTAACTTGAAAGGCAGAACTCCGGTATGTATAAGAAACACTCAGTCTCTATAAAGCACACAAGTCCAGATAGCTTTACTAGGCTCAAGCAGGAAACAGTCTCTAAGCCATCAATGGTAATACTGCTGAAATGCACAGATGGAATACAGATAGCCAGTGTACAAGTGAGATGGTAATACGAACACCTGAGGAGAGTCTCTGCTGCTGGTGATTGTGGCTGGATGGAATTGGAGTCCGGAGTTAACAGGAGAGCTGTGAGAATGAAGACTGGAACAAATGGAAGTAACCACGGGGATCGCTGGAAACAGGAACCAGAAGAACTAAGGCACACGTGACTTGTTGTCCGAGGCAATGTGAGAGAGCCACAAGCTGGAAGTTATACCTCCTGCCCAGCAGTGATTGGACACAAACTGCAGGCTGGATTGAACATCAGAATCAGCTGCGTGCAGGTGTCATGGTAACGTCCACACAGGCTGGACATCGGCATGCCGCAAAACCCACACAGGACCAGACTCAGGAGTACTCAGCAATGTGAAATAGAACGCTCGCGGTTACTACACCCATGCAGCCGCAACTGGGGACAAGACCTCCGGAGGCCCGCACACCAACGCGCTGGTAAGTGAGACGTAGCAGAGCGCCGATTCCTGACAAGAGGTAGAGTGTTGCAGGAGAGTCTCTTTGTCTCCCAGGGGACTAGAGACAAACAGGGGGGTGAGAAATGGCAGGGCTGTTTAAACTTACTGAGCAGACCGATCACTCTCCTGGGGCACACAGACGAGTCTAGGATCCTCCCTAAGGTTGCCCGGTAGAGGACTAGGGAGCAGGGAACACAGGGAGGGTCACAGGAGTGGACAGGTGCTGGGCAGGTGGGTTGGAGCTGTTTTTGCAACAACGCGCCGATGTGGCCCCTCGGGCAGGCAGGAGCTATAACTTTAGTCCGCGGCTTTCAGTCACGGGTAGGCTGCAACCCGCAGAAGCCTCAAAAAAGGCTCCCCGGCGCTATCCTGGACTGTGGAGGTAGCCACAGAGGCTTAGGAGAGTGGACCCAGGCGGCGGTGAGTGCTGAAGATCGATAATTAAGGGCGGCCGTGCAGGAGCTCATAGGAAACGCTACCTCTCCGGATCTCTGCTAGGCCACGCCCCCAAAGATGATAATTGATAAAGGTAATGCAGGGTTTGGGTTCATGTGACTGGCATACCGATGCCAGGATCCCGGCTTTTAGATGCCCGGCAGGGGAGGGGGAGCGCAACGAAGCCCCATGCAGGCTCGTTGGCAAGCTGAGCTCACCACAGGTTCTATTCCCACTCTATGGGTGTTGTGGACACCCACGAGTGGGAATAGTCCCTGTTAGTCGGCATGCCAACTGTCGGGATTGTGAGGGGGCGGGATTCCGGCATTGGTATTGTGACATGCGGGCTCCTGATCGCCGGCCAACTGTCGGGATTGTGAGGGGGCGGGATTTTGGCATTGGTATTGTGACACGCGGGCTCCTGACCGCCGGCCACATAACTGCATCCCAATGAAAGGGCAGCTTAAGAGATGTGCAGCCTCTGTGTGGGCCCTCCTCTCACTGGTGCATGCAACAAGTAGACTGTACATGTGTACAACTCAGAGAAAATTACGCTATCTACTGCAAAATCATATATCTTCATGCCACATTCCTAATGATTACATGGGTGTGTCAGCATGGAGGTAAGTAGAGGTTATGGGTGCCTGTTACAGGTTGCCTGTTACAGGTTATGGGTACCTGTTACAGGTTGTCGCCTGTTACAGATGGGTCTACTACGATATGCCGGCACTGGGGATCCCGACGCCCAGCATACTGGTGCCGGGTTCCCGACCGCCGGTATACCGGCAGCAGGGCGAGTACAAAAGAGCCCCTTGCGGGCTCGGTGGTGCGCTACGCGTGCCACGCAATTTATTTTCCCTCCAGGGCTGTTGTGGACACCCCAAGAGGGAAAATAGTTGTTGGTATGCCGGCTGTCGTGATTCCGGCGCTGGTATGCTGAGCGCCGGAATCCCGACAGCCAGCATATCAAGTGCCACCCATCACAGATATATTCCTGATGCTGAATCTTATGATCTACAATACACAATATACCAATAAAATATCCAACAGTATGGCTATGTTGGTCAAAAAGTATATGATCTCATATATTGTATTTATATGACTTTCAAAGAAACATTTTATTTTTATTTCTTTGTCTCTGTCCATGCTGCCTAAACTTTATTTTAATATAATCCATGTTGCCTAGTCCTACCTCAAGCATAGCAACATGAAGCACTTTACAGTTTTTGTAGACGTTAAACAACAAATCAGTTGCTTAAGTATATTACAAAGAAGTGAAACTATTCCATAAGTCACATTACAAATCAACTCTTTTACTGTAAAATACCACAGGGTGCAGATAAATGCTACAAAGTGGAGGACGGTTGACTTTGTCTGACACATACTCTGCAAGGGATATTTCATTTAGTTATGTCACTAAAAATAGCTGTGCGATATGTGTTACACCCATTAGGCTGCTCCTATATTTCTTCCTCTTGTTCAGCACGTGATGACCACTACGTCCAGATATCCTGCAGTCATACTGTGGGGTATATTTACTAAGGTCCCGATTTTGACCGAGATGCCGTTTTTTCTTCAAAGTGTCATCTCGGTAATTTACTAAGCAAAAATCACGGCAGTGATGAGGGCATTCGTAATATTTTGGAAGTCCTAGGAAAAAATCACGAATCAATACACCATCGGTCAAATACGCCTGCAATTTGGTAGAAATCGGGAATTTACTAAAAAGTGCAAAACACAAACACTGCCGACAATTGCCAAACACTGCCGTGCTAAAATACAAATCGTGAAAAAGTCCTAAAAAAACCAGACCTGCTTTTTTATCCCGTGTTTGTATAGGCATGCACGGATCCATGAGATCCGTGCATGTTTTTCAGTGGGAAGGGGGGGGAAATGTTATAAATTTTCAAAAAAAAAAAATGCGTGGGGTCCCCCCTCCTAAACCAAACCAGCCTCGGGCTCTTTGAGCCGGCCCTGGTTGCAAAAATATGGGGGAAAAATTTACAGGGGTTCCCCCATATTTAAGCAACCAGCACCGGGCTCTGCGCCTGGTCCTGGTTCCAAAAATACGGGGAACAAAAAGAGTAGGGGTCCCCCGTATTTTTGAAACCAGCACCGGGCTCCACTAGCTGGACAGATAATGCCACAGCCGGGGGTCACTTTTATACAGTGCCTTGCGGCCGTGGCATCAAATATCCAACTAGTCACCCCTGGCCGGGGTACCCTGGGGGAGTGGGGACCCCTTCAATCAAGGGGCTGAAGAAACCCACTTAGACATCAGTCAGAGTGGGTTTCTGGCATTCGGGGAAAGGGGTCCCATGTGAAAACATGGGGCCCCTTTCAGTGCGAGGTCGGGTATCCGTTTTTTTATTTTTTCAAGTACGTGGATTACAAAAGGATTACAAGCAGAGGAGCCCTCTACACTGGAGTATGTGAGTATAATTTTTTCTACAGGTACACCATGGATTCTACTGGAGAAGAGGACCGACCTGCGTGGGAACATAGGTAAGTATGTATGTATTTTGGGGTGCATGTATGTATTAAAGTTATACTTTCAAGGTGTGTGTGTGTTGTCTTTATTGGGGTATTTTTTTAGTAGTAGTACAGTAGTACTACAGGTACCAGCGGGCCCATTTTTCTGCCGCATGCTGGTACTTGTGGTTCTCCAAGTACCAGCTTGCGGGGGAGGCTTGCTGGGCCTTGTAGTACTGCTACTAAAAACAATATCAATCACTTTGAACAAAGGCTATCAGCCTCCCATCCGCAGCCCATTGGATGGGGGGGACAGCCTCGGGCTTCACCCCTGGCCCTTGGGTGGCTGGGGGGGGGACCCCTTGATTGAAGGGGTCCCCACTCCCCCAGGGTACCCCGGCCAGGGGTGACTAGTTGGATATTTGATGCCACGGCCGCAAGGCACTGTATAAAAGTGACCCCCGGCTGTGGCATTATCTGTCCAGCTAGTGGAGCCCGGTGCTGGTTTCAAAAATACGGGGGACCCCTACTCTTTTTGTTCCCCATATTTTTGGAACCAGGACCAGGCGCAGAGCCCGATGCTGGTTGTTTGAATATGGGGGAACCCCTGTCCATTTTTCCCCCATATTTCTGCAACCAGGATCGGCTCAAAGAACCCGAGGCTGGTTTGCCTTAGGAGGGGGGACCCCACGCAAATTTTTTTTTAAGTTTAAACTTTTTTTTTTTTTTTTAACAAAGTGCACAATGAAGCCCAGCACGGATCTCTCAGATCCGGCCGAGATTCATTGTATTAAAGTCGGCAGTGTTTTACAAGTCACTCACGTAAAACACTGCCAAAAAAAAACGAATGACATCGACATCGGAAAACCCGAAAATGCAGAATACGGCAGCTTAGTAAATTAGTCGTAATCAATTCAAAAAGTTGCATATTTACACTTTCGATGTCATTCGTGATTGAACTTTGACCTCAAACGGGAAAATACGAATCTTAGTAAATTTACCCCTATGTCTACTGAAGATTTTTTTTCTACTTTGGCTTAGATTTATATGTACCAGTAACATTCTCATTATTAAGCTCTGTGTAAATTCAATGTTGTATTAGGAAGTGATCAGGGCCGGTGCAAGGTCTCTATGCATCCTAGGCAAATCTCCAGCCTAGCACCCCCTAACCTGCAAAACCCCCCCCCCCCACCACCACCTTTCGGCGGGGTAATGCAGGTGGCCACTAGGTGGACTAGGGTATATTGCATTATTACCCATATACAGAAAGAAGAAACAACACTCATGAACTTTTAAAGTGAAAAAGTATATTTTTGGGACTTTGTTCACAATATACAGTACTTTTACCTTCAAAGCCTTGAGTGATGACCGTTCTTTCTGCCTATGTATACATGCTAGCTGGCATGTTGGCAATTGTATAGGACACTGAGGCCAATTTACATTTTTTTGCTGAGTGCTATCTATCTATCTATCTATCTATCTATCTATCTATCTATCTATCTATCTATCTATCTATCTATCTATCTATCTATCTATCTATCCTGTATACACTGCATTTGTATATGGGGTCTGGTGGGATATTTAATTGTATGTGTATACATATAGTATTATATACATATATTTGTATGGTCCTTATTGTGTTCCATCCCCCCATCTGTAAGTTAATTACTGACCTCCCCTCCTCCATTTGTACTGTATTGTACCACCCACCAGGCTGCAAGATGTCTGTGGTCCTGTAGAAATCCCCATGGGTTACTTACCTAATAGTTGTTTCCTTGTTTTCCCTCATAATTGGTATGGCTCCTCTTATAGCTGGCAGGAGCATTAAAGCGACGCTGCAGGTACAGACAGACATGTAGTCAGGTGCTGCTTGCTGCTAGAGAGTCGGGATCAGGACTATGAGCAGCGGCCGTGGGGGCGCCCCTTGTGGAGCCATAGTTACATCCGCCTCCTATGTGCCTTCATATGACATGATGTTACACTTGTTAGCACGTAGGAAGCGCTGAGGCACTCTGTGGTACAGCCTGATAGCGCCGGCTGCACCTGATTAGACCCGAAGCAGCAGCCAGTGCAGTGTAAGGAGGAGGCCGCACACAGAGTCATCCTTCAGTTTTTTGCTAGATGAATTTAGTGGCGCCCTCCAGAAGCCGGCGCCCCTAGGCAGCCGCCTAAAGCTGCCTAATGGTAGAGCCGGCCCTGGAAGTGATGATTCTGGGTAATTTTCATTGAAAAGTTGAGCTAACTAGCTACAGTAGCTGTAGAGGTTCGAGGTATACTAAAGGTGGGATGTACTCCGGCCCAGATTAACAATGGTGCGGATGGAGCTGCAGCTCCAGGCCTCCAAATAAAAATAGGCCCATTATCAGCATATTAATAACCAACTGCCTAGTTCACCACAGAGTCAGCCATAAATCATAAGTATTGAAATTGTATTTTCTCACAAAGTTTTGCAATCTCCTATATAATAGCCCTGTGATTCTGTGCCTGGGCCTCTAACGCTGGGCGTGGCTAGGAGCTCTCATTGGGTTAGTAGCAGGTCTATCACACCCAGTCCACAGCTGATTGGGCGAGAAACACC
This sequence comes from Pseudophryne corroboree, assembly GCF_028390025.1. NCBI lineage: Eukaryota > Metazoa > Chordata > Amphibia > Anura > Myobatrachidae > Pseudophryne > Pseudophryne corroboree. The sequence goes on along the minus strand of NC_086449.1, from coordinate 264,796,280 downwards.
CTCCCACACAGGTTACATCCAGTGGGAGGCTCTGCCCTTTGGCTGCTGTGTTTTCACAGAGCAGGATTAGCAATGGGACTGATGGAGCTGCAGCTCCAGCCCCACACCTCAAAATAGGCCCCCTGCATCTACAGCAACATACCCTCCATCAATGTACACATAAACATGAATACAAATTTGAAAAGGGGGCGTGGCCACGGGTACAGCAGCGTGACCACGCCCCTTTTCCTATACTTTCAATGGAAGCTTGGAGAGTCAAAAAACGGTACAGACCATAAAAAAAGGGACTGCACCTGCCAAAAAGGTGCAGCTGGAGGGTATGCCACTGCATCTGCAGCAAGTCTCTGCGCTGAAGATAGGGGAAAAAACATCCTTTTACTGCAGCACCCTATGGGGGTCATTCCAAGTTGATCGCTAGCTGCATTCGCTCGCTGTGCAGCGATCAGGCAAAAACTCGGCACTTCTGCGCATGCGTATGCAGCGCAATGCGCACGTGCGGCGTACTATTACAATGAATTATGTAGTTTTACACAGGGTCTACCGATGCTTTTCAGTCGCACAGGCATCCGCAGAGTGATTGACAGGAAGTGGGCGTTTCTGGGTGTCAACTGACCGTTTTCAGGGAGTGTTCGGAAAAACGCAGGCGTGGTTGGGCGAACGCAGGGCGTGTTCCTGGCGTCAAATCAGGAACTGAATGGTCTGAAGTGATCGCAAGCGCTGAGTAGGTCTGAAGCTACTCTGAAACTGCACAACATTTTTTTGTACCCGCTCTGCGATCCCTTCGTTCGCACTTCTGCTAAGCTAAAATACACTCCCAGTGGCCGGCGGCATAACGTTTGCATGGCTGCTAAAAACTGCTAGCGAGCGATCAACTCGGAATGACCACCAATGTCTTGCTGCCAGTCCACCTGCCCCCTCCGGCATCAACAATCCCCACTCCCTAGCCGCGCCGCAGGTGGAACAAAAGCTGCTGCGGCCACCGGCATAGATGTGTGTGAAAGCGACGCAGCGGAAGGCTTTCATAGCCCTCCCTGTGCCGCATACTCTCTGAGCCCCGGAGCCTGCTCTGCGTGTGATGTCACAGAAGTGCCTCCCCACCACAGGCGCACCCAGATCCCCAGAGGCCCTGACTCCGCAACACAGCACCTGGGCTGCCAGCCTGGAAGCCCCGAGATGGCTAATGTAGCGGATAGAGAGGGTGATATCGCGGAGGGTAATGTATGGATGCTGAATCAATGTAAAAGGTGACAGTGCTGTGCAGTGCAGTGGGTGTGCACTCAGGGCTGTTGCTAGAGTGTTCGGCGCCCCCCTGCAAACTATAAATTTGCACCCTTGCATACTTTACAAAGGCACAGCGCACATAATGACCCCTGTAGTAGAGACACTTACATATGTAATGCCCCCTGTACCAGTTACGCTTACACATGTCACACACCCCCTGTACCAGTGACACTTACACAAGTAACACCCCCTGTAGCAGTGACGCTTACACACGTAACGCCTCCTGTACCGGTGACGCTTACACACGTAACACCCCCTGTAGCAGTGACGCTTACACACGTAATGCCCCCTGTAGCAGTGATGCTTACACAAGTAACGCCTCCTGTACCAGTGACGCTTACACACGTAACGCCCCCTGTACCAGTGACGCTTACACACGTAACGCACCCCGTACCAGTGATGCTTACACACGTAACGCCCCCCCTGTACCAGTGACGCTTACACACATAACGTCCCCGTGTACCAGTGCCGCTTACACGTGTAACGCCCCCTGTACCAGTGACGCTTACACACGTAACGCCCCCCTGTACCAATGCCGCTTACACACGTAACGCCCCCTGTACCAGTGACGCTTACACACGTAATGCCCCCTCTACCCAGAGGCAGAACTCTGGGAGGCAATGGAGTCAGTTGCCGCCGGGCTCCTGCTTTGAAGGGGGGCACCTCTCCTCCTCCTCCAGCCGCTGGTATCTCTTCCGTAGCCGACTTCCCCACTAGTCACTGCAGCTTACAAATCACACCCTCTTTGTTATAGATACACTGGAAGCAGACACCTTACTGATAAAGCTATTTGCTCCTATAAAGGAAACATGAGAATTCTAACTATATGAAGTTATTTCTCTGACAATTACAAGTAACTTCATATAGGTAGAATTCTCATACTTCCTATGCAAGAGCAGATATCTCCATCAGTAAGGTGCATGCTTCCAGTGTAATAGGTTGTAGGTTCTAATCCTGGATATGGCACTGGCAAATTAATTGTCAGAGAAATGATCAGCATTGTGAGTGACTGAGCAGATCTATGTAGTGTGTGGTTGGACCCCTACATAGATCTGCCTAGTTGCAACGGGTTTTGTAGTAGCTTCATATAGTTAGAATTAGAGATGAACAGGTTTGGTTTTACTTGGATCTCAAAATGGCATCTTATTGGCTCACGAATGATATATAGGGGGGGCACCAATATTTTTCTTGCCTCCGGGCAACTGGGACAAACTTCTGCCACTGCCTCTACCAGTACTGCTTACACACGTAACGCCCCCTGTACCAGTGCCACTTACACACGTAACGCCCCCTGTAGCAGTAAGGCTTGCACACGTAACGCCCCCTATACCAGTGTCGCTTACACACGTAACGCCCCCTGTACCAGTGACGCTTACACATATTATGCAGCAGTCACACATACACACACAACAGACACATATATATACAAACACACACATACATACTGTACATACATTACACACATACACAGTCACACACATATATATATATATACAATATACACAGACACTGTATATACACACACACATTCACTTCCTTTCCAGACACTTATCTAATGAAGTCTGGCTGGCCGAAGCTGTAGCAGCTCATCCTCCTGCTGCAGCATGGTCCCGTGTAGCTCCGCCCCTTACTCCCATCTAGCCCCACCCCCTTTGGCTCCCTCCCGGCCACTGAATGTCACACAGGGGAGGGGAGGGGGGTGAGGAGGTTTTGTGCTGCTGGCGCTGAGGGGGAGAGGAGGCTTTGTGCTGCCGGCGCCGAGAGGTAGAGAAGGTTTTGTGCTTCCTGCGCCACTGCATGTGTGACAGCAGCCGGCAGCAGCAGGGATAGCAGCAGAAGCTCAGCACAGGGATGCAGAGCAGGGAGAATGTCTCTTCTTCCTGGTGCCTGCCTGCACTGCATCCCTTTGCTGAGCGGCTAGCGCCGGGCCTGTGTGCAGTGTCACTGACACTGACACTGCACAGCACTCTCACCTTTTACATTGATTCAGTCATTCATTCAGTTCTGCCAGCCAGTCACTATTGTTAGCACCAGTGTCCCAACGTGCCATATTACAGGGAAGTAGACGCACTAAATAAACTACAGCTCCCAGCAGCTCTTAGCCCCGAAGCATTCCAGCCCTTAGGGCTGCTGGGAGCTGTAGTTTATTGAGTGCATCTTCTTCCCTGTAATGCGGCGCGTTGGGACACCGGCGCTAAGAATAGTGACTGGCTGCTGTGCGAGTCTCTGGGAGAGCCACTGCCAAAGGGAGGACAGCAGCTTAGCTGCTGACAGGAGGAGAAGCAGGATAAGCATTACTCACCCCTCCCCCACTCACAGTACCTCCGGGCCCCATCCGTGGCACCCCCACACACCCCCTCCAGCACCCGCGGTAGCTCCGGACCCCCTCCCCCACCCGCAGCAACCCCGCACCCGCCCCTCCCGCCGCATCCACCCCTCCCCCACCCGGGGCACCCCCGCAACTTCTCCCCCACCCGCAGTGGCTCCGGACCACCACCCGTGGCACTCACGCACCCTCCACCACCTGTGGCACAACCGCACCAGCCCCTCCCCCACCTGCAGCACCACCGAAACCGCTCCTCCCGCGACACCCCAGGGTCCCATCTGCATCTTCCCCGCACCCGCCACTCCCCCAACCAAAGCACCTACTAGGTGATTCATCAGGCTCTGCGTGCACTGATCATGCCGTTGCAAGGGGCTTCGACCCCTTAACCATTGCACGCCCTTTGTCCGTGCAATATTTATTCACTCACACAATTTTGATTGGATGTAATACTCCATATAATAAAAATATTGCACGCCACAAGGGTTAAGGGGGAGTAGCCCCTTACGACGGTGTGAAGAGCGCACGTAGGGCGCGATGAATCACCTAGTTTATATGTATTCAGTGAGCAAGCTCTAATTGTATAGGTCAGTGGTTTCCAAACTTGTTTGAATCACGGTGCCATAGAGTATCAGAATTTTTTTCACGGCACCCCTAGGCCAAAAGTCTCTTATTGAGAAATTTACAAAGAAATATACAATTAAGTACATTGTGTTTATACATCATCCTTAGGTTCAGTTTTGTGGTGTGGGACAAGATTTGTCTGTTTGTCCACAAAGTTTATGATTGGCAGCCACCAGCACTGGTTTTCCCTATTACATTGACCATACCTCCCAACTGTCCCGATTTTCGCGGGACAGTCCCGTTTTTTGGGGTCTGTCCCGCTGTCCCACCCGCGGGCCGTAGTGTCCCGCAGTGGGGGGGGGGGCAGTTGGGAGGCTCAGTCTCTCGCTGCCCTGCTTAGCAGAGCAGCGGTGAATAGACGCTGTGCGCATGCGCACAGCGTCTATTCATTGTAGACAGAGGGAGAGGGGGCATGCCCCCTCAGTGACGAAATCGGGGGCGTGGCTCGCGATCGCGGGTCTTCCCGCGAAGCCACGCCCCATTTTCATAGGCCACGCCCCTTTTTTCGGGAACGCGCGCGGCTTCGCCGCGCGTGTGTCCCTCTTTCAAGGCGGCCAAAGTTGGGAGGTATGTATTGACCATACATTGGAGGTCATTCCGAGTTGTTCGCTCGCAAGGCGATTTTAGCAGTGTTGCACACGCTAAGCCGCCGCCTACTGGGAGTGAATCTTAGCATAGTAAAATTGCGAACGATGTATTCGCAATATTGCGATTACAAACTTCTTAGCAGTTTCAGAGTAGCTTCAGACTTACTCGGCATCTGCAATCAGTTCAGTGCTTGTCGTTCCTGGGTTGACGTCACAAACACTCCCAGCGTTCGCCCAGACACTCCTCTGTTTCTCCAGCCACTCCCGCGTTTTTTCCGGAAACGGTAGCGTTTTTTCCCCACACGCCCATAAAACGGCCTGTTTCCGCCCAGTAACACCCATTTCCTGTCGATCACATTACGATCGCCGGAGCGAAGAAAAAGCCGTGAGTAAAAATACTATCTTTATTGCAAAATTACTTGGCGCAGTCGCAGTGCGGACATTACGCATGCGCACTAAGCGGAAAATCACTGCGATGCGATGAAATTTACCGAGCGAACGACTCGGAATGAGGGCCATAGTTTGAATTGGCCCTGGACCACCAGTTGCAGAGAGAGTTAGATTTGGGCATACTTGCCTACTTTTGAAAACTAGTTTCAGGGAGATTCCAGGTGGCAGCAAAATACGCTGCACTTTTGGGTGGGGGGGTGGGGGTGGGGGGTGGGGTGGCTGTCATGCTCCGCCAAAGGGCTTGTCTATGTCCAACTATGGGCGTATTTATTGCCAATCACGGGGGTGTCCTACAATGGCAGATGAAAAGTATAGTGCTAAAAGCAGCGGGGGAAAAAAAAAAAGTAATAAAATAGGTACATAAGAGTAAAAATAGGTGCACTATATATTAAGGTACTGTGTACTGCACATTTGTGAGAAGTGACGGACAAATAGAAAACCCCCAATATATACACTGGTGTGCGAGTGCGTGGTTTATAGATAGATAATGATGACTCGGAGTTGCCCAGCACTATACCTGCTACAATATACACAGCAGGTAGCACTGCAACTGTCAACAGCTATGCAGACAGAGCCGTCCAATAGGGATAAGTGCAGATGGTGTGCCCACATGAAAAGTGGGCAGTGTGCAAGGCACCGCCTTCCCTACTCTAGTTACGGCCCTGCACACAGCACCATAATATATTACATTATACACAGCCCCCTCCCCCATATTACACCCAGTACACACAGCACCATATTACATTACACACAGCATACACAGCCCCCCTCCATATTACACCCAGTACCACATTACATTTTACACAGCCCCCCATTTTACAACCAGTACCATATTAAATTGTATTATGCACAGCACACACAGTCCCTCCCCCACACCCATATTACACCCAATAGCATATTATATTACATTTTACACAGCCCCCCCCCATATCTCACACAGTGCCACATCCCATTACATTTTAGAACCCCCATATTACATCCAGTACCACATTTTTTTATACACAGCCCCCCTCCCCATATTACACTGCATTACCCTATGCACAGTGTACACCCCCTCCAGTATTACACCCAATTGCACATTATATAAAATTTTACACAGCCCCCCCATCATATTACACACAGTACCAACACAGCCACCTCTCCCCCATATTACACTGCATTATGCACAGCGTACACCCCCTCCCGTATTACACCCAATAGCATATTATATTACATGATACACAGCCCCCCCACCATATTACACACATTAGAACATTACATTTTACAAACTCACCCATATTACATCCAGTGACATTACAGTATACACAGCCCCCCCCATAACGCCCAGTACGTACTGCACCCACCTGGCTTTGTTGCTCCCTCCTGTGAAGAGCAGGGAGCCAGCCCGGGCCAGTGTGGTGAGGGAAGGCAGCACAGGAAAGCCACATCAGGAACCAGGAAGAGAAAAGCTGGGCCGATGCACGCACCCACTGTGAGTGTGGTGGGCGGGGCCAGCCACTGTGAAGCAAAGCCCTGCTCCACTCACTGTACATTCGGCTGCTCTGCTTACATTGCTGCCGCTCAGACTGCTCGGCTCTCAGACTGCACACAGCAGTTCGCCCACCGCTGCTCACAACCCCGCGGTGGCTGGCCATGATGTCTTTGGCGCAGGCTCCATCCCCCGCATTTCCGGATTTGCGCAGACCGGATTTACGGGGATAACAGTTGAAAACCGGGAGGCAGCAAATGTTTGCGGGGCAGCGGGAGGCTCATTTAAAAATCGGGAGCCTCACGCTGAATGCGGGAGGGTAGGCAAGCCTGGATTTGGGTGGGTTATACTGTTTCCATGCAGGGTAAATACTGTCTGCTTTATTTTTACACTGCAATTTGTATTTCAGTTTTAACATACTCCATCCAGATCTAACTCTCTCTGCACATGTAATATCTGCCCCCCCCCCCCCCCCCTGCAGTGCACATGGGCCCTCATTCCGAGTTGTTCGCTCGGTAAAAATCTTCGCATCGCAGCGATTTTCTGCTTAATGCGCATGCGCAATGTCCGCACTGCGACTGCGCCAAGTAAATTTGCTATGCACTTAGTAATTTTACTCACGGCTTTTTCATCGGTCTGGCGATCGTAATGTGATTGACAGGAAATGGGTGTTTCTGGGCGGAAACAGGCCTTTTTAGGGGCGTGTGGGAAAAAACGCTACCGTTTCCGGAAAAAACGCAGGAGTGGCCGTAGAAACGGAGGAGTGTCTGGGCAAACGCTGGGAGTGTTTGTGACGTCAAACCAGGAACGACAAGCACTGAACTGATCGCAGATGCCGAGTAAGTCTGAAGCTACTCAGAAACTGCTACGAGGTGTGTAATCGCAATATTGCGAATACATCGTTCGCAATTTTACTATGCTAAGATTCACTCCCAGTAGGCGTAGGCTTAGCGTGTGCAAAGCTGCTAAAAACGGCTTGCGAGCGAACAACTCGGAATGACCCCCCATGGTTTTGTCCGTCTGCTAACAAAGTTGCTGCTACGATCAACTCTGAATTAGGCCCAATGTTCCCTTCAGGATTTTCCCACTTCTCTGCACGGATTCAGTATGATATCCCGGGGTTTGGGATGCCTGCGGTCACATGACCAACCGCAGCATCCCTAAACTGAGAATTCCAACAGCTCTGGGGTTACGTACACTAACCCTTCCCTCACCCCTAGCCCTCCTGGTGTTGCGGGTAGGGCAAAGCCTAGGAGGGTGGCGTCTAGGACTAAATCTCAGGTGGTGGTGGTGGGGGGGAGTGGCTATGGCTTACTACCCTCCTAGTGCCTAACCCTCCCCTCAGCCCTAACTCCCACCCCGAAACTTACCTTTGGGATGCCGGATGTCAGTGTTCCAGCGCCGGTCTCCTGAGTGGTGTCGGGATTCCGGCGTCGTTCACATGACCACCGGCATTCCAACTGACGAAATACTGAATGCATCCCCTCCGCACACGTACACTTGCCAGAGACATCTAAAGGGCCCCATACACTATAATGATATGTCTGAGACATTCCCGGGAGTGATTCCATACGATTTTGTACTTTTGTGATATATATCGCATGCGATTGCTCAAGCCGCGATAAATCACATGCGAAGTATCATATGGTATACAATTGTACCATAGAATATACCTGATGAGCTGGATTAGAGGGATAGGTGGGCTGGAAGTGTACTGGAGAATGCCAGTCAAACTTGTGTGATACATCACATGCACAAAAAGAACACCATTTTCCATCCAATTCCATTAAATCAGTCGTGCAGCACTAGCGATCTAGGGGATCCGATACAACACTCACAGGACCGCACATCAGATCGGAAACACATACGATTTGACACTTTTCATATGGATATATTGCCGTAAAGGTCGTAAATGCATGAAATCACGCAAAATCGTTGTAGTGTATGGGGCCCTTTAGAGTAGAAAATATGTGTGCACCTTGATGCCAGTGCCGTAACTAGGCATTTTTGCGCTGTGTACAAGGAATGGCATTGGCGCCCCCCCACGCAAGAAAGGGGCAGTGTGCGCCGTAGGCGCGTGAAAAATATATAGGGGTATGGCTTCGTGGGGAAGGGGCGTGGCCACAAAATAATACCAATTCATACTACGGTGCACAGTAGTCTCCATTATTCAAATTACACTGCACAGTAGCGCCACTACACCAGGTAGAGCCCCTTTTACACATTACGGCAGACAGCGTCCCCCTTTTACACATTACGGCAGACAGCGTGCCCCTTTTTACACATTGCGGCAGACAGCGTCCCCTTTTTACACATAACGGCAGACAGCGTCCCCCTTTTCTCTATCGTCCTAGTGGATGCTGGGGTTCCTGAAAGGACCATGGGGAATAGCGGCTCCGCAGGAGACAGGGCACAAAAAGTAAAGCTTTAGGATCAGGTGGTGTGCACTGGCTCCTCCCCCTATGACCCTCCTCCAAGCCAGTTAGATTTTGTGCCCGGCCGAGAAGGGTGCAATTCTAGGTGGCTCTCATAAAGAGCTGCTTAGAGAGTTTAGCTTAGGTTTTTTATTTTACAGTGATTCCTGCTGGCAACAGGATCACTGCAACGAGGGACAGAGGGGAGAAGAAGTGAACTCACCTGCGTGCAGGATGGATTGGCTTCTTGGCTACTGGACATGAAGCTCCAGAGGGACGATCACAGGTACAGCCTGGATGGTCACCGGAGCCACGCCGCCGGCCCCCTCACAGATGCTGAAGCAAGAAGAGGTCCAGAATCGGCGGCTGAAGACTCCTGCAGTCTTCTTAAGGTAGCGCACAGCACTGCAGCTGTGCGCCATTTTCCTCTCAGCACACTTCACACGGCAGTCACTGAGGGTGCAGGGCGCTGGGGGGGGGCGCCCTGGGAGGCAAATGAAAACCTTTAAAAAGGCTAAAAATACCTCACATATAGCCCCAGAGGCTATATGGAGATATTTACCCCTGCCTAAATGTACTAAATAGCGGGAGACGAGCCCGCCGGAAAAGGGGCGGGGCCTATCTCCTCAGCACACGGCGCCATTTTCTGTCACAGCTCCGCTGGTCAGGAAGGCTCCCAGGTCTCTCCCCTGCACTGCACTACAGAAACAGGGTATAACAGAGAGGGGGGGCAAAATAAATGGCTATATATATATATATTAATATAAAAGCAGCTATAAGGGAGCACTTAATCATAAGGCTATCCCTGTCATATATAGCGCTTTTTGGTGTGTGCTGGCAGACTCTCCCTCTGTCTCCCCAAAGGGCTAGTGGGTCCTGTCTTCGTATAGAGCATTCCCTGTGTGTCTGCTGTGTGTCGGTACGTGTGTGTCGACATGTATGAGGACGATATTGGCGTGGAGGCGGAGCAATTGCCTGTAATGGTGATGTCACTCTCTAGGGAGTCGACACCGGAATGGATGGCTTATTTAGGAAATTACGTGATAATGTCAACACGCTGCAAAGTCGGTTGACGACATGAGACGGCCGACAAACAATTAGTACGGTCCAGACGTCTCAAAAACACCGTCAAGGGTTTTTAAAACGCCGTTTACTTTAGTCGGTCGACACAGACACAGACAGGGACACTGAATCCAGTGTCGACGGTGAATAAACAAACGTATTCCTTATTAGGGCCACACGTTAAAGGCAATGAAGGAGGTGTTACGTATTTCTGATACTACAAGTACCACAAAAGAGGGTATTATGTGGGATGTGAAAAAACTACCATAGTTTTTCCTGAATCAGATAAATTAAATAAAGTGTGTGAGCATTGGTGGTTCAGTGGTAGAATTCTCGCCTGCCACGCGGGAGGCCCGGGTTCGTTTCCCGGCCAATGCACCATGATGCGTGGGTTCCCCCCGATAGAAAATTATGGGCGGTATACCCTTTCCCGCCAGAAGTTAGGGCGCGTTGGGAAACACCCCTTAAGGTGGATAAGGCGCTCACACGCTTATCAAAACAAGTGGTGGTACCGTCTATAGATAGGGCCGTCCTCAAGGACCAGCTGACAAGGCTGGAAAATATAATAAAAAGTATATACACACATACTGGTGTTATACTGCGGCCAGCGATCGCCTCAGCCTGGATGTGCAGAGCTAGGGTGGCTTGGTCGGATTCCCTGACTAAAAATATTGATACCCTTGACAGGGACAGTATTTTATTGACTATAGAGCATTTCTATATATGCGAGATGCACAGAGGGATATTTGCACTCTGGCATCATGAATAAACGCGATGTCCATAACTGCCAGAAGATGTTATGGACACGACAGTGGTCAGGTGATGCAGATTCCAAACGGCACAGTATGGCCGTATAAAGGAAGAGGACTTGTTTGGGGTCGGTCCATCGGACCTGGTGGTCACGGCAACTGCTGGAAAATCCACCGTTTTTTACCCTAAGTCACATCTCTGCAGAAAAAGACACCGTCTTTTCAGCCTCAGTCCTCTCGTCCCTATAAGATCATATCTGCCCAGGGATAGAGGAAAGGGAAGAAGACTGCAGCAGGCAGCCCATTCCCAGGAACAGAAGCGTTCCACCGCGTCTGACAAGTTCTCAGCATGGCGCTGAGACCGTACAGGACCCCTGGATCCTACAAGTAGTATCCCGGGGGTACAGATGGGAATGTCGAGACGTTTCCCCTTCGCAGGCTCCTGAAGTCTGCTTTACCAAGTCTCCCTCCGACAAGGAGGTAGTATGGGAAAAAATTCACAAGCTGTATTCCCAGCAGGTGATAATTAAATTACCCCTCCTACTACAGAAAAGGGGTATTATTCCACACTATATTGTGGTACTGAAGCCAGAAGGCTAGGTGAGACTTATTCTAAAAAATTTTTTTTGAACACTTACAAAGGTTCAAATTAAGATGAAGTCACTCAGAGCAGTGATAACGAACCAGGAAGAAGGGGACTATATAGTGTCCCGGGACATCAGGGATGCTTACCTCTATGTCCCAAATTTGCCCTTCTCACTAAGGGTACCTCAGGTTCGTGGTGCAGAACTGTCACTATCAGTTTCAGACGCTGCCGTTTGGATTGTCCACGGCACCCCGGGGTCTTTACCAAGGTAATGGCCGAAATGATGATTCTTCTTCGAAGAAAAGGCGTCTTAATTATCCCTTACTTGGACGATCTCCTGATAGGGGCATAGTCCAGGGAACAGTTGGAGGTCGGAGTAGCACTATCTCGGATACTGCTACAATCAGCACGGGTGGATTCTAAATATTCCAAAATCGCAGCTGATCCCGACGACACGTCTGCTGTGCCTAGGGATGATTCTGGACACAGTCCAGAAAAAGGTGTTTCTCCCGGAAGAGAAAGCCAGGGAGTTTTCCGAGCAAGTCAGGAACCTCCTAAAAACAGTGCATCATTGCACAAGGGTCCTGGTAAAAATGGTGGCTTCCTACGAAGCAATTCCATTCGGCAGATTTCACGTAAGAACTTTTCAGTGGGATCTGCTGGAAAAATGGTCCGGATCGCATCTTCAGATGCATCAGCGGATAACCCAATATCCAAGGACAAGGGTGTCTCTCCTGTGGTGGTTATAGAGTGCTCATCTTCTAGAGGGCCGCAGATTCGGCATTCAGGATTGGATGCTGGTAACCACGGAGCCCAGCCTGAGAGGCTGGGGAGCAGTCACACAAGGGAAAAATTTCCAGGGAGTGTGATCAAGTATGGAGACTTTTCTCCACATAAATATACTGGAGCTAAGGGTAAATTTATAATGCTCTAAGCTTAGCAAGACCTCTGCTTCAAGGTCAGCCGGTATTGATCCAGTGGGAAAAACATCACGGCAGTCGCCCACGTAAACAGACAGGGCGACACAAGAAGCAGGAGGGCAATGGCAGAAACTGCAAGGACTTTTCGCTGGGCGGAAAATCATGTGATAACACTGTCAGCAGTTTTTCATCCCGGGAATGGAAACTGGGAAGCAGACTTCCTCAGCACGACCTCCACCCGGGAGAGTGGAAACTTCATTGAGAAGTTTTTTCCACATGATTGTAAACCGTTGGGAAATACCAAAGGTGGACATGATGGCGTCCCGTCTGAACAAAAAATGGGACAGGTATTGCGCCAGGTCAAGAGACTCTCAGGCAATAGATGTGGACGTTTCTGGTAACACCGTGGGTGTACCAGTCGGTGTATGTGTTCCCTCCTCTGCTTCTCATACCTAAGGTGCTGAGAATTATAAGACGTAGAGGAGTAAGAACTATACTCATGGCTCCGGATTGGCCAAGAAGGACTTGGTACCCGGAACTTCAAGAGATGCTTACAGAGGTCTTATGGCCTCTGCCGCTAAGAAGGGACTTGCTTCAGCAAGTACCATGTCTGTTCCAAGACTTACCGCAGCTGCGTTTGTCGGCATGGCGATGGAAAGCCGGATCCTAAAGGAAAAAAGGCATTCCGGAAGAGGTCATTCCTACCCTGGTCAAAGCCAGAAAGGAGGTGACCGCACAACATTATCACCACGTGTGGCGAAAATATGTTGCGTGGTGTGAGGCCAGGAAGGCCCCACAAAGAAATTTCAACTCGGTCGTTTCCTGCATTTCCTGCAAACAGGAGTGTCTATGGGCCTCAAATTGGGGTCCATTAAGGTTCAAATTCGGCCCTGTAAATTTTCTTCCAGAAAGAATTGGCTTCAGTTCCTGAAGTCCAGAAGTTTGTCAAGGGAGTATTGCATATACAAACCCCTTTTTTGTGCCTCCAGTGGCACTGTGGGATCTCAACGTAGTTCTGGGATTCCTCAAATCACATTGGTTTAAAACCAGTCAAATATGTGGATTTGAAGCATCTCACATAAAAAGTGACCATGCTCTTGGCCCTGGCCTGGACCAGGCGAGTGTCAAATTGGTGGTTTTTTCTCAAAAAAGCCCATATCTGTTTGTCCATTCGGACAGGGCAGAGCTGCGGACTCGTCCCCAGTTCTCTCCCTAAGGTGGTGTCAGTGTTTCACCTGAACCAGCTTATTGTGGTGCCTTGCACCTACTAGGGACTTGGAGGACTCCAAGTTGCTAGAAGTTGTCAGGGCCCTGAAAATATGTTCCAGGACAGCTGGAGTCAGAAAATCTGACTCGCTGTTTATACTGTATGCACCCAACAAGTTGGGTGCGCCTGCTTCTAAGCAGTCGATTGCTCGTTGGATTTGTAACACAATTCAACTTGCACATTCTGAGGCAGGCCTGCCACAGTCTAAATCGGTTAAGGCCCATTCCACAAGGAAGGTGGGCTCATCTTGGGCGGCTGCCCGAGAGGTCTCGGCATTACAACTCTGCCGAGCAGATACGTGGTCAGGGGAGAACACGTTTGTAAAATTCTACAAATTTGATATCCTGGCAAAAGAGGACCTGGAGTTCTCTCATTCGGTGCTGCAGAGTCATCCGCACTCTCCCGCCCGTTTGGGAGCTTTGGTATAATCCCCATGGTCCTTTCAGGAACCCCAGCATCCACTAGGACGATAGAGAAAATAAGAATTTACTTACCGATAATTCTATTTCTCGGAGTCCGTAGTGGATGCTGGGCGCCCATCCCAAGTGCGGATTATCTGCAATACTTGTACATAGTTACAAAAATCGGGTTATTATTGTTGTGAGCCATCTTTTCAGAGGCTCCGCTGTTATCATACTGTAACTGGGTTTAGATCACAAGTTGTACGGTGTGATTGGTGTGGCTGGTATGAGTCTTACCCGGGATTCAAAATTCCTCCCTTATTGTGTACGCTCGTCCGGGCACAGTACCTAACTGGCTTGGAGGAGGGTCATAGGGGGAGGAGCCAGTGCACACCACCTGATCCTAAAGCTTTACTTTTTGTGCCCTGTCTCCTGCGGAGCCGCTATTCCCCATGGTCCTTTCAGGAACCCCAGCATCCACTACGGACTCCGAGAAATAGAATTATCGGTAAGTAAATTCTTATTTTTACACATTATGGCAGACAGCGTCCCCTTTTTACACATTACGGCAGACAGCGTCCCCCTTTTTACACATTACGGCAGACAGCGTCCCCTTTTTATACATTACGGCAGACAGCGTCCCCTTTTTACACATTACGGCAGACAGCGTCCCCTTTTTACACATCACAGCAGACAGCGTAGAGCGCAGAGTAGGGAGCAATGTTGGTGGGTAAGTGAGGGTGACAGAGAGGGTGGGTGTAGGGATCAGTGAGGGTGAGAGAAGAGAGTAGTGAGGGTAGCAGAGAGTGGGTGTAATGAACAGTGAGGGACATCAGTGTGGACTGTGAAGGCGCTGAGCAAAGTGTGTGTTCCCAACTTCCAGCTGTAACACCCCCACCCCGCTCTGTGACTCACCCCATGCTGCCTCCGCTCCTGTGCTGGACTCTTCCTCTGGCAGGCCATGTGTTGCGACACTGCCGAGTGCAAGGTCGCACAGCAGTTCTCTCAGGGGTGCAGTCAGGAAGGGGGGGGATGCAGCGCTGCAGCGTTTGTGGCCACTCCCAACGCCGAGATGTGCTGCTGTAGTGAGCTGCTGGCTGCTCCTCTTCTCCGTCGTCCTGCTGCCGCTCCCAGAATGCCATGCGCATCCCCGGCTTGAAACGCTGGGAGGGAGCACAGCGCAGCGCTGCTGTTTCCAAATTTGGCTGACAGCGACGGGGGACGGCGGCGCCTACAGGGTAAATACTAATACCCTGCTTGCCCGCTTCCTGTGTGTGCTAGCGGGTGCGCCCCCAGTGCACATGCGCTGTGTGCAATGCAGCTCTAGCACACACCTAGTTACTGCGCTGGTCGGGGGTGCTACGGATAGAGAAGGGGTGGTTAGAGCTGTGAAGAGAGAGAGAGCAGGAGAAGGGAATCTGGGTGGGGAACAGGGGGGTGAGGATGCTGTGGATGGAGGAGGGGGTTGGAGCTGTGAGAAGAGAGAGCCAGAAGAGAGGAATCTGGGTGGGGGACAGGGGTGTTACGAATGGAGAAGGGGGGGGGGGGGGCGATTAGAGATGTGAAGAGAGAGAGAGAGCAGTAGAGGGGAATCTGGGTGGGAGACAGAGGGTCGGGGTGCTACGGATGTAGAAGGGGGGGTTAGGGGCTGTGAAGATATTTATTTGAGGGGTGCATACGATTACACACACATATATACATAATGTGTATGTATATATATATATATATATATATATATATATATATACAGGTTGAGTATCCCTTATCCAAAATGCTTGGGACCAGAGGTATTTTGGATATCGGATTTTTCCGTATTTTGGAATAAATGCATACCATAATGAGATATCATGGTGATAGGACCTAAATCTAAGCACAGAATGCATTTATGTTTCATATACACCTTATACACACAGCCTGAAGGTAATTTTAGCCAATATTTCTCTGACGTCCTAGTGGATGCTGGGACTCCGTAAGGACCATGGGGATATAGCGGCTCCGCAGGAGACAGGGCACAATAATAAAAGCTTTAGGATCAGGTGGTGTGCACTGGCTCCTCCCCCTATGACCCTCCTCCAAGCCTCAGTTAGATTTTTGTGCCCGACGAGAAGGGTGCAATCTAGGTGGCTCTCCTGAGCTGCTTAGAATAAAAGTTTAAGTTAGGTTTTTTTATTTTCAGTGAGTCCTGCTGGCAACAGGCTCACTGCTACGAGGGACTTAGGGGAGAGAAGTAAACTCACCTGCGTGCAGGATGGATTTGCTTCTTAGGCTACTGGACACCATTAGCTCCAGAGGGATCGAACACAGGCCCAGCCATGGAGTCCGGTCCCGGAGCCGTGCCGCCGACCCCCCTTGCAGATGCCGAAGTTGAAGAGGTCCAGAAACAGGCGGCAGAAGACTTTCAGTCTTCATAAGGTAGCGCACAGCACTGCAGCTGTGCGCCATTGTTGTCAGCACACTTCACCAACAGTCACCAACTGTCACTGAGGGTACAGGGCGCTGGGGGGGGCGCCCTGGGCAGCAATGTATAATACCTTTTTATGGCTAAAATACATCACATATAGCCCTTGAGGCTATATGGATGTATTTAACCCCTGCCAGATCTCACAAACTCCGGGAGAAGAGCCCGCCGAAAAGGGGGCGGGGCCTATTCTCCTCAGCACACGGCGCCATTTTCCTGCTCAGCTCTGCTGTGAGGAAGGCTCCCAGGCTCTCCCCTGCACTGCACTACAGAAACAGGGTTAAAACAGAGAGGGGGGGCACTTATTTGGCGATATGATTACATATATAAAAATGCTATAAGGGAAAACACTTGTATAAGGGGTTGTCCCTGTATAATTATAGCGTTTTTGGTGTGTGCTGGCAAACTCTCCCTCTGTCTCCCCAAAGGGCTAGTGGGGTCCTGTCCTTTATCAGAGCATTCCCTGTGTGTGTGATGTGTGTCGGTACGTGTGTGTCGACATGTAGGAGGACGATGTTGGTGAGGAGGCGGAGCAAATTGCCTGTATTGGTGATGTCACTCTCTAGGGAGTCGACACTGGAATGGATGGCTTATTTAGGAATTACGTGATAATGTCAACACGCTGCAAGGTCGGTTGACGACATGAGACGGCCGGCAAACAAATTAGTACCTGTCCAGGCGTCTCAGACACCGTCAGGGGCTTGTAAAAACGCCCATTTACCTCAGTCGGTCGACACAGACACGGACACTGACTCCAGTGTCGACGGTGAAGAAACAAACGTATTTTCCTTTAGGGCCACACGTTTCATGTTAAGGGCAATGAAGGAGGTGTTACATATTTCTGATACTACAAGTACCACAAATAAGGGTATTATGTAGGGTGTGAATAAACTACTTGTAGTTTTTCCTGAATCAGATAAATTAAATGAAGTGTGTGATGATACGTGGGTTTCCTCCGATAGAAAATTATTGGCGGTATACCCTTTCCCGCCAGAAGTTAGGGCGAGTTGGGAAACACACCTTAGGGTGGATAAGGCGCTCACACGCTTATAAAAACAAGGGGCGTTACCGTCTCCAGATACGGCAGCCCTCAAGGAGCCAGCTGATAGGAAGCTGAAAAATATCCTAAAAGTATATACACACATACTGGTGTTATACTACGACCAGCAATCGCCTCAGCCTGGATGTGCAGAGCTGAGGGGGCTTGGTCGGATTTCCTGACTGAAAATATTGATACCCTTGACATTATTGACTATAGATGCATTTCTATATATGCGAGATGCGCAGAGGGATATTTGCATTCTGGCATCAAGAGTAAATGTGATGTCCATATCTGCCAGACGAAGACACGACAGTGGTCAGGTGATGCAGATTCCAGACGGCACATGGAAGTATTGCCGTATAAAGGGGCGGTCCATCGGACCTGGTGGCCATGGCAACAGCTGAAAAATCCACCTTTTGTTACCCCAAGTCACATCTCAGCAGAAAAGGACACAGTCTTTTCAGTCTCAGTCCTTTCGTCCCCATAAGGGCAGGCGGGCAAAAGGGCCAGTCATATCTGCCCAGGGGTAGGGAAAGGGAAGAAGACTGCAGCAGGCAGCCCATTCCCAGGAACAGAAGCCCTCCACAGCTTCTGCCAAGTCCGCAGCATGACGCTGGGGCCGTACAAGCGGACTCAGGTGCGGTAGGGGGTCATCTCAAGAGTTTCAGCACGCAGGGGGCTCACTCACAAGTGGACTCCTGGATCCTACACGTAGTATCCCAGGTGTACATTGGAAATTCGAGACGTCTCCCCCTCACAAGTTCCTGAAGTCTGCTTTACCAACGTCTCCCTCCGACAGGGAGGCAGTATTGGGAACAATTCACAGGCTGTATTCCCAGCAGGTGATAATCAAAGTACCCCTTCTACAACAAGGGAAGGGGTATTATTCCACACTATATTGTGGTACTGAAGCCAGACGGCTCGGTGAGATCTGAAATATTTGAACACTTACATACAAGCGTTCAAATCAAGATGGAGTCACTCAGAGTAGTGATAGCGAACCAGGAAGAAGGGGACGATATGGTGTCACTGGATATCAGGGACGCTTACCTACATGTCCAAATTTGCCTTCTCACCAAGGGTACCTCAGGTTCGTGGTACAGAACTGTCACTATCAGTTCAGACGCTGCCGTTTGGATTGTCCACGGCACCCCGGGTCTTTACCAAGGTAATGGCCGAAATTATGATTCTTCTTAAAAGAAATATGGACGCTTTCCTGATAAGGGAAAGGTCCAGAGAACAGTTGGAGGTCGGAGTAGCACTATCTTAAGTAGTTCTACGACAGCACGAGTGGATTCTAAATATTCCAAAATCGCAGTTTTTTCCGACGACACGTCTACTGTTCCTAGGGATGATTCTGGACACAGTCCAGAAAAGGATGTTTTCTCCCGGAGAAGAAAGCCAGGGAGTTATCCGAGCTAGTCAGGAACCTCCTAAAACCAGGAAAAGTATCAGTGCATCATTGCACAAGGATCCTGTGAAAAATGGTGGTTTCTTACAAAAGATCCCATTCGGTAGATTTCACGCAAGAACCTTTCCGTGGGATCTGCTGGAAAAATGGTCCGGATCGCATCTTCAGATGCATCAGCGGATAACCCTGTCTCCAAGGACAAGGGTGTTTCTTCTGCGGTGGCTGCAGAGTGCTCATCTATGAAAGGGCCGCAGATTCGGCATTCAGGACTGGGTACTGGTGACCACGGATGCCAGCCTGAGTGGCTGGGGAGCAGTCACACAAGGAAAAAATTTCCAGAGAGTGTGATCAAGTCTGGAGACTTCTCTCCACATAAATATACTGGAGCTAAGGGCAATTTACAATGCTCTAAGCTTAGCAAGACCTCTGCTTCAAGGTCAGCCGGTATTGATCCAGTGGGACAACATCACGGCAGTCGCCCACGTAAACAGACAGGGCGGCACAAGAAGCAGGAGGGAAATGGCAGAAACTACAAGGATTCTTCGCTGGGCGAGAAATCATGTGATAACACTCTCAGCAGTGTTCATTCCGGGAGTGGAAAACTGGGAAGCAGACTTCCTCAGCAGGCATGACCTCCACCCGGGAGAGTGGGGACTTCATCGGGAAGTCTTCCACATGATTGTAAACCGTTGGGAAAAACCAAAGGTGGACATGATGGCGTCCCGCCTGAACAAAAAACTAGACAGATATTGCGCCAGGTCAAGGGACCCTCAGGCAATAGCGGTGGACGCTCTGGTAACACTGTGGGTGTACCAGTCAGAGTATGTGTTCCCTCTTATGCCTCTCATACCAAAAGTACTGAGAATCATAAGAGGGAGATGAGTAAGAACGATACTCGTGGTTCCGGATTGGCCAAGAAGGACTTGGTACCCGAAACTTCAAGAGATGTTCACGGAAGACCCGTGGCCTCTACCTTTAAGAAAGGACCTGCTCCAGCAGGGGCCTTGTCTGTTCCAAGACTTACCGCGGCCGCGTTTGACGGCATGGCGGTTGAACGCCGGATCCTGAAAGGGCATTCCAGATGAAGTCATCCCTACCCTGGTCGAAGATAGGAAGGATGTAACCGCAAAACATTTTCACCGCATTTGGTGAAGATATGTTGCGTGGTGTGAGGCCAAGAAGGCCCCTACAGAGGAATTCCAACTGGGTCGTTTCCTACATTTCCTGAAAACAGGACTGTCTATGGGCCTAAAATTAGGGTCCATTAAGGTTCAAATTTCGGCCCTGTCGAATTTCTTCCAGAAAGAACTGGCTTTAGTGCCTGACGTTCAGATGTTTGTAAAAGGGGTACTGCATATACAGCCTCCTTTTGTGCCCCAGTGGCATCTTGGGATCTCAATGTTGTTTTGAGTTTCCTAAAGTCACATTGGTTTGAACCACTCACCACTGTGGACTTAAAATATCTCACATGGAAGGTGACGATGCTATTAGCCCTGGCTTCAGCCAGGCGTGTGTCAGAATTGGCGGCTTTATCATATATAAAGCCCTTACTTAATTTTTCATTCTGACAGGGCAGAATTGAGGACTCGTCCTCAATTTCTCCTTAAGGTGTTTTCTGTTTTTCACATGAACCAACCTATTGTGGTACCTGCGGGTACTAGGGACTTGGAGGACTCCAAGTTAATTGACGTTGTCAGGGCCCTGAAAAATATGTTTCCAGGACGGCTGGAGTCAGAAAATCTGACTCGCTGTTTAGCCTGTATGCACCCAACAAGATGGGTGCTCCTGCTTCTAAGCAGACGATTGCTCGCTGGATTTGTAATACAATTCAGTTTACACATTCTGTGGCAGGCCTGCCACAGCCAAAATCTGTAAAAGCCCATTCCAAAAGGAAGGGGGCTCATCTTGGGCGACTGCCCGAGGGGTCTCGGCTTTACAACTTTGCCGAGCAGTTACTTGGTCAGGGGCAAACACGTTTGCTAAATTCTACAAATTTGATACCCTGGCTGAGGAGGACATGGAGTTCTCTCATTCGGTGCTGCAGGGTCATCCGCACTCTCCCGCCCGTTTGGGAGCTTTGGTATAATCCCCATGGTCCTTACGGAGTCCCAGCATCCACTAGGACGTCAGAGAAAATAAGATTTTACTTACCGATAAATCTATTTCTCGTAGTCCGTAGTGGATGCTGGGCGCCCATCCCAAGTGCGGATTGTCTGCAATACTTGTACATAGTTATTGTTACAAAAATCGGGTTATTCTTGTTGTGAGCCGTCTTTTCAGAGGCTCCTTCGTTGTTATCATACTGTTAACTGGGTTCAGATCACAGGTTGTACGGTGTGATTGGTGTGGCTGGTATGAGTCTTACCCGGGATTCAATATCCTTCCTTATTATGCACGCTCGTCCGGGCACAGTATCCTAACTGAGGCTTGGAGGAGGGTCATAGGGGGAGGAGCCAGTGCACACCACCTGATCCTAAAGCTTTTATTATTGTGCCCTGTCTCCTGCGGAGCCGCTATATCCCCATGGTCCTTACGGAGTCCCAGCATCCACTACGGACTACGAGAAATAGATTTATCGGTAAGTAAAATCTTATTTTTTAATAACTTTGTGCATTAAACAAAGTGTGTCTACATTCACACAATTCATTTATGTTTCATATACACCTTGGCCCTCATTCCGAGTTGTTCGCTCGCAAGCGGATTTTAGCAGATTTGCTCATGCTAAGCCGCCGCCTACTGGGAGTGAATCTTAGCATCTTAAAATTGCGAACGATGTATTCGCAATATTGCGATTACACACCTCGTAGCAGTTTCTGAGTAGCTCCAGACTTACTCGGCATATGCGATCAGTTCAGCGCTTGTCGTTCCTGGTTTGACGTCACAAACACACCCAGCGTTCGCCCAGACACTCCTCCGTTTCTCCGGCCACTCCTGCGTTTTTTCCGGAAACGGTAGCGTTTTTTCCCACACGCCCATAAAACGGCCTGTTTCCGCCCAGTAACACCCATTTCCTGTCAATCACATTACGATCGCCAGAACGATGAAAAAGCTGTGAGTAAAATTCCTAACTACATAGCAAATTTACTTGGCGCAGTCGCAGTGCGGACATTGCGCATGCGCATTAAGCGGAAAATCGCTGCGATGCGAAGATTTTTACCGAGCGAACAACTCGGAATGAGGGCCCTTATACACACAGCTTGAAGGTCATTTAATACAATATTTTTAATAACTTTGTGTCTTAAACAAAGTTTGTGTACATTGAGCCATCAGAAAACAAAGGTTTCACTATCTCACTCTCACTCAAAAAAGTCCGTATTTCGGAATATTCCGTATTTCGGATATGGGATACTCAACCTGTATGTATATATATATATATAATAAGAATTTACTTACCGATAATTCTATTTCTCATAGTCCGTAGTGGATGCTGGGAATTCCGTAAGGACCATGGGGAATAGCGGCTCCGCAGGAGACTGGGCACAAATAGAAAGCTTTAGTACTACCTGGTGTGCACTGGCTCCTCCCCCTATGACCCTCCTCCAAGCCTCAGTTAGGATACTGTGCCCCGACGAGCGTACACAATAAGGAAGGATTTTGAATCCCGGGTAAGACTCATACCAGCCACACCAATCACACCGTATAACTTGTGATCTGAACCCAGTTAACAGTATGATAAACAGAGGAGCCTCTAGAAAAGATGGCTCACTACAACAATAACCCGATTTAGTTAACAATAACTATGTACAAGTATTGCAGACAATCCGCACTTGGGATGGGCGCCCAGCATCCACTACGGACTATGAGAAATAGAATTATCGGTAAGTAAATTCTTATTTTCTCTGACGTCCTAGTGGATGCTGGGAACTCCGTAAGGACCATGGGGATTATACCAAAGCTCCCAAACGGGCGGGAGAATGCGGATGACTCTGCAGCACCGAATGAGAGAACTCCAGGTCCTCCTCAGCCAGGGTATCAAATTTGTAGAATTTAGCAAACGTGTTTGCCCCTGACCAAGTAGCTGCTCGGCAAAGTTGTAAAGCCGAGACCCCTCGGGCGGCCGTCCAAGATGAGCCCACTTTCCGTGTGGAATGGGCTTTTACAGATTTTGGCTGTGGCAGGCCTGCCACAGAATGTGCAAGCTGAATTGTACTACAAATCCAACGAGCAATAGTCTGCTTAGAAGCAGGAGCACCCAGCTTGTTGGGTGCATACAGGATAAACAGCGAGTCAGATTTTCTGACTCCAGCCGTCCTGGAAACATATATTTTCAGGGCCCTGACAACGTCTAGCAACTTGGAGTCCTCCAAGTCCCTAGTAGCCGCAGGCACCACCATAGGTTGGTTCAGGTGAAACGCTGAAAACACCTTAGGGAGAAACTGAGGACGAGTCCTCAATTCCGCCCTGTCCGAATGGAAAATCAGATAAGGGCTTTTACAGGATAAAGCCGCCAATTCTGACACGCGCCTGGCCCAGGCCAGGGCCAACAGCATGACCACCTTCCATGTGAGATATTTTAACTCCACAGATTTAAGTGGTTCAAACCAATGTGACTTTTGGAACCCAAAAACTACATTGAGATCCCAAGGTGCCACTGGAGGCACAAAAGGAGGCTGTATATACAGTACCCCTTTTACAAACGTCTGAACTTCAGGGACTGAAGCTAGTTCTTTTTGGAAGAAAATTGACAGGGCCGAAATTTGAACCTTAATGGACCCCAATTTCAGGCCCATAGACACTCCTGTTTGCAGGAAATGTAGGAATCGACCCAGTTGAAATTCCTCCGTCGGGCCTTACTGGCCTCGCACCACGCAACATATTTTCGCCAAATGCGGTGATAATGTTTTGCGGTTACATCCTTCCTGGCTTTGATCAGGATAGGGATGACTTCATCCGGAATGCCTTTTTCCTTCAGGATCCGGCGTTCAACCGCCATGCCGTCAAACGCAGCCGCGGTAAGTCTTGGAACAGACAGGGTCCTTGCTGGAGCAGGTCCCTTCTTAGAGGTAGAGGCCATGGATCCTCCGTGAGCATCTCTTGAAGTTCCGGTTACCAAGTCCTTCTTGGCCAATCCGGAGCCACGAATATAGTGCTTACTCCTCTCCATCTTATAATTCTCAGTACCTTGTGTATGAGAGGCAGAGGATGGAACACATACACTGACCGGTACACCCACGGTGTTACCAGAGCGTCTACAGCTATTGCCTGAGGGTCCCTTGACCTGGCGCAATACCTGTCGAGTTTTTTCTGCTGAGGAAGTCTGCTTCCCAGTTGTCCATTTCCGGAATGAACACTGCTGACAGTGCTATCACATGATTTTCCGCCCAGCGAAGAATCCTTGCAGCTTCTGCCATTGCCCTCCTGCTTCTTGTGCCACCCTGTCTGTTTACGTGGGTGACTGCCGTGATGTTGTCCGACTGGATCAACACCGGCTGACCTTGAAGCAGAGGTCTTGCTAAGCTTAGAGCATTGTAAATGGCCCTTAGCTTCAGGATATTTATGTGAAGTGATGTCTCCAGGCTTGACCATAAGCCCTGGAAATTCCTTCCCTGTGTGACTGCTCCCCAGCCTCGCAGGCTGGCATCCGTGGTCACCAGGACCCAGTCCTGAATGCCGAATCTGCGGCCCTCTAGAAGATGAGCACTCTGCAACCACCACAGGAGGGACACCCTTGTCCTTGGTGACAGGGTTATCCGCTGATGCATCTGAAGATGCGACCCGGACCATTTGTCCAGCAGGTCCCACTGGAAAGGTCTTGCGTGGAATCTGCCGAATGGGATTGCTTCGTAGGAAGCCACCATTTTTCCCAGAACCCTTGTGCATTGATGCACTGAGACTTGGCTCGGTTTTAGGAGGTTCCTGACTAGCTCGGATAACTCTCTGGCTTTCTCCTCCGGGAGAAACACCTTTTTCTGGACTGTGTCCAGGATCATCCCTAGGAACAGAAGACGAGTCGTCGGAACCAGCTGCGATTTTGGAATATTGAGAATCCAACCGTGCTGCCGCAACACTACCTGAGATAGTGCTACACCGACCTCCAACTGTTCTCTGGATCTTACCCTTATCAGGAGATCGTCCAAGTAAGGGATAACTAAAACTCCCTTCCTTCGAAGGAGTATCATCATTTCGGCCGTTACCTTGGTAAAGACCCGGGGTGCCGTGGACCATCCAAACGGCAGCGTCTGAAACTGATAGTGACAGTTCTGTACCACAAACCTGAGGTACCCTTGGTGAGAAGGGTAAATTTGGACATGAAGGTAAGCATCCTTGATGTCCCGAGACATCATGTAGTCCCCTTCTTCCAGGTTCGCAATCACTGCTCTGAGTGACTCCATCTTGAATTTGAACCTCCGTATGTAAGTGTTCAAAGATTTTAGATTTAGAATCGGTCTCACCGAGCCGTCCGGCTTCGGTACCACAACAGTGTGGAATAATACCCCGTTCCCTGTTGCAGGAGGGGTACCTTGATTATCACCTGCTGGGAATACAGCTTGTGAATGGCTTCCAAAACTGCCTCCCTGTCAGAGGGAGACGTCGGTAAAGCCGACTTTAGGAAAACGGCGAGGGGGAGACGTCTCGAATTCCAATTTGTACCCCTGAGATATCACCTGAAGGATCCAGGGGTCTACTTGCGAGTGAGCCCACTGCGCGCTGAAATTCATTGAGACGGGCCCCCACCGTGCCTGAGTCTGCTTGTAAAGCCCCAGCGTCATGCTGAGGGCTTGGCAGAGGCGGGAGAGGGCTTCTGTTCCTGGGAACTGGCTGATTTCTGCAGCCTTTTTCCTCTCCCTCTGTCACGGGGCAGAAATGAGGAACCTTTTGCCCGCTTGCCCTTCTGGGAACGAAAGGACTGCGCCTGATAATACGGCGTCTTCTTATGTTGAGAGGCGACCTGGGCTACAAACGTGGATTTCCCAGCTGTTGCCGTGGCCACCAGGTCTGAAAGACCGACCCCAAATAACTCCTCCCCTTTATAAGGCAATACTTCCAAATGCCGTTTGGAATCCGCATCACCTGACCACTGTCGTGTCCATAACCCTCTTCTGGCAGAAATGGACAACGCACTTACACTTGATGCCAGTCGGCAAATATTCCGCTGTGCATCACGCATATATAGAAATGCATCTTTTAAATGCTCTATAGGCAATAATATACTGTCCCTATCTAGGGTATCAATATTTCCAGTCAGGGAATCCGACCACGCCAACCCAGCACTGCACATCCAGGCTGAGGCGATTGCTGGTCGCAGTATAACACCAGTATGTGTGTAAATACATTTTAGGATACCCTCCTGCTTTCTATCAGCAGGATCCTTAAGGGCGGCCATCCCAGGAGAGGGTAGAGCCCTTGTTCTTACAAGCGTGTGAGCGCTTTACCCACCCTAGGGGGTGTTTCCCAACGCACCCTAACCTCTGGCGGGAAAGGATATAATGCCAATAACATTTTAGAAATTATCAGTTGTTATCGGGGGAAACCCACGCATCATCACACACCTCATTTAATTTCTCAGATTCAGGAAAACTACAGGTAGTTTTTCCTCACCGAACATAATACCCCTTTTTGGTGGTACTCGTATTATCAGAAATGTGTAAAACATTTTTCATTGCCTCAATCATGTAGCATGTGGCCCTACTGGAAGTCACATTTGTCTCTTCACCGTCGACACTGGAGTCAGAATCCGTGTCGGCGTCTGTATCTGCCATCTGAGGTAACGGGCGCTTTAGAGCCCCTGACGGCCTATGAGACGTCTGGACAGGCACAAGCTGAGTAGCCGGCTGTCTCATGTCAACCACTGTCTTTTATACAGAGCTGACACTGTCACGTAATTCCTTCCAACAGTTCATCCACTCAGGTGTCGACCCCCTAGGGGGTGACATCACTATTACAGGCAATTTGCTCCGTCTCCACATAATTTTTCTCCTCAAACATGTCGACACAAACGTACCGACACACAGCACACACACAGGGAATGCTCTGATAGAGGACAGGACCCCACTAGCCCTTTGGGGAGACAGAGGGAGAGTTTGCCAGCACACACCAGAGCGCTATATATATACAGGGATAACCTTATATAAGTGTTTTTCCCCCTTATAGCTGCTGTATTTTTAATACTGCGCCTAATTAGTGCCCCCCTCTCTTTTTTAACCCTTTCTGTAGTGTAGTGACTGCAGGGGAGAGCCAGGGAGCTTCCCTCCAACGGAGCTGTGAGGGAAAATGGCGCCAGTGTGCTGAGGAGATAGGCTCCGCCCCCTTCTCGGCGGCCTTATCTCCCGTTTTTCTGTGTATTCTGGCAGGGGTTAAAATTCATCCATATAGCCCAGGAGCTATATGTGATGTATTTTTAGCCAGCCAAGGTGTTTCTATTGCTGCTCAGGGCGCCCCCCCCTAGCGCCCTGCACCCTCAGTGACCGGAGTGTGAAGTGTGCTGAGAAGCAATGGTGCACAGCTGCAGTGCTGTGCGCTACCTTGTGGAAGACAGGATGTCTTCTGCCGCCGATTTGCCGGACTCTTCTTGCTTCTGGCTCTGTAAGGGGGCCGGCGGCGCGGCTCCGGGACCGAGCTCCAAAGCTGGGCCTGTGAGCGGTCCCTCTGGAGCTAATGGTGTCCAGTAGCCAAGAAGCCCAATCCACTCTGCACGCAGGTGAGTTCGCTTCTTCTCCCCTTAGTCCCTCGATGCAGTGAGCCTGTTGCCAGCAGGTCTCACTGAAAATAAAAAACCTAAACTAAAACTTTCACTAAGAAGCTCAGGAGAGCCCCTAGTGTGCACCCTTCTCGTTCGGGCACAAAAATCTAACTGAGGCTTGGAGGAGGGTCATAGGGGGAGGAGCCAGTGCACACCAGGTAGTACTAAAGCTTTCTATTTGTGCCCAGTCTCCTGCGGAGCCGCTATTCCCCATGGTCCTTACGGAGTTCCCAGCATCCACTAGGACGTCAGAGAAATATATATATATAGTACATACACATATATCAATATACCATACACACATACATATATAACACACACACCTCCCCACTCACCAAGCAGGGGATCAGCTGTGTCCAGGTCAGGACAAGGCAACATTCGATTAGGCTCCGCCCCCAAAATGCTGCGGATCGCGGGTCTTCCGAACTTTTGGATGATGGGACCCTACTGCAGGGCCGTAACTAGGTGTGTGCCGATGGTGCCTTGCCCACAGCGCAGGTGCAGTGAAGGCACACCACATGGCAGCACACCCATACCTACGGCTGTTTTGGTCAGTGACAGAGTAGTGAAATTTATGCTGTCTGCCGGTGCCTGCCTTTGTAAGCGACGGGGAGCGCGCCATTTGGTGTTACCCATCGTGCGGTAATTCTGGCTGTGAGCTCCGCCGCCACCTCTGAAGTGGAGAGGGATCGCTCCTTCAGCCACCTGGTCCTGTATAGGAGCCGCCGCTGCCTCTATTGATGCCGCCAGGGTGACCCGCCGCCGCCACCTCTGAAGTGGAGAGAGAGAGCGCTCCTTCAGCCGCCTGGTCCTGTATAGGAGCCGCCGCTGCCTCTACTGTGACACCTGCCGCAGCCTGAGCACTGGAGAGGGGACTATGAGCGCCAGTAAATAAGTGTCTGCGCCTGGTAGTCCTGGATGCCGCATCGCCCTAACAGGTGACTTGAGACACACACACACACACACACACACACACTCACTCACTCTCTGCTGCTGTAATATATAACAAAGGGTGACTGCTGCTGTAATGTGTAAAACGGGACTCTGCTCCTGTAATGTGTAAAATGGGACTCTGCTGCTGTAATGTGTAAAACGGGACTCTGCTGCTGTAATGTGTAAAATAATACTCTACGTGCCATACTGTGTAAAATACCTGCCGTACTGTGTAAAAGGGAGCTCTGCCTGCCTTACTGTGTAAAAGGGAGCTATGTGGACACAGCCCTTCCCCATAAATCCACACTACTATATTTTGGCACGCGCCTAAGGCGCGCATTGGCCCAGTTTTATATTTGGGGGGAGGGGGCGCCGATGCTGTTTTTTGCACACAGCGCTAAAATGTCTAGTTACGGCACTGCCCTACTGGCTCTGCTGCCTGTCACTGATTGTGGTGCTGGCAACTCTGAGTCACTGCTGGGGGGACTGGTGACTGGAGGAGCTCCACAAACTCCGCCAAACTGCAGGCCTCTGGAAGGTGCCGGCATACAGTATAGCATGGTGACTCACGTGCTACTGGGGGCGAGGCCACATATAGCATTCGGTCTCTCCGTCCTACTGTGGGGCCCGGGACTGGCAAAATAGGCAGCCCCCCCCCACACTTTTACAAAAAATATTTCTCTGACGTCCTAGTGGATGCTGGGAACTCCTTAAGGACCATGGGAAATAGACGGGCTCCGCAGGAGACTGGACACTCTAAAAGAAAGATTAGGTACTATCTGGTGTGCACTGGCTCCTCCCACTATGACCCTCCTCCAGACCTCAGTTAGATTTCTGTGCCCGGCCGAGCTGGATGCACACTAGGGGCTCTCCTGAGCTCCTAGAAAGAAAGTTTATTTTAGGTTTTTTATTTTACAGTGAGACCTGCTGGCAACAGGCTCACTGCATCGAGGGACTAAGGGGAGAAGAAGCGAACCTACCTGCTTGCAGCTAGCTTGGGCTTCTTAGGCTACTGGACACCATTAGCTCCAGAGGGATCGACCGCATGGAACTGGCCTTGGTGTTCGTTCCCGGAGCCGCGCCGCCGTCCCCCTTACAGAGCCAGAAGCAAGAAGAGGTCCGGAAAATCGGCGGCAGAAGACTTCGGTCTTCACCAAGGTAGTGCACAGCACTGCAGCTGTGCGCCATTGCTCCTCATGCACACTTCACACTCCGGTCACTGAGGGTGCAGGGCGCTGGGGGGGCGCCCTGAGGGCAATATATGACACCTTGGCTGGCAAATCTACATCATATATAGTCCTAGAGGCTATATAGATGTAAAATTACCCCTGCCAGTATTCCAGAAAAAGCTGGAGAAAGTCAGTTGAAAAAGGGGCGGGGCTTCTCCCTCAGCACACTGGCGCCATTTTCTCTTCACAGTGCAGCTGGAAGACAGCTCCCCAGGCTCTCCCCTGTAGTTTTCAGGCTCAAATGGTTAAAAAGAGAGGGGGGGGGGGGCACAAAATTTAGGCGCAATATTGTATATACAAGCAGCTATTGGGAAAAATTCACTCAATATAGTGTTAATCCCAAAATTATATAGCGCTCTGGTGTGTGCTGGCATACTCTCTCTCTGTCTCCCCAAAGGGATGTGTGGGGTCCTGTCCTCAGTCAGAGCATTCCCTGTGTGTGTGTGCGGTGTGTCGGTACGGCTGTGTCGACACGTTTGATGAGGAGGCTTATGTGATGGCAGAGCAGATGCCGATAAATGTGATGTCGCCCCCTGTGGGGCCGACACCAGAGTGGATGGATAGGTGGAAGGTATAAACCGACAGTGTCAACTCCTTACATAAAAGGCTGGATGACGTAACAGCTATGGGACAGCCGGCTTCTCAGCCCGCGCCTGCCCAGGCGTCTCAAAGGCCATCAGGGGCTCAAAAACGCCCGCTCCCTCAGATGGCAGACACAGATGTCGACACGGAGTCTGACTCCAGTGTCGACGAGGTTGATACATATACACAATCCACTAGGAACATCCGTTACATGATCCCGGCAATAAAAAATGTGTTACACATTTCTGACATTAACCCAAGTACCACTAAAAAAGGGTTTTATGTTTGGGGAGAAAAAGCAGGCAGTGTTTTGTTCCCCCATCAAATGAGTGAATGAAGTGTGAAAAAGCGTGGGTTCCCCCGATAAGAAACTGGTAATTTCTAAAAAGTTACTGATGGCGTACCCTTTCCCGCCAGAGGATAAGTTACGCTGGGAGATATCCCCTAGGGTGGATAAGGCGCTCACACATTTGTCAAAAAAGGTGGCACTGCCGTCTTAGGATACGGCCACTTTGAAGGTACCTGCTGATAAAAAGCAGGAGGCTATCCTGAAGTCTGTATTTACACACTCAGGTACTAGACTGAGACCTGCAGATAGTGCTGCTGCAGCGTGGTCTGTAACCCTGTCAAACAGGGATACTATTTTGCGAACATAAGACGTCGTCTTATATATGAGGGATGCACAGAGGGATATTTTGCCGGCTGGCATCCAGAATTAATGCAATGTCCATTCTGTCAGGAGGGTATTAGAGACCCGACACTGGACAGGTGATGCTGACTTTAAAAGGCACATAGAGCCTTATAAGGGTGAGGAATTGTTTGGGGATGGTCTCTGGGACCTCGTATCCACAGCAACAGCTGGGAAGAAATTTTTTTACCTCAGGTTTCCTCACAGCCTAAGAAAGCACTGTATTATCAGGTACAGTCCTTTCGGTTTCAGAAAAGCAAGCGGGTCAAAGGCGCTTCATTTCTGCACAGAGACGAGGGAAGAGGGAAAAAGCTGCACCAGTCAGCCAGTTCCCAGAATCAAAATTCTTCCCCCGCTTCCTCTGAGTCCACCGCATGACGCGGGGGCTCCACAGGCGTAGCCAGGTACGGTGGGGGGCCGCCTCAAAAATTTCAGCAATCAGTGGGCTCGCTCACAGGTGGATCCCTGGATCCTTCAAGTAGTATCTCAGGGGTACAAGCTGGAATTCGAGGCGTCTCCCCCCCGCCGTTTCCTCAAATCTGCCTTGCCGACAACTCCCTCAGGCAGGGAGGCTGTGCTAGAGGCAATTCACAAGCTGTATTCCCAGCAGGTGATAGTCAAGGTGCCCCTACTTCAACAAGGACGGGGTTACTATTCCACACTGTTTGTGGTACCGAAACCGGACGGTTCGGTGAGACCCATTTTAAATTTGAAATCCTTGAACACATACATAAAAAAATTCAAGTTCAAGATGGAATCGCTCAGGGCGGTTATTGCAAGCCTGGAGGAGGGGGATTACATGGTATCCCTGGACATCAAGGATGCTTACCTACATGTCCCCATTTACCATCCTCACCAGGAGTACCTCAGATTTGTGGTACAGGATTGCCATTACCAATTCCAAACACTGCCGTTTGGACTGTCCACGGCACCGAGGGTCTTTACCAAGGTAATGGCAGAAATGATGATACTCCTTCGAAAAAAGGGAGTTTTAATTATCCCGTACTTGGACGATCTCCTTATAAAGGCGAGGTCCAAGGAGCAGTTGTTGGTCGGAGTAGCACTATCTTGGGAAGTGCTACAACAGCACGGATGGATTCTATACATTCCAAAGTCACAGCTGGTTCCTACCACACGCCTACTGTTCCTGGGGATGGTTCTGGACACAGAACAGAAAAAGTGTTTCTCCCCCGCAGGAGAAAGCCAAGGAGCTGTCATCTCTAGTCAGAGACCTCCTGAAACCAAAACAGGTATCGGTGCATCACTGCACACGAGTCCTGGGGAAAATGGTAGCTTCTTACGAAGCAAAATTCCATTCGGTAGGTTCCATGCAAGAACCTTTCAGTGGGACCTCTTGGACAAGTGGTCGGGATCACATCTTCAGATGCATCGGCTGATAACCCTGTCTCCAAGGACCAGGGTATCTCTACTGTGGTGGCTGCAGAGTGCTCATCTTCAAGAGGGCCGCAGATTCGGCATACAGGACTGGGTCCTGGTAACCACGGATGCCAGCCTTCGAGGCTGGGGGGCAGTCACACAGGGAAGAAATTTCCAAGGACTTTGGTCAAGTCAGGAGTCGTCCCTACACATAAATATTCTGGAACTGAGGGCCATTTACAATGCCCTAAGTCTGGCAAGGCCTCTGCTTCAAAACCAGCCGGTACTGATCCAATCAGACAACATCACGGCAGTCGCCCATGTAAACCGACAGGGCGACACAAGAAGCAAGATGGCGATGGCAGAAGCCACAAGGATTCTCCGATGGGCGGAAAATCACGTCTTAGCACTGTCAGCAGTGTTCATTCCGGGAGTGGACAACTGGGAAGCAGACTTCCTCAGCAGACACGACCTACACCCGGGAGAGTGGGGACTTCATCCAGAAGTCTTCCAACTGTTGGTAAACCGTTGGGAAAGGCCACAGGTGGACATGATGGCGTCCCGCCTAAACAAAAAACG
Organism: Pseudophryne corroboree; assembly: GCF_028390025.1. Classification (NCBI taxonomy): domain Eukaryota; kingdom Metazoa; phylum Chordata; class Amphibia; order Anura; family Myobatrachidae; genus Pseudophryne; species Pseudophryne corroboree. The sequence goes on along the minus strand of NC_086449.1, from coordinate 264,763,169 downwards.
AGATATTGCGCCAGGTCAAGGGACCCTCAGGCAATAGCTGTGGACGGTCTAGTGACACCGTGGGTGTACCAGTCGGTTTATGTATTCCCTCCTCTGCCTCTCATACCAAAGGTACTGAGAATAATAAGAAAACGAGGAGTAAGAACGATACTCGTGGTTCCGGATGGGCCAAGAAGAGCTCGGTACCCAGAACTTCAAGAAATGATATCAGAGGACCCATGGCCTCTACCGCTCAGACAGGATCTGCTACAGCAGGGGCCCTGTCTGTTCCAAGACTTACCGTGGCTGCGTTTGACAGCATGGCGGTTGAATTCCGGATCCTAAAGGAAAAGGGCATTCCGGAGGAAGTCATTCCTACGCTGATAAAAGCCAGGAAAGAAGTAACCGCAAACCATTATCACCGTATTTGGCGAAAATATGTTGCGTGCTGTGAGGCCAGGAAGGCCCCAACAGAGGAATTTCAGCTGGGTCGTTTTCTGCACTTCCTACAGTCAGGGGTGACTATGGGCCTAAAATTGGGTTCCATTAAGGTCCAGATTTCGGCTCTGTCGATTTTCTTCCAGAAAGAACTGGCTTCACTGCCTGGAGTTCAGACATTTGTAAAGGGAGTGCTACATATTCAGCCCCCTTTTGTGCCTCCTGTGGCACCTTGGGATCTCAACGTGGTGTTGAGTTTCTTAAAATCACATTGGTTTGAGCCACTTAAAACTGTGGATTTGAAATATCTCACGTGGAAAGTGGTCATGTTATTGGCCTTGGCTTCGGCCAGGCGTGTGTCAGAATTGGCGGCTTTGTCATGTAAAAGCCCTTATCTGATTTTCCATATGGATAGGGCAGAATTGAGGACTCGTCCCCAGTTTCTCCCTAAGGTGGTATCAGCTTTTCACTTGAACCAACCTATTGTAGTGCCTGCGGCTACTAGGGACTTGGAAGATTCCAAGTTACTGGACGTAGTCAGGGCCTTAAAAATTTATATTTCCAGGACGGCTGGAGTCAGGAAAACTGACTCGCATTTTATCCTGTAGGCACCCAACAAAATAGGTGCTCCTGCTTCTAAGCAGACTATTGCTCGCTGAATTTGTAGCACAATTCAGCTGGAGCATTCTGCGGCTGGATTGCCGCATCCTAAATCAGTAAAAGCCCATTCCACGAGGAAAGTGGGCTCATCTTGGGCGGCTGCCCGAGGGGTCTCGGCTTTACAATTTTGCCGAGCTGCAACTTGGTCAGGGGCAAACACGTTTGCTAAATTCTACAAAATTGATACCCTGGCTGAGGAGGACCTTGAGTTCTCTCATTCGGTGCTGCAGAGTCATCCGCACTCTCCCGCCCGTTTGGGAGCTTTGGTATAATCCCCATGGTCCTTACGGAGTTCCCAGCATCCACTAGGACGTCAGAGAAAATAAGATTTTACTCACCGGTAAATCTATTTCTCGTAGTCCGTAGTGGATGCTGGGCGCCCATCCCAAGTGCGGATTGTCTGCAATACTTGTATGTAGTTATTGCCTAACTAAGGGTTATTGTTGAGCCATCTGTTGAGAGGCTCAGTTATATTTCATACTGTTAACTGGGTGTAGTATCACGAGTTATACGGTGTGATTGGTGTGGCTGGTATGAGTCTTACCCTGGATTCAAAATCCTTCCTTATTGTGTCAGCTCTTCCGGGCACAGTATCCTAACTGAGGTCTGGAGGAGGGTCATAGTGGGAGGAGCCAGTGCACACCAGATAGTACCTAATCTTTCTTTTAGAGTGCCCAGTCTCCTGCGGAGCCCGTCTATTCCCCATGGTCCTTACGGAGTTCCCAGCATCCACTACGGACTACGAGAACTAGATTTACCGGTGAGTAAAATCTTATTTTAACATCTTATTAAAAAAAATAAAAATGCATACATTATCAAACGTGATGGAGGCTCATGAATTATTCAAGGGGTGGTGGAATCATTAAATATTTATGAGGTGGGTTAACATTAAATAAGGTGATTCACCCCTATACACCGCACTACATAACTACACTACATCCCCCCTACATGCTGCACTACAAGTTACATCACTACGCTACCACCCTCCCTATATGCCACACTACATCACTACGCTAGAACCCCCCCATATGCTGCACTACATCACTACACTATACCCCCCCCCCCCCCCACACATCATACAATATCACCACACTGCACTACACTACTCACAATAAAATTAAAACATCTCAGTTACTCTTTCTAAATGAGCTCACCGTGAGTTCTCTCCCCAACGGAGCTCCAGACCGAGTAGAGTGAGAGCAGCAGACTGGAGTGTAAGGAGGGGGAAGGCTAGATCTACTTTCTTGGGAGAGAGAAGAGTGGAGGGGAAGAAGGGGGCGGGGCCTAGTCCTACAGACAGGAGAGAGCACAGAGGGGAGAGAGCTAGGCACGGGTAAAGAAGGGGGCGGGCTGAGGAGATAAAGGGGGTGGGGCATATTCCTACAGAGGGGAGAGAGCAAGGGATGAAGGGGGCGGGCTGAGGGGAAGGGGGCGGTGCCCATTCCTACAGACGGGAGAGCAGGGATGGCAGCGAGCAAGGCACAGGGGAAGAGGGCGGACTGAGGGTATGAAGGGGGCGGGGCCTATTCCTACAGACACGAGAGCACAGATGAAAGAGCAAGGTACAGGGGAAGAAGGGGGCGGGGCCTATTGATACAGACGGGAGACCGCACGGATAGCAGAGAGCAAGGTACAGGGGAAGAAGGGGGCGGGCAGAGTGAAGGGGGTGGGCCTATTCCTATAGGCGGGGGAGAGCACCGATGGCAGAGAGCAAAGTACAGGAGAAGATCGATGGCGGGCGGCGTAGATCTGCGGCGGCGGGCGGAGGGGAAGAGCCTACGGCCCGCCGATGACAGCCTCAGGGGAAGGGGAGTGGCGGCGGCCACCGCCGGGCTTAGCTATGACAGGCTGTTTGAGCAGCCTGGGCCCTCCACTCTCTATCAGAGTAGCTGGGCTCGGGACAAGTGTACACAGGGCACCCCCTTGATGGCGGCCCTACACACACACACACACACACACACACACACACACACACACACACACACACACACACACACACACACACACTGTGCTTCTCTCTCACACACGCGCGCACAGACACACACTTAAACAGACACACACAGGAACTAGTTTACACATTTATTCCCCCATTTATCAAAGTGTTTTTATGTTAAAACAAATTTTTCAGTGATATTTGATAGGTTTCTTTATTTATCATATCTGGATAACACTGGTTTAAGGCAGCGCTATCCGTACATCGTTTTTCATATTAATGGGGGTAATTCAGAGTTGATTGCAGCAGCAAATTTGTTAGCAGTTAGGCAAGACCATGGCCCTCATTCCGAGTTGTTCGCTTGTTAGTGTTTTTCGCAACGGAGCGATTAGTCGCAAACTGCGCATGCGCAATGTTCGCAGTGCGTCTGCGCCAAGTAAATTTGCAAAAAAGTTTAATATTTTACTCACGGCTTAACGAAGAAATTTCTTCGTTCTGGTGATCGGAGTGTGATTGACAGGAAGTGGGTGTTTCTGGGCGGAAACTGGCCGTTTTATGGGTGTGTGCGAAAAAACGCGGCCGTTTCTGGGAAAAACGCGGGAGTGGCTGGAGAAACGGGGGAGTGTCTGGGCGAACGCTGGGTGTGTTTGTGACGTCAAACCAGGAACGAAACTGACTGAACTGATCGCAGTGGCAGAGTAAGTCTCGAGCTACTCAGAAACTGCAAAGAAATTTCTTTTCGCAATTCTGCGAATCTTTCGTTCTCAATTCTGCAAAGCTAAAATTCACTCCCAGTAGGCGGCGGCCTAGCGTGTGCAATGCTGCTAAAAGCAGCTAGCGAGTGAACAACTCGGAATGAGGGCCCATGTGCACTGCAAGGGGGGGGGGGGGCAGATATAACATGTGCAGAGAGAGTTAGATTTATGTGGGGTGTGTTCAAACTGAAATCTAAATTGCAGTGTAAAAATAAAGCAGCCAGTATTTACCCTGCACAGAAACAAAATAACTCGCCCAAATCTAACTCTCTCTTCACATGTTATATCTCCCACACCTGCAGTGCACATGATTTTGCCCAACTGCTTTGCTGCTGCGATCAACTCTGAATTACCACTCGTTGCTCTTATTTCAGTTTGCCACCCGCATACCGGCTTTGTCTGTCCCTGAAGCAGTGGGAAGCAGGGACGGAGAGCTACTGAAAGGAAGTGAAGGAAGGAAAGAGGACTCAGCCGGCTCTACAGCTGCCTCTCTCCAGGTCACTCCGTCTCGCCCACGGCACACGAGTCAGAGGATGCGCACACACACAAAACTACACACACACGAGGACAAGGACCGATGGTGAGGTAGAGGATGGGGTGCTGGACACTGGAGTAAAGGTGGTGGGAGGCAGACCAGCACAGATACTGGTGCCAACGTAGATGGTGGGAGGTGCCCAGCTAAGGCTGTCCCGGCCTCTTTGTCATCCTGCACCCCCTCTGCCTACTGCGCATGAGCCGGAAAAGCAGAGACAGGCGGCGCATGTGCAGATTTCATGAGTAAAAAAAACCCATCATTCGTCATTGCTGTTTGGACGTGACAAACAGTGCTGCCGAGTGTTTTAACGTTACCGCTTGCTGGCTGCAGCTTCAATGCTGAATTCAAGTAAAAAAACACAGCGAGCAGTAACGTTAATTAGTAAAAGAGAACATTTTGGGGGTAATTCCAAGTTGATCGCAGCAGGAATTTTGTTAGCAGTTGGGCAAAACCATGGGGGTCATTCCGAGTTGTTCGCTTGTTATTTTTTTGTCGCAACGGAGCGAATAGTCGCTAATGCGCATGCGCAATGTCCGCAGTGCGACTGCGCCAAGTAAATTTGCTATGCAGTTAGGAATTTTACTCACGGCATTACGAGGTTTTTTCTTCGTTCTGGTGATCGTAATGTGATTGACAGGAAGTGGGTGTTTCTGGGCGGAAACTGGCCGTTTTATGGGAGTGTGTGAAAAAACGCTACCGTTTCTGGGAAAAACGCGGGAGTGGCTGGAGAAACGGAGGAGTGTCTGGGCGAACGCTGGGTGTGTTTGTGACGTCAAACCAGGAACGACAAGCACTGAACTGATCGCAGATGCCGAGTAAGTCTGGAGCTACTCAGGAACTGCTAAGAAGTGTCTATTCGCAATTCTGCTAATCTTTCGTTCGCAATTTTAATATGCTAAGATTCACTCCCAGTAGGCGGCGGCTTAGCGTGTGCAAAGCTGCTAAAAGCAGCTTGCGAGCGAACAACTCGGAATGACCCCCCATGTGCACTGCAGGGGGGACAGATATAACATGTGCAGAGAGAGTTAGATTTGGGTGTGGTGTGTTCAATCTGCAATCTAAATTGCAGTGTAAAATAAAGCCGCCAGTATTTACCCTGCACAGAAATAAAATAACCCACCCAAATCTAACTCTTTCTGCACATGTTATATCTGCCTCCCCTGCAGTGCACATGGTTTTGCCCAACTGCTAACAAAATTTCTGCTGCGATCAACTTGGAATTACCCCCTTTAATTGATAAATGGGGGCATTATTACTCTGTACTTACTGCCACACTGATCCTTTTCCTTGTGTTACATGCATGCCCCTTTACTGTTGCAGCCTCCGTCAGGACTTATGGGATTAATGTACCACAAGAGACGCCGGACTACCACCACTTCCTGGTTCCCTCCTATGGCACGGGGCAATGGTGTTACTAGGGGCGTGTGGGTCACACCCAAGTGTCACCCTCTAAGGGGTGACTCCAAAATGCCGGCTCCTTGTTAGTGACAATGAGCTGGGTGCTGTACTGTGACATTACATGCAGCACTCAGCTCCTGTCAGAGTACGAGCCGGTGGTACTTGAGTCTCCACGGGCTACCCAGCATCTCCGTGAATGCTGGGCACACCCCCGGAGTGATGAAAACGAGGTTGGGCAGGAAGGCCACGCCTCTTCCTGTGGGCTACACACCCTTTTTGATTGTGCGACTTCGTAAGGGGAGGGAAGGATGGATCTGGCCAGGGCTGATTTGTGTGGCCACTGTGATAGGGTGGCTGGTCACTGGTCAGACAGGTAGGTGGACGTGACACAGGCAGGCAGACAGGTAGGGGAATGTGACACAGGAGGCAGACAGGTAAGTGATGTTTACACAGACAGACAGGTAGGTGGATGCACATGCATCACTAGGAGGGTGCAGACCCTTGGAGGATGTGACAACAAAATGTCAACTTCTCTGCAGTGAAGTGCATCTTGCTGAGGTTCTCTGGATCCACCTGCTTGTTTTTTTCTTCTGGATCTGGCTCCTCTGTGAAGTGAGTACCTGCAGATGAACTCCTCCCCCATTGACGTCATTGCACTGATTTCTGCAGTGCATCCTGACGGGGCCTGCCACCTCTGTGCAGGGACAGAGAGTGCCTACAGCTGGACACCTCCCCTGCTGACAACATTGGGCTGATTCCAGGAAGTGAAATCAGTACAGATGTCGCTGATGCACAATGACAGAGGCTGTTAGGCTGTAGCCAGGTCAGTCAAAACAGCCTTATGACTGCCCACTGCCTGGCAAGATAGAGTGCATGGCTAAGACTCAGTGGGGCCCACCGAGGATTTTCCTGACTCCATGATGACCTGATTAGAATCAAGGTCCAATTTTATAATTATATACACACTGTGAAGTGGTGGCACTCAGGTAAGTGTTGCCACTTTTACAGTGTGTGTATTTGCCCAGCAGATTCAGCTTGGGTATTCGTAGGTACGAATACTCTTTAACCACTTTATGAAAATGCTGCTGTATTCTTTATCTTCCTATATATTTCTCTATGGGGTCTATTCATAGAGTAGTGAAAAGCCCTTTATCAGTGATAAAAGGGCTTTTCACTGCTTCCTCCAATTCATAGTAGTGCTTACCATGGAGAAATCTCTTATCAGTGTAGAAATCGCTTCCCCATATACTAATGTGGGGAGAACAATTCATAGAAGCATAGCTTTCCGTTTCGCTTCTCTAAACAAATATGTCAACTCAGGATGGCGTAAGGAGGCTGGGGAGGGGAGAAAAGCAGCGGGGACTGCTGTCTCCCCGCCCTCACCCAGTTCTCCTCGCCCCCTTCTGTCACCAGCCAAAGAGAGGTCCCCAGCGCTACTAGGCAGGGAAGCAGGGAGTGATATGTCCCCTGAGACTGTCAATGCAAACTATACTTCTTCCTCCTGCTGCATCCGACACCTGCACTGTGCCCCCCTAGCTGCTCACTGCACTCCTGCCCCGCCAAGGCAACAACAGCAGCTGCACTCTGTCCCACACCCCAGCTGATCTCAGCCCCCCGCCGCCAACTCTTGTCTGCCCCCATTACCGGTGCTGGTACTGCACGGAGGTTGGGGAAGACGTCTTCCCTTCCCCTCCATGCTGCTAGCAGGCACTAGGTGCGGCAGTGCTGTAACTAGACATTTTAGCGCTGTGTGCAAGAAACAGCATCGGCACCCACCCATATATAAATAAGGGCCAGTGTGTGCCGCAGGCGTGCATCAAAAATATAGGAGCGTAGCTTCATGGGAAGTGGTGTGGTCACTGAGCTCCCTTTTGTACACATCATGGCAGGCAGTCCCCCTTTTTTTTACACATCATGTCAGGCAGTCCCCCTTTTTTTGACACATTATGGCAGCTATCCCCCTTTTTTACACATCATGGCGGGCAGTCCCCCCCCCCCCCCCCTTTTATTTTACATATTATGGCAGGCAATCCCCCTTTTTTTACACATCAGGCAGGCAGTCCCCCCCCTTTTTTTTTACACACATTGTGGCATGCAGTCCCCCTTTTATGGGAGGGAGAGAGAGAGAGAGAGAGAGATTGAGAGATAGAGTGTTATACTCACCCTCACCTGCGATCCGGATCAACGGCAGGCTATCAATGGCAGAGGAGGCAGGTTCGGGAGCTGGCGGCTGCGGCACACTCCTGAGTCACCTGCAGAGGCGGCGGCGGAAGGTGGCTGCGGCTACAGCCCTGCTCAGAGACCTAATATCACGGCAGTGTGGGGGATGCAGCGCTCAGAGTCCCTTCAGATGCGGCAGCTCCGGTGGCTGGCAGGAGACAGGCGACAGCGCTGGACAAGTGGACAGTGAGTACTGACTGACAGTGGCTGCGGTCGTGCGGGGGAGTGCTGTCGATGGTGCGCCTTCAGTGCATGTGCGCTGTGGGCAAGGTACCATCGGCACACACCTAGTTAAGGCCCTGAGGTGCGGTCCCCCTGCGTGGCTAGCACCATGTGTAAGGTCCCCGCTTTGCTGCTCCTCTTTGTAGCCGGCTGCAGGAGTACAGGGGGACTATTCAGGCTGCTGGATCCAGATTGTCCCGTCTGACTGCCTGCCCCCCTTCTCTGATGCTCTGTCTGAGTAACCCTCTCCCACCCCCTTGGCCAAATTCCTCTGCTCCAATAAGTGAAGTGACCCAGCATATACATTTTCCGGGTCACTGCTAACTGCACGCTGGCCCCCACATGGCCTGCTGGCCCACTCTGTCAGCTGTGCATGTGCAGTATCAGGGGACTGGATGCAAATGCGGTATGGCAGTGATCTGCTGCTTCGTTGAGGAGGCTGACATCGCTGGACACCGCAAGATGGGTATTTGTGAATCGCACAGTAACTTCAAGATATATTGCATCAATATGATGCGATCTGTCTTGAAACTCACCATGTTCCATTTCACTACCTTTATGAATAGACCCTATATATCTGTATTATTGCCCTTATTTATCACTGAGTGATAAATTGCACCAGCCAATCAGCTCCTAAGGGCTGTAACACACTGGCCGGTTTCTCCCGGATGGCAAAAAGCCGGACAAACTTTGGCCGGCTTTTTGCCATCCGGGAGAAACCGGCAGAGTCTCGCACACAGGACGGCTTTGAGCCGTGTGTGATGCTGTGCGCATGATCAGACACGGCTTCAGAAAAAACCGTTGTGTGTGAAAGCTCCCCTTCACACACACGGTTCACTGGCTGCAAAGACGGCCCGGCGGCCGCCCGGCCGCCGGACCTTCCAGTGGTGAGACCCGGCTGCAACCCGGCAGCCGGGCCGGGGCCGTGCAGTGTGAAGGGACCCTAGCCCTCACACTGTTAACTACAATGCCGGCACGGGAAAAAAGCCGTCCGGCTTTTTCCCGGCCGGCAAAAGCCGGGTAGTGTGTTTTAGCCCTAACTGTGATTTTTCAGTCTGTAACCTGGCAGTTAGGAGCTGATTGGCTGGTGCAATTTATCACAGTGAAATTTATCACTCATTGATAAATAAGGGCATTCTAGCTGTATCTATATTGCACACACAGTAACCATACTCTATGATGCTGAGTTCACAATCATAAAATGAGTCTGTAACAGTGCATGCAATAGCATGGTGATAAAGAACCAACCAGTCAGCTTCCTAACTGCCATGTTACAGGCTGTAATGTTTGAAAAATGACAGGAGCTGGTGAGTGATAAATTGCTGTAACATGACAGGTGCTGACTGCTTTGTACTTTATCACTGTGCAATTTATCACTCGCCAAGGCTTGATAAATATGGACATATTTTTTTAAACCCACGTTTGTACCCCCCTGTGAAGAAGCCAGGGAACATGAGCAGAGCTGCAGCAGCAGCACCGTGACAGACGGAGCCTGTAATGCTGGCTAACGAGCTGATGTGGTAACTCCCCCTCTGGATGAATGAGCTGCGGTCCTGGGCGAGCCTCCCCTGGTACCTGTGCAGTGATACGGAGACAGGAGCTGCGGCACACGGCCACCAGGAACCATTCAAACTCCCCTCCGTGTCCAGGCCACGCCCACACCGGCTCTCGGTGCTGCTTATTGGTTGTACTCTAGCTCATTTACATTGACGTCAATAAAGGCTGTAGGTCATGCGCTTATTGGCTGTGCTGCTGTCACGGCGGCGAAGAGGTGCGCGGGGAGAGCGGCGCTGGGTACAGGCGGCAGCAGGAGGAGGGCAGCGCAGGAGGCAGAGGGGAGAGCGCTGCTGCACTCACACACACAGCAGCACTGATACACGCATAGCAGCCGGGAGGTAATGCAGCAGCGCAGAGTGTACTGGCAGTGACCAGCAGCCGGCTGCCTGCACATATCCCGGGATCACATTATAAAATCTCCCTTTGCGCTAATTGGGTACTGCCCCAAGCTCGCAGGTGTGCGCGCCCCTGTGCCATCCTGTGACACCCCAACACCTGCTGCGGCTCTCTGCGCTCCCATGGTGGCCCTGTGGGGCTAGCAGCGGCGGCGGCCCCGGGGTATATGTGTCCGGATCAGGCTGCGGGTCTTTCCCTGCGGTCTTCAGGGGGCGGAGAGGGGGAATCTTCCTGCTGCCAAGAAGAGCGGAGTGTGCAGATGTAAATAAGACTCTTCCTCCTTCTCCTCCTCCTCCGCTGCTGCTGGGTGATGAGGAGGAGCCCCAGGGTCCCCACCAAGACTTCGTAGCCACGGAGGGGGCAGACCTGTGCCGCCCTGTGTACCCCCATCCTCCCAGCAGCAGCCACTCACCCATGAGCCCCAGGAGGAGCCCTGATGTGCAGCCTGCTGTAGTAGCCGGGGAAGGATAAGGCAGCAGCATCCCTGCCGCACACATGCCCGGAGCCGCGGCCGGTACCATGCTGCCATGCTGATGCCGCCGCTGCTCAGAGAAGAAGACCGGCCGGGTGTAGTAGGAGGCGTCCAATCAGGGATCCCGATGTCCCCATCATTCGGGGGTTAGTGCGGGAGGAGCGGCCCCCGGGAGCAGGAGACTCGCTTCCTATCACTGCTCCCTGCGGTCTGGGGCTGTGCAGAGGGACATGCGGGAGGGCGGCCGCAGCGCATCGCCGGCTGCAGGACACGACGCATCCCCGCCGCTCGCACTGACTGCTGGCAGCGAGGACTGAAGAGGGCACCCAGCAGCAGCAGCGAGGACTTGGCTCAGGAGGCATCAAAGCATGGGCTGTGCTCCAAGCATCCACATCTCTGACAGCAGGGTGGTGTATCACAGTGGCAAAGAGTCTGACGACTCCAACTCTCCCCACCAGACCAACGCACTGTCTCAGCAGCAAGGCAACTCTGTCCCTGGATTATTCATTAAATCCTCTAACACATCCACTTATAAGGTGAGGGCTAATTCCTCTAAGAAAGGCAGGAGGGAGCACAGCCAGAGCATGGAGGCAGAGGTACACACCAGCAGATCCAGTGTGAAGGTAACAGCAGGATGGGAAATCAACATATTTATCTCCCCCCTTACATCCTATGCAGTGTAGGCCTTTCCAGCAAAATGAGGGTTAATATTCTGACAAGTGACTATTTGTGTTGCATAACTGGTCACCTTGCTGTCACAGAGTAAATCATTCATGATCTAAATCATCTCCTTCCCATTTACCCTTGATCAGGGTCCTTCCCAAGTGGCCCATTTAATTCTGCCTCCAAATTGTCCCTTTTAGGCCAGGTTTGGCACACTCTGCGATTCCTTATTTGTCACTCAGGCAATTCATCTCACTTGTTTCTGTTAATGAGACTCGCATTCATGGCCATTGTTTACCCATGGGGTGTTTTCATCAAGAAAGAACAGGGCTACTCCGAAACCTGTCAAAAAAAAAAAGCATCTAGTTATCTCGGTTTTGCAATGAGTGCAGGGCCTACCTCTTTCTGTCCTTGACTGTAATACATGGCGGGTTATTTTATACAGCTTACATTTGTGTCAGTGTTAAACATCAGCAGGCAAATATTGATATTTGTATAGGTATTTTCTGGCACTGGTTACTAATTGCTGAATGAAATATTTAACATTGGAAAGAAAAGCTGCTTGTTGGAAGCTGTCAACCTGTTAGATGGATAGGGAGCCAGGGAATTTGCAAAATATACTTCATGCAGACTGTCTCTTTCATGCTGTGTTCTAGTGAAGCAGGGTGTCTGTGTCCACTCTGAAAATGACATCCCGCAGCATAAACTAAATAGTGAGAACCAGTGCACACTATAGATAGCCAAGCTTCCTAGTAGGTAAAATAATTCTTACCTCCAAAGCTGTTGAAACTTGCCACCTAGCCCCGATTGCTATAAAATGAGCTGAATGTTCCCTAAATATAAAATAAAAGTAATATATTACTTACACATTAAATAGAAAGCACACTTGAAATAAAAAAAATAAAAAAAAATTAAATAAAATGCAGAAGCACACCATTTGTCATTAGTGATTTTATACCTAATGTGGAAAACATGGAAAAAGTGTTTAAACCGTAATAGTAAATCGCACAGTATGCATTTTCTCCTATGTACCTAACTGGAGTCATGTATAGGGATGGTGACGTGATTCTGATTTAGGCCCAGATCATTCTGCTCATGAATCATGTTCTTGTTCTGCTACAGTAAATATACCATGCTCTTCTAATCACTACTCATACTGAACAAAACTTTTTACTCTGCAGGAATCATGCTGTCTTTGTATAATTTTATTATGTCTTAAATTAATTTTAATACATTTTAGTAGCCAGATAAAAAAAACAAAATTAGTTTTACTTACTGAATTACACACCATGATCTCGCCCCGTTTATGCATACTCATTGAATACTTGGGTGTTATTTGTCTCAGTAAAATGAGATGATTTATGACAGCTAGTGATGCACTGAGTTAATGTTAATGTGACAGTACTAGTTTATATAATCAGTCCAGTTATTTTTTTATTTTATTTTTATAAAATTTTAATTTTTTGATTAAAGTTTCCATGGACTTTCAGCCAGTAACTACAAGTATAAGGTTTGTTGTTGTTAATAGTGCATTTTGCGTGCTGAATTCATACTGGTATAGCTGCTTCCAGTTGGAGGAATGTACTAGAGTAAAGTGAGGCTGGGCTTTACAAGGTGCAACCAGAAACCACTATTTCATTAAAATAGAACTTGAATTAGCATTTTTTTTTATTTACAACCAAATTATTCACCTTTGCAACAGCTGCTGCAATATTGGTTTCTTCCCTTAAAATGTTATAGAGTTAGTTTCATATTATAAAGCACAAAGTTTTGTTATCTTGTATGATTGCAGACATGTGACCAACCTTATTTCCTAGTACAGGTTGAGTATCCCTTATCCAAAATGCTTGGGACCAGAGCTATTTTGGATATCGGATTTTTCCGTATTTTGGAATAATTGCATACCATAATGAGATATCATGGCGATGGGACCTAAATCTAAGCACAGAATGTATTTATGTTACATATACACCTTATACACACAGCCTGAAGGTCATTTTAGACAATATTTTTTATAACTTTGTGCATTAAACAAAGTGTGTGTACATTCACACAATTCATTTATGTTTCATATACACCTTATACACACAGCCTGAAGGTCATTTAATACAATATTTTAATAACTTTGTGTATTAAACAAAGTTTGTGTACATTGAGTCATCAAAAAACAAAGGTTTCACTATCTCACTCTCACTCAAAAAAGTCCGTATTTCGGAATATTCCGTATTTCGGAATATTTGGATATGGGATACTCAACCTGTAATATGTCTTAACCACAGTTGTTGTTTTTTTTTGGGTAAGCATACACAATGTCACAAAATGTTGTGCAGAGCCATATAGCTTGTCACGAAGGGGAATTAGTATGGATACTGGAATATTTTTCTGGGTACAAATTGCAGAATTTCTGGGCACATTGGAAGGAAATTGAAATTGGCCCACCCTAAGAGATTTGTGCCCACTTCCCTCCCACCTGGAAAACCTTGTATTCCGATTCATCTATCCATCATTATTTTTAACCCTTCTTTTAAATTCTAGAAAACTTTGCAGTGTTAGCTAAATTTTATTATTAAATCACTGAAGTGTACATAAAATAATATTTTGTTCACCTTCTGTCCTTATCTTAGAAAAGGGTAAAAGTGCCCAATTGTACTGCTGTTTCTTTTTTACCAACCTTGCTAAAGTTCACTTTAACACAAATTAATCTATTTCACACCATTCTGTAAACTTTTTGCAACTTTTCTTACACTCTGCAATAGTAATTTTTCCCCCCTTCCAAACATAAAAACCTGTGTAGTTGAAATGACTATTTACCTGTGAAGAAAGTTGGCAGTAGCTTTATGGGTGGAATTCAATTGTTTGAAAAGTCGGTTGGTTGTCTGTTTTTTTCCTGTCTATTAGATAGGAAAAAACAGACACCCAACTGACTTTTCAAACAATTGAATACCCTCCATTATCTGTATATGTGATCCTGAAGCTTTTAAACGTGTTTTTATTCCGGCCTTCTGAATAGACCACCTACATTTACAGCACAGTCACAAAGAAAAAGCTTATTTTGAGTTGATTTTCTTTGCTAAGTTAGGAATCGCATTTGCTGTGCAATATACAGTAATTCATAAACTTTCAAAGTCCCTGACCTCTGCTTGTAAAATGAGGCCCTCTGTATGAAGCAAAGAAAGGGTCTATTTATGAATGCATTCATTATGTTAATAGTGGCTGGAGAGTTTGGGTGTTATGTAGTGTGAGAACCAGGTAGGGCTTAATCATTTCATTGGCCCATTACAAAGATTGGTACGATTTTATGTCATAGTGTAATAGGCTCACGTGTTACCGTCACACTACACGTCTTCTGATATGTTATACACTATGACATTGCTAAAGTTAGGCTAAGGACATTTAGATTTCATGTGCATACGTATTATGCAGTAGTCAAAGCCTAAGATGTTGATTTAATACTTGTTTGTTATATTGCCTTATACAAATATAGGTCATTATTTTAATTAGACAGAATGTTCCAACAATATTACCAAATTAAAATAGTGAACCTTCATTGAACGTATGTAGAAACTAAACACCATTTTCTAAACTATCAATTGTTATGTCTTCTTGGCCTTCGCTTGTTCCACAACAAAATGTCTTCCCAGTGCCTGGAATGTGAGATATTCACAAATCCCTCAATACTTTGTGAGTTCGGATTTTCAGTACATCATGTCTGCAGATCTACTTAAAGAAAACATAAGAACAATAAATGTATTATTTATTGACAGTTACTTATATAGCACCAGCATATTCAATTGCGTGTTAAGTGAATACATGCTGAATGATAAGTGTCAAGTATTCGAATACATCATAGAGTCGTAGCTGTCATGCTGTAGTAATAAAAACATATATTTAGCATTTAAAGCAATACAAGCTTCACTTTATTTGACATTGTTTTATAGAAGTATTTGGTATTTGTGTTGCTACCGAAGGACTTTTGTTGTTGTGACTTTGTTTTGGTTGTCTAATCATAGACACAATTTACACATTGTATATAAAATTATATTACACTTATTCCTCTATGGTTTAGATTTAATAAAAGGTAAAACAATAAAAAAAAACAACAACTCAGCATTATTGTATGTGTTCGGGAAAATAATATAAATACATATATTAAGTTTTCTGTACAACTTTTCACCTAAGATATTTTGTTGGTATGTGACCAATGTCCTCTTTTGCTTGCCTGCTCCCTATTTATGTCCCATATTTTTCACCATGTGACAAAATAAAAACATGATGCCACGCATGGTATCAGGCAATTAGCCTGTTACTACAGTGTGTGTGGCCCCCATATGACTGTCATGCACAGTAATAATCCGATTGAAACAGGTTGAATAATTATGAGGCTTGTTGGTAAATCCAATTAGAAGATGATTGTAGGTGACACGCTAACACCTACTGTACTCCACACCTATGTTAGTGGCCAAATTCGGCATTGATCCTGTTGCTTAGAGCTACGCCTGAGAAGCTGGATCAGCCTGTGTGTCCCTGGCTTAACTTGATTTTTGTTTTTGGCCAATTTATTGCCAACGAATAGTTGTCCAAGTGGGCCAAATCTCAGAAAAGCAACAGTTCAGATCTTCAGAGATAACAGATTGCACACAAATGATAGCGGTTTAGTAAGTGAGTGCTTTAATATTAAAGTGTTTTGTAACTAATCATTGTACGTTGAAGTTTATTATAATTTGGGCAAAGATTTGAACAAGAAGATGGTCAGATGCCAATTGCCTCTGACTTCCATGTACAATTCTGTCTTTTTTTTCTTTTCTTTAACTTGTCCTTGTTTTATTTTATTTTTATTGGGTGGTGAGACAGAGCCCCCTTTACTCATATGCCCGTTCTGCTCCGTCTACACACACAAACTCCATTGACAGTCTTGTTTACATTCACTGCTTTAGGCTATTAGCCTGGAAAAGTGTTTGCTCTAAGTATCCATGGAAGTATATCCAGAACTGCGGGAGTCCAAAGTAGTGATAGTTGTGGGGAATTAGGTCTTCCTTTAGTGATGGCTATTTCCTCGGTTCAGTGCATGCTCTTAAGTATAATGGATGGTTTATGTTCTTCTAATAAGCAATGTACTTCAAATAAGCAAAGTTAATAAAGTGGGTTAAAGTGATTTCTTTTAATATAACTGAGCATATATTGATTGCACCCTTTCAAAACTACTTAAGTCTTTATCAGGACTGTTATAAATTCAGACATCTGAATAACAAATGCTTACTGTATGTTCTAAAGCTACAGGTAGCAAATTGCTATGATTGAGATCTGCAATCGCATAATCGTGGTAATCCCTGGAAATATTAAAGCAGATGGATTTTAGGATGGGTTACTAGTCCTTGTTTTTGGCGAGATCATTTTATTATTTGTATATCTAGAATTGCTTAGCTTGGGTTCATGCATGTTGTTATGGGTTCTTGGTCTGTGTGTTAACCTCTGCAGCGAAACAGATGTCACCGAGTTAAAAGTATTGGAAGAATTTGATTGACACTTCTCTCAGAAAGTTTAGAACTTTGTCCAGGCTACCCTTTTAACCTGGCTGAAATGGTTGAAAAACCCTAAATACTTTTAAGATATTGGGGGTCATTCCGAGTTGATCGCTCGTTGCCGATTTTCGCAATGGAGCGATTAAGGCAAAAATGCGCATGCGCATGGTACGCAGTGCGCATGCGCATGGTACGCAGTGCGCATGCGCTAAGTATTTTAGCACAAAACTTAGTAGATTTACTCACGTCCGAACGAAGAATTTTCATCGATGAAGTGATCGGAATGTGATTGACAGGAAGTGGGTGTTTCTGGGCGGAAACTGGCTGTTTTCTGGGAGTGTGCGGAAAAACGCAGGCGTGCCAGGATAAAACGCGGGAGTGTCTGGAGAAACGGGGGAGTGGCTGGCCGAACGCAGGGCGTTTGTGATGTCAAACCAGGAACGAAACGGGCTGAACTGATCACAGTGTAGGAGTAAGTCTCGAGCTACTCAGAAACTGCTAAGAATTTCCTATTCGCAATTCTGCTAATCTTTCGTTCGCAATTCTGCTAAGCTAAGATTCACTCCCAGAGGGCGGCGGGCTAGCAAAAGCAATGCTGCAAAAATCTGCTAGCGAGCGAACAACTCGGAATGACCCCCCTTGTGCATTTAAATGTTTATTTTCTAGCATCCAGTTCTTATGTTATTGCTGTATAAGTTTTGCATTATAGAATTTATAATTGACTGAATCCTTGTTTTTTCTTCTTTTTTTTTTTTTGTTCGTTTTTTTAAATACACCTAGTATACCACACATGAAGCAATGAGGTTGGGTAGTTTGGTCATTTTCATCCTCGCTGACCTTGCACTGATTTGTGTGTTGGTCCTCTAGCAGAATAATCCTGGTGGTGATATACTGTCTGAAACCATGTAGTGAATCCTGGCATTGACCAGTGAATTCCACATCCCCTTAAATGATGTGTACAGTGATTGTGTACTCCTGATTACACTAATTCTAGAAATGAATGAAGAAACATCCATCTAATATTGGCTATCTTTTGTAAAAACAAAAAGCAGTTGCCCCTCAGGCTAGCCCTCTAAGGAATGATTGGATCTTCAAATGTATGAGCATTACATTAAGGTTTAGTGTGGTATTTCTGTATGGTGAATGCCCTGTATATATACAGTAAATATATGTATGTTATGTCACTTTAACACCGATTGATGGGTTTCTCACATGTAAACCCATATGGCTGCATTAATAATAGGCTGTGAGTTGTAGTACTTGGCGTAATTCTGGCAATTAAGCATGTAAATTTAAAGCGGCAATCATTTAAAAGTCAAAGCCAACCTGGTTTTGCCATTCAAATTATTGGTGCTTTAAATCTATTGGCCAAATCGCCAGAATTACAGCTGTTCCTGCAACTAGCAGCCTGTTACATATGGGCCACAGTCCTTTTGCTTATATAGCAATCAATGCTTACTGCATTCAGTGAATATTGATATTTTGGTCTAGTTTGTTTTTCATTACTAAGCTATTTGTTGCATTTATTGAACAGATTTAAAATACAGCACAATTATTTAATATGTATTATCAGCCGTGACATGTGAGAGATGCTTGTTCTGTGTTCAGTGTCACAGTACTCAGGGCCTAATTCAGCATGGATCGCAAAAGCAAAATCTTTCTCAAATGGGCAAAACCATGTTGCACTGCAGGTGGGGCAGATGTAACATGTGCAGAGAGAGAGAGAGAGTTAGATTTGGGTGGGGTGTGTTCAAACTGAAATCTAAATTGTAGTTTCAAAATAAAGCAGCCAGTATTTACCCTGCACAGAAACAATATAACCCACCCACATCTAACTCTCTCTCTGCACATGTTATATCTGCCCCACCTGCAGTGCACATGTTTTTTTTGCCCATTAGAGAAAAACTTTGTTTTTGCGATCCATGCTGTATAAGGCCCTTAGATATAATTTTTTTTATTAACTGGTACTTTGTGCTTTAATGTAAATCTACAGAGATATTGTGGCTGAAACATATATAAAACTTTTTTTTTACATACAATGGGTAATACTGCAGTAGGACTAACACTACTCATGCAGCATTTGATAAGTGCACTGTATTTCACAGCTGACTGATGAAATTAGAAAATACAAAGACATGAAAAACACGTCATTCTAGTTGAGTGGCTTTATGAGGAAGTTGCAACATAATTGTTTTCCCAAAACCGCAAACATAAAAGCTGTTGGTTTTAGTTTTAAGTCTGTAAAAATAAAGAATACGCAGCTTTTGAAATGAATTTAGATTTCTCAAGACAAAAGCATCTGCCTAATTGTTATCTTTCCTTTTCACACGTTTCTCTTATGCAAAAAGCTAAAGTCATACTAGGGCATATTCTGTAATAGACAAGAGAAATATTCCCCCCCCCCTTAAACTGTGCATAGGATTTCTTCATATCCTATTATGCTGTTGGTCCATACCTGCCATTGATTGTATTTATTACAGTGAGCTTATTACTCCATTAAGCCCTTCGGGCACTTTTTCTTAGTGTGCCCTCCGGCACAGGATGGCGTTGGTGGCTAGGTTGCATCTGTTTGGGCGAGAGCTGTGTCTATCCAAACAAGTGCTGATTTCACTGAGACACAAAAGAGTTCATGCTGAGTTACACAATATACTAGTTAATGATAGCTAGAATCTGATTGGTTGCTGTCGGCAACACCTCCTCTTGTCCTCATAAGGTTTGATAAATATCCCCCTATATTACATCCTAGAGAAAAGATGCATTTTATTTAGCTTACAGAGTCGTATACACAAGGATAGCATATGGGCCTCCTTTATTTCCTAGGGACAACAGTCGTTTGTGAACCTGATTTTCCCCCAGGAGGTGGCATCACGTTGGTATTAGTACATGCTAAAAATAGAGCACACCACATTATTATAGTATTAGCATATGTGGGAGGGATTCAAATGCATTCAGCCAAAAGTGGCCACCAAGGGGTCCAGCACTCGCCAGTGATCCGCCACCAAACAAGCACATGTGCTTCTTTCTTGTGACCAGTTTGGGACATATTTTTTGTTAATATTCCTATACTGTACTTTGCTTGTGCTCACATGCCCCCTCCAACCCACATCCTGCACCTTTAGCACAAGAGGTCATTAGCGCAAAATGCATCTCAGTTGGCACGGCTATGGATACTGGATGAGATTTTGGGTGCATATGCACAGTAAAAAGCATAAGCAGTTTGCATAAAAAAAAGAAAAATAAAGATGTACATTGTGCAGGTGTACACCTTTACCTACCCAAGTCTTTGCACCTTTTTAAATTTTCCCAGAAGTGGTGAATACAGAAAACATCTCAGTGGGTGATATGCAGAGAGGAAAGGACTCCCAATTGTAAATAGACACACTCTACATTTGTTTGTGCTCTAGCTATTTAAACAGATGTACGCAATTTTGACTTTTAAAGACAAAGGGGGGTATTCAATTAGTGCCGAGTGTTCTGGCAGTCAGAAAATCGGCACCAATTCGACCGCGAATTCGATAATCAACGTGGTTTTCACCCGTGCGGATCGAAAAATCGTGACGGGCTTTCAATAGGTCGAATTCCCCCAAAGTATCCAAAAATCACTTCCAAAATTGAGTTACAGATGTGGTTATAATGTTTCCGGAAGGAAGATCTCAAATGCGGTTTTATGCATTATTTTGATGTGTATTGATTTGTAGGGTTTACCTGTAGGTTTTATACTTAGTTCATTATCCCACGATGCTTGTATATATGTGTTTTTTAATTATTATTTCTCTGACGTCCTAGTGGATGCTGGGAACTCCGTAAGGACCATGGGGAATAGCGGGCTCCGAAGGAGGCTGGGCACTCTAGAAAGATCTTAGACTACCTGGTGTGCACTGGCTCCTCCCACTATGACCCTCCTCCAAGCCTCAGTTAGGATACTGTGCCCGGACGAGCGTACACAATAAGGAAGGATTTTGAATCCCGGGTAAGACTCATACCAGCCACACCAATCACACCGTACAACTCGTGATATGAAACCCAGTTAACAGTATGAAACAACAGAGCCTCTCAACAGATGGCTCAACAATAACCCGATTTAGTTAACAGTAACTATGTACAAGTATTGCAGATAAACCGCACTTGGGATGGGCGCCCAGCATCCACTACGGACTACGAGAAATAGAATTACCGGTGAGTAAATTCTTATTTTCTCTGACGTCCTAGTGGATGCTGGGAACTCCGTAAGGATCATGGGGATTATACCAAAGCTCCCAAACGGGCGGGAGAGTGCGGATGACTCTGCAACACCGAATGAGAGAACTCCAGGTCCTCCTCAGCCAGGGTATCAAATTTATAGAATTTTGCAAATGTGTTTGCCCCTGACCAAGTAGCAGCTCGGCAAAGTTGTAAAGCCGAGACCCCTCGGGCAGCCGCCCAAGATGAGCCCACCTTCCTTGTGGAATGGGCATTGACAGATTTTGGCTGTGGCAGGCCTGCCACAGAATGTGCAAGCTGAATTGTATTACAAATCCAACGAGCAATAGTCTGCTTAGAAGCAGGAGCACCCAGCTTGTTGGGTGCATATAGGATAAACAGCGAGTCAGATTTTCTGACTGTAGCCGTTCTGGAAACATATATTTCTCTGACGTCCTAGTGGATGCTGGGAACTCCGTAAGGACCATGGGGAATAGCGGGCTCCGAAGGAGGCTGGGCACTCTAGAAAGATCTTAGACTACCTGGTGTGCACTGGCTCCTCCCACTATGACCCTCCTCCAAGCCTCAGTTAGATTTCGTGCCCGGCCGAGGTTGGATGCACACTAGGGGCTCTCCTGAGCTCTTAGAAAGTAATAGTCTTAGATTTTTTTTTTATTTTCAGTGAGACCTGCTGGCAACAGGCTCACTGCAGCGAGGGACTAAGGGGAGAAGAAGCGAACTCGCTTGCTTGCAGCCGGATTGGGCTTCTTAGGCTACTGGACACCATTAGCTCCAGAGGGATCGACCGCAGGCCCAGCCTTGATGTTCGGTCCTGGAGCCGCGCCGCCGTCCCCCTTACAGAGCCAGAAGCAAGAAGATGGTCCGGAAAATCGGCGGCATGAAGACTCTGTCTTCACCAAGGTAGCGCACAGCACTGCAGCTGTGCGCCATTGCTCCTCTCACACACTTCACACTCCGGTCACTGAGGGTGCAGGGCGCTGGGGGGGGGGCGCCCTGAGGCAGCAATAAAAACACCTTGGCTGGCTAAAATACCTCAATATATAGCCCCAGGGGCTATATATGAGGTAAATACCCCTGCCAGAATTCCATAAAAAGCGGGAGAATAGGCCGCAAAAAAGGGGCGGAGCCTATCTCCTCAGCACACTGGCGCAATTTTTCCCTCACAGCTCCGCTGGAAGGAAGCTCCCTGGCTCTTCCCTGCAATCTACAGTACCAGTAAGAGGGAAAAGAGAGGGGGGGCATTAAATTTGGCAGTATATATATATTTTATTGAAAAGCAGCTATTAGGGACATAACTCAGTTAGTCCCTGTATATATATAGCGCTCTGGTGTGTGCTGGCATACTCTTACTCTGTCCCCCCAAAGGGCTTTTTGTGGGTCCTGTCCTCTGTTTGTGCATTCCCTGTGTGTGTGGAGTGTGTCGGTACGGCTGTTTCGACATGTTTGAGGAGGATAATGATGTGGAGGGGGAGCAGATGCCTTTAGCAGGGATGTCACCCCCTGGGGGGCAGACACCTGAGTGGATGAGTTTATGGCAGGAAATGAGTGCACGTATAGACTCCTTACATAAAAAATTTGACGACATGCCGACTGTGGGACAGCCGAGTCTTCAGCTCGTGCCTGTCCAGGTGTCTCAAAAGTCATCAGGGGCTCTGAAACGCCCGCTATCTCAGATGGCACAAGTAGATGTCGACACGGATACTGACACCAGTGTCGACGACGATGAGTCAAATTTAATGCCCGTTAAGGCCATTCACTGCATGATTGAGGCAATGAAAGAGGTGTTAAATATTTCTGATTTACATCCAGGTACCACAAAAAAGGGTATTATGTTTGGGGAGAAAAAACTACCTGTAGTTTTTCCCCCGTCAGATGAATTAAATGAAGTGTGTGAAGAAGCGTGGGCTTCCCCTGATAAGAAATTGGTAATTCCTAAGAAGATACTAATGGCGTTCCCTTTCCCGCCAGAGGATAGGTTACGTTGGGAAACACCCCCTAGGGTGGATAAAGCGCTCACACGTTTGTCTAAAAAGGTGGCACTACCGTCCCAGGATACGGCCGCCCTTAAGGAACCTGCTGATAGAAAGCAGGAGGCGATCCTGAAGTCTGTATATACACACTCAGGCATTATACTTAGACCAGCTATTGCGTCAGCATGGTTGTGCAGTGCTACCGCTGCGTGGTCAGATAAACTGTCAGAAAATATTGACACATTAGACAGAGACACGATTCTGCTAACAATTGACCATATCAAAGACTCAGTCTTATACATGAGAGATGCACAGAGGGAAATCTGCCGGCTGGCATCTAAAGTAAGTGCATTATCCATCTCTGCTAGGAGATGCTTATGGACTCGCCAGTGGACTGGAGATGCAGATTCCAAAAGGCACATGGAAGTTTTGCCTTATAAAGGGGAGGAATTATTTGGGGATGGTCTCTCCGACCTAGTTTCCACAGCAACGTCTGGGAAGTCAGCATTTTTACCCCATGTCCCCTCACAGCCTAAGAAGGCGCCATTTTATCAGGTTCAGTCCTTTCGGACCCAGAAAAACAAGCAGGGAAAAGGAGGGTCTTTTCTGTCTAGAGGCAGAGGTAGGGGAAAAAGGCTGCAGCAAACAGCAGGTTCCCAGGAACAAAAGTCCTCCCCCGCTTCCTCTTCCAAGTCCGCCGCATGACGGTGGGGCTCCACAGGCGGAGCCAGGTACGGTGGGGGCCCGCCTCATGAATTTCAGCGATCAGTGGGCTCGCTCACAGGTGGATCCCTGGATCCTTCAAATAGTATCTCAGGGATACAAGCTGGAATTCGAGGCGGCTCCACCCCACCGGTTCCTAAAATCTGCCTTGCCGATTGCTCCCTCAGACAGGGAGGCGGTGCTAGCAGCGATTCACAAGCTGTATTCCCAGCAGGTGATAATCAGGGTACCCCTACTTCAACAAGGCCGGGGTTACTATTCCACACTATTTGTGGTGCCGAAACCGGACGGTTCGGTGAGACCCATTTTAAATTTGAAATCCTTGAACACATACATAAAAAAATTCAAGTTCAAGATGGAATCGCTCAGGGCGGTTATTGCAAGCCTGGACGAGGGGGATTACATGGTATCCCTGGACATCAAGGATGCTTACCTGCATGTCCCCATTTACCATCCTCACCAGCAGTACCTCAGATTTGTGGTACAGGATTGCCATTACCAATTCCAGACGCTGCCGTTTGGACTCTCCACGGCACCGAGGGTATTTACCAAGGTTATGGCGGAAATGATGATACTCCTTCGAAAAAAGGGAGTTTTAATTATCCCATACTTGGACGATCTCCTAATAAAGGCACGATCCAAGGAACAGTTGTTAGTGGGAGTAGCACTATCTCAGGAAGTGCTGCGCCAGCACGGCTGGATTCTGAATATCCCAAAGTCACAGCTGGTCCCCACGACACGTCTAATGTTCCTGGGAATGATTCAGGACACAGTCCAGAAAAGAGTGTTTCTCCCGGAGGAGAAAGCCAGGGAGTTGTCTTCTCTAGTCAGAGACCTCCTAAAACCAAAACAGGTATCGGTGCATCACTGCACGCGGGTCCTGGGAAAGATGGTAGCTTCTTACGAAGCAATTCCATTCGGCAGGTTCCATGCCAGAATTTTTCAGTGGGACCTGTTGGACAAGTGGTCCGGATCGCATCTTCAGATGCATCGCTTGATAACCCTGTCCCCAAGAACCAGGGTGTCTCTTCTGTGGTGGCTGCAGAGTGCTCATCTTCTGGAGGGCCGCAGATTCGGCATACAGGACTGGGTCCTGGTGACCACGGATGCCAGCCTACGAGGCTGGGTGGCAGTCACAAAGGGAAGAAACTTCCAAGGACTATGGTCAAGTCAGGAGACTGCCCTTCACATAAATATTCTGGAACTAAGGGCCATTTACAATGCCCTAAGTCAAGCAAAATCCCTGCTCCTACACCAGCCGGTGCTGATCCAGTCAGACAACATCACGGCAGTCGCCCATGTGAATCGACAGGGCGGCACAAGAAGCAGGATGGCAATGGCAGAAGCCACAAGAATTCTTCGATGGGCGGAGAATCATGTACTAGCACTGTCAGCAGTGTTCATCCCGGGAGTGGACAACTGGGAAGCAGACTGTCTCAGCAGGCACGACCTCCACCCGGGAGAGTGGGGACTTCATCCAGAAGTCTTCCAAATGATTGTAAATCAATGGGGTCGTCCACAGGTGGACATGATGGCGTCCCGCCTAAACAAAAAACTAGAGAGGTATTGCGCCAGGTCAAGAGACCCTCAGGCGATAGCTGTGGACGCTCTAGTGACACCGTGGGTGTACCGGTCAGTTTATGTGTTCCCTCCTCTACCTCTCATACCAAAGGTATTGAGAATAATAAGAAAGCGAGAAGTAAACACAATTCTCGTGGTTCCGGATTGGCCAAGAAGAGCATGGTACCCGGAACTTCAAGAGATGATCTCAGAGGACCCGTGGTCTCTGCCGCTCAGACAAGACCTGCTACAGCAGGGGCCCTGTCTGTTCCAAGACTTACCGCGGCTGCGTTTGACGGCATGGCGGTTGAACGCCGGATCCTAAAGGAAAAGGGCATTCCGGAGAAAGTCATTCCTACGCTTATTAAAGCCAGGAAAGAGGTCACAGCAACTCATTATCACCGCATATGGCGGAAGTATGTTGCATGGTGTGAGGCCGAAAAGGCCCCAACGGAGGAATTTCAACTAGGTCGATTTCTGCATTTCCTGCAAGCAGGAGTAAATATGGGCCTAAAACTGTGCTCCATTAAGGTACAGATCTCGGCTCTGTCGATTTTCTTTCAAAAAGAACTAGCTTCAGTACCTGAAGTTCAGACATTTGTTAAAGGAGTGCTGCATATTCAGCCCCCGTTTGTGCCCCCTGTGGCACCTTGGGATCTCAACGTGGTGTTGAGTTTCTTAAAATCACATTGGTTTGAACCACTAAAAACCGTGGATCTGAAATATCTCACGTGGAAGGTGGTTATGTTATTGGCCTTGGCTTCTGCCAGGCGAGTATCAGAATTGGCGGCTTTGTCCTGTAAAAGCCCTTATCTGATTTTCCATATGGATAGGGCAGAATTGAGGACTCGTCCCCAGTTTCTCCCAAAGGTGGTGTCAGCGTCTCACCTGAACCAGCCTATTGTGGTGCCTGCGGCTACTAGGGACTTGGAGGACTCCAAGTTGCTAGACGTTGTCAGGGCACTGAAAATATATGTTTCCAGAACGGCTACAGTCAGAAAATCTGACTCGCTGTTTATCCAACAAGCTGGGTGCTCCTGCTTCTAAGCAGACTATTGCTCGTTGGATTTGTAATACAATTCAGCTTGCACATTCTGTGGCAGGCCTGCCACAGCCAAAATCTGTCAATGCCCATTCCACAAGGAAGGTGGGCTCATCTTGGGCGGCTGCCCGAGGGGTCTCGGCTTTACAACTTTGCCGAGCTGCTACTTGGTCAGGGGCAAACACATTTGCAAAATTCTATAAATTTGATACCCTGGCTGAGGAGGACCTGGAGTTCTCTCATTCGGTGTTGCAGAGTCATCCGCACTCTCCCGCCCGTTTGGGAGCTTTGGTATAATCCCCATGGTCCTTACGGAGTTCCCAGCATCCACTAGGACGTCAGAGAAAATAAGAATTTACTCACCGGTAATTCTATTTCTCGTAGTCCGTAGTGGATGCTGGGCGCCCATCCCAAGTGCGGTTTATCTGCAATACTTGTACATAGTTACTGTTAACTAAATCGGGTTATTGTTGAGCCATCTGTTGAGAGGCTCTGTTGTTTCATACTGTTAACTGGGTTTCATATCACGAGTTGTACGGTGTGATTGGTGTGGCTGGTATGAGTCTTACCCGGGATTCAAAATCCTTCCTTATTGTGTACGCTCGTCCGGGCACAGTATCCTAACTGAGGCTTGGAGGAGGGTCATAGTGGGAGGAGCCAGTGCACACCAGGTAGTCTAAGATCTTTCTAGAGTGCCCAGCCTCCTTCGGAGCCCGCTATTCCCCATGGTCCTTACGGAGTTCCCAGCATCCACTACGGACTACGAGAAATAGAATTACCGGTGAGTAAATTCTTATTTATTATTATTTACCTTAGAACACCTATGTTATTTCCTAAAGCAAGTTTAATATTAAAGAGCTTTGTTACTATTAAAGATAAAACTTTAATCTTTTTTTTACAGCTTTGTTAAAATTTAATATAAATGTTTTAAATTTTAACTATATTTACAGTGTTTTTAGTATATATGGTAACAATACTTCTTTGTAAACAATATTGTAGGATCTTCCAGTATAAGTCAGGCTTTGGAGTTTCTTTTTTGCTGCTGTGACCCAAGCATTGTGACATTGGGCGGGAAGCTTGACGTATCACATTTTGAATGCGATGCATCCCACCACACATCACATGCAAACAAGGGTTTATTAATGCTGTATGCATGAAGACTTTAGCAAACAACAGCTCTCACGGTGTGGGGACTCCCACGTTTGTGACCCAGGAGTCCGTCTGCGCATGCGTCGTAGACTTATATTGTGTGATGCCATTTGAAAATGATGTTATGTTCGCAGAGCTTGGAACCGATGGGTAACGTCTTCTGGAGCTTTGTGCCTACACAGTAAGTGGCCAAACCTTCGAAAATGCAGTTTTCACAGCAAAATATGCATTGATGAATCCCTCCCATAGAATTGTCCATGTGAGAAGGATTGCCCTTTAGACTTGTAGATGGTGATGATCATGCAGTGCGTGTCCAGCTTTAGATGGGCCACTTTATCCAGCATTGACCATCTCCTCCACAAAAAACACCAGCCTTTTAAACTGTAAGGAGTACATTTGCTAACATGTGGTTTGTCAAAGCCGCTGATCATCGGCGGGTTTGACCCAATAGTTTTAAAATAGCAACAGGAGTCAATCCTATATCAGGCTTGTTTAGCATTGGTTCCTATTGCCATTTTTAAAATATTGAACAGTCATGATCTGCTGCTTTGACAAATAGCCCATTATCTACCCCCATCTCATTATTTACCACCAAGTTCCTCCCCACTCTATCCTAACTTACAGTTGTCAAACCCTTGTATTCCATTCTGAGGATGACACCTCCCTCTTCTAGAAGATGATGATGTCTGCATGGCTTCATTAGAGCCATACCCTAGAACCTGTCTACGAGAGAAGACTCTCTGCTAAACATGCAGTAAGTCGCTCACTTTGCCCAACTCATTGGCTTTTGAAGTGCCTTCTCACAATTATGGATTGCAAAATTGTTCTGTACAGTGACCCTTGAACTTTGCTCTATATAATTCATGGCACAGCCTATACTGTAAATGTCATGGTTGTTTATGTGGTTGTATATAAGTTTACCATGACAGTGATTGGTTGGTTGTTTTTATGCCAGTTATCCAATTAATGTGGTTGAATTAAGGTTATTTGTGCAGTTCAAAATGATAATCTTGTGCATATTTGTAATCATCTGGTACATGGACATTTCAAAATAAATGTTCTCCACAGGTGTGTTTCCTGAGCATTGAGAGGGTATAGCTGCTAGCAGCCCAGCTGTAATGCAGTCATTACTTTTGTTCTTGATGCTTGAATTCATGTACAGGATGAGGGGTCTATTTACTAAGCCTTGGAAAGAGGAAGTGGACGGAGATAAAGTACCAACCAACCAGCTCCTGTCATTTTTCAAACACAGCCTGTAGCATGGCAGCTAGAAGCTGATTGGCTGGTATTTTATCTCCACCCACTTTATCTTTCAATGGCTTAGTAAATAGACCCCTACATGATTGTAGTGTACTCATCTCCCCCCATTGTAGCTTTTCTCTTATGATGCCTCACATCATTCCTCTACATGATCTCCATAGCCTCTGCTAGTTTTCTGATGGTGTCATAATACATGAATATTGTTCAATCTATATGATCAATATTCTGAAAACGTCCAGTGATAAAGTTAGAAAATCATTTATGAGAATTATGATAAGACCAGATCTCTACCAGTCATGTTATTTCGGGTCACAAGAAGACAGAATTATTTTTAAAACAAGCTAAAATGTCCATTGGAAGAATATTTCCCAAATTAGAAACCAAGACAGGATCATGAGAACATGTAGCTATCCTCATAACGGTGTTCTCTTCCTTTATTTCTCTGACGTCCTAAGTGGATGCTGGGGACTCCGTAAGGACCATGGGGAATAGCGGCTCCGCAGGAGACAGGGCACAAAAGTAAAAGCTTTAGGATCAGGTGGTGTGCACTGGCTCCTCCCCCTATGACCCTCCTCCAAGCCTCAGTTAGGTTTTTGTGCCCGGCCGAGAAGGGTGCAATCTAGGTGGCTCTCCTAAAGAGCTGCTTAGAGTAAAAGTGTGGCGATATTATAATATATTAAGATGCTATAAGGGAAAACACTTATATAAGGTTGTCCCTGTATAATTATAGCGTTTTGGTGTGTGCTGGCAAACTCTCCCTCTGTCTCCCCAAAGGGCTAGTGGGGTCCTGTCCTCTATCAGAGCATTCCCTGTGTGTGTGCTGTGTGTCGGTACGTGTGTGTCGACATGTATGAGGACGATGTTGGTGAGGAGGCGGAGCAATTGCCTGTAATGGTGATGTCACTCTCTAGGGAGTCGACACCGGAATGGATGGCTTATTTAGGGAATTACGTGATAATGTCAACACGCTGCAAGGTCGGTTGACGACATGAGACGGCCGGCAAACCAATTAGTACCTGTCCAGGCGTCTCAAACACCGTCAGGGGCTTTAAAACGCCCATTACCTCAGTCGGTCGACACAGACACGGACACTGACTCCAGTGTCGACGGTGAAGAAACAAACTTATTTTCCATTAGGGCCACACGTTACATGTTAAGGGCAATGAAGGAGGTGTTACATATTTCTGATACTACAAGTACCACAAAAAAGGGTATTATGTGGGGTGTGAAAAAACTACCTGTAGTTTTTCCTGAATCAGATAAATTAAATAAATTAAATTCCCGCCAGAAGTTAGGGTGCGTTGGGAAACACCCCCTAGGGTGGATAAGGCGCTCACACGCTTATCAAAACAAGTGGCGTTACCGTCTCCAGATACGGCCGCCCTCAAGGAGCCAGCTGATAGGAGGCTGGAAAATATCCTAAAAAGTATATACACACATACTGGTGTTATACTGCGACCAGCGATCGCCTCAGCCTGGATGTGCAGCGCTGGGGTGGCTTGGTCGGATTCCCTGACTGAAAATATTGATACCCTTGACAGGGACAGTATTTTATTGACTATAGAGCATTTAAAAGATGCATTTCTATATATGCGAGATGCACAGAGGGATATTTGCACTCTGGCATCAAGAGTAAGTGCGATGTCCATGTCTGCCAGAAGATGTTTATGGACACGACAGTGGTCAGGTGATGCAGATTCCAAACGGCACATGGAAGTATTGCCGTATAAAGGGGAGGAGTTATTTGGGGTCGGTCCATCGGACCTGGTGGCCACGGCAACAGCTGGAAAATCCACCTTTTTTACCCCAAGTCACATCTCAGCAGAAAAAGACACCGTCTTTTCAGCCTCAGTCCTTTCGTCCCCATAAGGGCAAGCGGGCAAAAGGCCAGTCATATCTGCCCAGGGGTAGAGGAAAGGGAAGAAGACTGCAGCAGGCAGCTCCTTCCCAGGAACAGAAGCCCTCCACCGCTTCTGCCAAGTCCTCAGCATGACGCTGGGGCCGTACAAGCGGACTCGGGTGCGGTGGGGGGTCGTCTCAAGAGTTTCAGCGCGCAGTGGGCTCACTCGCAAGTGGACCCCTGGATCCTGCAAGTAGTATCCCAGGGGTACAGATTGGAAGTTCGAGACGTCTCCCCCTCGCAGGTTCCTGAAGTCTGCTTTACCAACGTCTCCCTCCGACAGGGAGGCAGTATTGGAAACAATTCACAAGCTGTATTCCCAGCAGGTGATAATCAAAGTACCCCTCCTAGGACAAGGAAAGGGGTATTATTCCACACTATTTGTGGTACTGAAGCCAGACGGCTCGGTGAGACCTATTCTAAATCTGAAATCTTTGAACACTTACATACAAAGGTTCAAATCAAGATGGAGTCACTCAGAGCAGTGATAGCGAACCAGGAAGAAGGGGACTATATGGTGTCCCTGGACATCAAGGATGCTTACCTCCATGTCCCAATTTGCCCTTCTCACCAAGGGTACCTCAGGTTCGTGGTACAGAACTGTCACTATCAGTTTCAGACGCTGCCGTTTGGATTGTCCACGGCACCCCGGGTCTTTACCAAGGTAATGGCCGAAATGATGATTCTTCTTCAAAGAAAAGGCGTCTTAATTATCCCTTACTTGGACGATCTCCTGATAAGGGCAAGGTCCAGAGAACAGTTGGAGGTCGGAGTAGCACTATCTCAAGTATTTCTACAACAGCACGGGTGGATTCTAAATATTCCAAAATCGCAGCTGATTCCGACGACACGTCTGCTGTTCCTAGGGATGATTCTGGACACAGTCCAGAAAAAGGTGTTTCTCCCGGAGGAGAAAGCCAGGGAGTTATCCGAGCTAGTTAGGAACCTCCTAGAACCAGGCCAAGTGTCAGTGCATCAATGCACAAGAGTCCTGGGAAAAATGGTGGCTTCTTACGAAGCGATTCCATTCGGCAGATTTCACGCAAGAATTTTTCAGTGGGATCTGCTGGACGAATGGTCCGGATCGCATCTTCAGATGCATCAGCGGATAATCCTGTCTCCAAGGACAAGGGTGTCTCTTCTGTGGTGGCTGCAGAGTGCTCATCTACTAGAGGGCAGCAGATTCGGCATTCAGGACTGGGTCCTGGTGACCACGGATGCCAGCCTGAGAGGCTGGGGAGCAGTCACACAGGGAAGAAATTTCCAAGGAGTGTGGTCAAGTCTGGAGACTTCTCTCCACATAAATATACTGGAGCTAAGGGCAATTTACAATGCTCTGAGCCTAGGAAGACCTCTGCTTCAAAGTCAACCGGTGCTGATCCAGTCGGACAACATCACGGCAGTCGCCCACGTAAACAGACAGGGCGGCACAAGAAGCAGGAGGGCAATGGCAGCAAGGATTCTTCGCTGGGCGAAAAATCATGTGATAACACTGTCAGCGGTGTTCATTCCGGGAGTGGACAACTGGGAAGCAGACTTCCTCAGCAGGCACGACCTCCACCCGGGAGAGTGGGGACTTCATCTGGAAGTCTTCCACATGATTGTGAACCGTTGGGAAAGACCAAAGGTGGACATGATGGCGTCCCGTCTGAACAAAAAACTGGACAGGTATTGCGCCAGGTCAAGAGACCCTCAGGCAATAGCAGGGACGCTCTGGTAACACCGTGGGTGTACCAGTCGGTGTATGTGTTCCCTCCTCTGCCTCTCATACCCAAGGTACTGAGAATTATAAGACGGAGAGGAGTAAGAACTATACTCGTGGCTCCGGATTGGCCAAGAAGGACTTGGTACCCGGAACTTCAAGAGATACTAAGAAGGGACTTGCTTCAGCAAGGATCATGTCTGTTCCAAGTCTTACCGCGGCTGCGTTTGAGGGCATGGCGGTTGAACGCCGGATCCTAAGGGAAAAAGGCATTCCGGAAGAGGTCATCCCTACCCTGGTCAGAGCCAGGAAGGAGGTGACCGCACAACATTATCACCACATTTGGCGAAAATATGTTGCATGGTGTGAGGCCAGGAAGGCCCCACGGAGGAATTTCAACTCGGTCGATTCCTGCATTTCCTGCAAACAGGAGTGTCTATGGGCCTCAAATTGGGGTCCATTAAGGTTCAAATTTCGGCCCTGTCGATTTTCTTCCAGAAAGAATTGGCTTCAGTTCCTGAAGTCCAGAAGTTTGCCAAGGGAGTACTGCATATACAACCCCCTTTTGTGCCTCCAGTGGCACTGTGGGATCTCAACGTAGTTCTGGGATTCCTCAAATCACATTGGTTTAAACCGCTCAAATCTGTGGATTTGAAATATCTCACATGGAAAGTGACCATGCTGTTGGCCCTGGCCTCGGCCAGGCGAGTGTCAGAATTGGCGGCTTTGTCTCACAAAAGCCCATATCTGATTGTCCATTCGGACAGGGCAGAGCTGCGGACTCGTCCCCAGTTTCTCCCTAAGGTGGTGTCAGCGTTTCACCTGAACCAGCTTATTGTGGTACCTGCGGCTACTAGGGACTTGGAGGACTCCAAGTTGCTAGATGTTGTCAGGGCCCTGAAAATATATGTTTCCAGGACGGCTGGAGTCAGGAAAACTGACTTGCTGTTATCCTGTATGCACCCAACAAACTGGGTGCTCTTGCTTCTAAGCAGACGATTGCTAGTTGGATGTGTAGTACAATTCAGCTTGCACATTCTGTGGCAGGCCTGCCACAGCCAAAATATGTAAATGCCCATTCCACAAGGAAGGTGGGCTCATCTTGGGCGGCTGCCCGAGGGGTCTCGGCTTTACAACTTTGCCGAGCTGCTACTTGGTCAGGGGCAAACACGTTTGCAAAATTCTACAAATTTGATACCCTGGCTGAGGAGGACCTGGAGTTCTCTCATTCGGTGCTGCAGAGTCATCCGCACTCTCCCGCCCGTTTGGGAGCTTTGGTATAATCCCCATGGTCCTTACGGAGTCCCCAGCATCCACTTAGGACGTCAGAGAAAATAAGAATTTACTTACCGATAATTCCATTTCTCGTAGTCCGTAGTGGATGCTGGGCGCCCATCCCAAGTGCGGATTGTCTGCAATACTTGTACATAGTTATTGTTAACTAAAACGGGTTATTATTGTTGTGAGCCATCTTTTCAGAGGCTCCGCTGTTATCATGCTGTAAACTGGGTTCAGATCACAGGTTGTACAGTGTGATTGGTGTGGCTGGTATGAGTCTTACCCGGGATTCAAAATCCTTCCTTATTGTGTACGCTCGTCCGGGCACAGTATCCTAACTGAGGCTTGGAGGAGGGTCATAGGGGGAGGAGCCAGTGCACACCACCTGATCCTAAAGCTTTTACTTTTGTGCCCTGTCTCCTGCGGAGCCGCTATTCCCCATGGTCCTTACGGAGTCCCCAGCATCCACTACGGACTACGAGAAATAGAATTATCGGTAAGTAAATTCTTATTTTTCTAGGTCAGGTTATTAATATTTTTTATTACCCCTTATATAGTACCACCTACAGTACAGTGCATGCTTACAGGCTAAGGACCCTATTCAGGTTCAGTTGTAGATGCTGCTAAAAACCAGAATCTGCAACTGCTTCTATAGCATGCTGGGGCCACCCAGCGAAGGGCAAGATCGCCCAGCATGCTAATTGGTGGCCAGTGATGCGATCGCAAAACAATTGCGATCGCATCACTGAGTCCAGAATTAATGATGACCCATGTCATACGTAGCGAGGCTGCATATGCAGGCGGTCTGCCGTCATTTTCTTTATCGGAGCGGCTGCGCGTGACATCAGATGAGACTGGATAAGTTTCCAGATTCATGTATTTTTGCGGCCGTGAAAACGGGTCAGTTATCTGGGATTTTTTTTTCTCCTGCTTTCGGGAAGGTGAAACAAAATCCCAGATACTGCCGGCTATCAGGGCTATTTTAATCATTGTAATTTACCACGGCTAATTGAATTCCCCCCCTAAAGGGTTAATGTGTAAAGCAGTGAAAGAGTGAAGAAGTGAGCCAGTGGAGAAGTTGCCCATAGCATCCTTGAGGTAGCATTTATCAAAATCATAGGTAGCAGCTAATTAATTGCAATGGGCAATTTCTCCACTGATCCTCATCTCAACTATTTTCACTGCTTGATACATTAACACACACTCATACCACCCAACTGTCCTGCTTTCAGTGGGACAGGCCTATTTTCCTAGGACTGTCCTCCTGTCCCACCTGCGGGCTGCAGTGTCCCACGGTGGGGGAGGGGGGGGTAGTTGAGGGATGCACACACTGCTGCTCTGCATTACAAAGCAGCGGGTATGTAGTGGCTGAACAGATGCCGTGCGCATGCACATCGCATCTTA
This sequence comes from Pseudophryne corroboree, assembly GCF_028390025.1. Taxonomy (NCBI): domain Eukaryota; kingdom Metazoa; phylum Chordata; class Amphibia; order Anura; family Myobatrachidae; genus Pseudophryne; species Pseudophryne corroboree. The sequence continues at coordinate 264,728,234 of NC_086449.1, read as the reverse complement.
TCACACTGTAGGGGGGAATGGGGGGCTGCCCTTGCCCTGCCCAGCGTCTCGAAGAGTGCTGGGCAAGTCCCTACAGGGATAGAAATGGGTGTACCGTGAAGCTGTGCCCCCTTTCACTTAGGTTCCACCCCCTTTGCGGCCACAGACGCACCTCCAGAGCGCACAGGGTCCCGCTCCACTGATAACTAATGTTGGGAGGTGTGCACATACAGTCTAGGGTCCATTTTAATTAAAAGCCAATAAACCTACCAATACGACCGTTGAGAAAATAAAGTTTTTGGTTGCAACGCCTACAAACATGGGGAGAAGAGACAAACTCCACACAGGTAGGGTCATATTTGAAATGAATGTCATGACCCCAGTTTTGTGAGACAGCAATGCTAACTACTGTGTCATTGTGCACAAAAAAATCTCTGGAATACCATTTCCTCAGCAATCTTAGAGCACCACAAGTCCACTTTCTGGCACAACTATCATTCTAGTTTAAAGATTTCTTGTGGGCAACTAAAATGCGACTGCCTTAGGAATACTATATAGGAGCCATACTATACACTTATTACACAACATCAATTGGTTAAGATACATTGCTAATAACCACTGGCTTCCATCAGCATGTTTAAATTGATATATATTCACTAACATTGATATACAAGAAGAACCAGACGTGTGTGCTCAATAATCCCATATCGCGTAGATTGGGAGATGTGTCAGTTGGAAATACGTTGTCCAATAGTGATGTAAACTAGAGTCATATATTCTATTTATGTCACCTTGTATTGTCAGTAATAATAGGTGTAAGCTGGGACGTTTGTTTCCTCAGATCTCACAACTTCCTTGCTCGGTTCATGCAAGGAAAAAAATAACAGATTCTCTGGGCAAATCTGAAAGAATGATTTCCTCCACATCCCATTGTTTTTCACTTGAAGCCAGCAATGACCTTTTGACTCCCAATGGGGATGTAGTGGAAAGTTTATGAGGCCCTGTTTAACTTGGGAAGACAATGTATTTTGGAAGTTACATATTTGCCATATCTTTCTATCTTTATCTAGCACAGTAGAGCAGTAATTATAGGATTGAATTAGGAAGAAGTTGAAATACAGAAGTGCTGATCAGTAGTACTGTATATGTAAAAAGATTATTCCCAGCTGATTATCACCTACCACTCACATGGCCAAATGATTTTCCTTTATTGACGTGTTGCCTAAATAAACTTGTCGTACTTTTAGAGATTTTATCAATGTATTCATGCCATCAGGCATTTTGATTGCTATTGGATATAAAACTGATCTGGGTGCAGCTGGATACTATGGAGTGCAATGATGCCTGATGTTAGAAATGCATGATCACAAAGCACAGAAAAGCCATCAACATAAAGCAAATATGATATCCCTGCGGTCAGGAGAGCGATGCCGGGATCCTGACAGCCAGGATACCGGTGGCGAGCGCAGCGTGTCCCCTCGTGGATTCGCTGCACTTGCCACGCTATAGGCCTCCTTTGGTGGTGGCGTGGATCACCACCCAAGTGGGGATTCCAGCCGGCGGACGGAATTCCGACCGCCAGTATTTCATCAGGTGTCTGGATTTCGGCGTCGGGATCCTGACAGCCGGTAAATTGACTGCCTCCCAAAGTAAAGTATTTAGCAGCAAAGTATTTAGCAGAAATGACAGAAGTGTTTGCACAAGACAGTAAAAGTAATCTAGAACTGGAAACTAGTTTTCATTTTTTTCTACTATAGAAAGAACCCCCTTCACCAGTACATGAACATCTATAACACAGCCTACTTCCCAACATCAGATATGCAAAGTAGGGATAACAAACGCCCCATCCCTATCTTCCCAAACCCCACTCCAAACCATGCCTGATTCATCCTGAAACACTCACATTTGTGTGACGTCCAGCCCCTATCATGGGCTGCAAATCAGGACTGTCATGCCAGAACAGTCGGGAGAGGTGGTATGTATACAATATCAGACATCCAGAAGCAGCTTACTATAAAACACAGCTTAATATACACAAATCCGAAGCCCACACAGCTTTGCATCAGGCAGTGATATATAGGGTGACACTCCATATCCCTTTATAATTGGGAACAATCACTTTAATAAAATGTAAGTGTTATGTATAAAGACTCTGCCAACCAGTCACACATTTTGGAAATAAATGAGGTAAATCTGTTCATCCAAAAATAAAAATAAAAGGAGACCCTGGGATTTAGGTCCTAATCAGTATAGACAGTATGGCAAGCCAGGCAATAAATACCAGTATGTTCTAAATAACCAAAACTATCCAGAGATGTAACATTGTAGTGGACATGATTTAGCTAAATATACTGTACAGTACATGAACTAACTTTTGCAGTAAGTGAGGTGGCCTGGACACGGCACTGGATAATACATGGACATTTTGAAACAGCTGAAATTGATTTTCAAAGGGCGGCTCCCTTCACTGTAGCGTAGTTAATAGCCCACTTCAAGGGCTTTTACAGGTTTAATTATTTTTATATCCTTGGGGTCTTCGTGGGTTTAATTGTTTTTCTATCCTTGCTTTTTGAATAATGACCAGTTGCCCATTAATGCTTTCCTTGTATTCAATAATAGTTGGAGTACTTATTCACATTTTGTAAGATTTGCTGGTTAAAGACTATTAAATAGAAGTATTAATGGCATATTAACGCAATTTTAAAGTCTTCCGACATAATTTATTTTCTGGACGTCTATAGAAATAAATTTATATAAACGGTATCCGGACTCTGGTTCGACACCCATTAGCTCGACACCCATTGGTCGACAGTGAATAGGTTGACACTAGAAATAGGTCGACACGACCATAAACAAGGTCGACAGGCAAACAGGTCGACATGAGTTTCTAAATTTAAAAAACAAAACAAAACCTTTTCACGTGGACTACGATTGGGGACAGTAACCTGTGCTGTGCGTGTGTAGCAGCGCGAGGCACCTTGCCCGAAGCATGGTGAGCGGACACGATGCACTAATTGGGATTCCCGGTCACTTTACGAAGAAAACGACACCAACAAAACATGAAAAACTCTGGTTAACCTTTTTTGAAGTTGACCTTGTTCATGTCGACCTACTGGCCGTGTTGACCTATTTCTAGTGTCGACCTCACCACTGTCGACCAATAGGTGTCGAACTAGACACTGTCGACCATGAGTCCCATACCCATCTAAACATATCTACAGAAAAGCAAGAAAAACATTCTGTATGTCCTGCGACAGTGATTACAGTAAACAGTGGAAAATGTGTATCATTTAAACACCACCAATATCCTTGCTGTCTTACCAGTTTTGACCTATTCCTTATGGTTCTGCTAAATAACACTCCAGTCTCCCCCTAGACACACCTACCTTTATATCCCATGTACTGTATTAGTATTACTTTACTTTCTTACCAGACTTTCACTTCAGACCTGGGAATACCTTAGTCAGTCTGTGCCTCCATTTGCTACCACGACAATTTACAAAGCATATAGAAATGTCCCACATTTCTAAATGAGTACTTGGCAATAGGTCAAACCATGGCCATGACAAGGACAGATTTATATATGTAATCAAGATTTTGTTCTGCATCAGATATTTCACTACTTCCAGGTGAAATAATAAGATGACCATAGGTTCACTTTAATAGTTAATTCCACCTTTTACAAAAAGTTTTTTAAGAAAATCTCACCGGTATTACGTAATGTTTTTCTGCCTGATGCGTTTTCCATCTCTAACTGTACCCAACTGTCCACTGTCCCCCATTAACTTTGATTTGGTACTTGAACCATTGGCCGCAAAGATTTGTGCTGCTGTTGCTTTCCCTGGAATGTGGGTTGAGGATACAATTCATAAACTTTGTCTGTTTGCGGACAGTGTACTTCTCTTTCTCAGCGGCCATGACCATGTTGCCATCTCTTCATAAAATATTGGCTAGTGAAGCGTCATGTTATAAATTGAACACTTCTGTTCTAAGTCAGATGCATTACCTATTAACTTCCCTGAGTCTTTTGTATCTACACTACATTCTCAGTTTAAACAGACTTGGCAGTCTAATTCGATTCACTATTTGGGTGTGTGTGTGTGTATATATATATATATATATATATATATATATATATATATAGCAACAGCAAGTGAATGGTATGGCACTCCAAGCGTCTCAATAAATCAAATTCAAACCAACATAGGGATGACAACGTTTCAGTGCTTTTAATATAGCACTTTCGTCAGGTCAGCATGCTGACCTGACGAAAGTGCTATATTAAAAGCACTGAAACGTTGTCATCCCTATGTTGGTTTGAATTTGATTTATTGAGACGCTTGGAGTGCCGTACCATCCACTTGCTTTTGCTGTTGCTTCCTCGTTCAGGCACCCAGCGCATAACTACTATTGACGGGAGAGCCGGACCTCCAGCTGTATATATATATATATATATATATATATATATATACAATGGGTATAGTTGGCACTCAGAAACACATAAATTGACCGGGGGGGCCCTCCTTGGGAAAATGCACAATATGGGTGTCTGCAGAGTAGGAAGCCACAGTCGACTGTGATTCTCCCGCCTGCCGCACCTGTCTGGCTGCACTGACAAGAGAGAGGTATTTAAGGTAAGAACAATGTACACACTGTTTGTTTTCACCATGTGTCCTTGACAAAAACACCCGCCGCGGTGTTGAAACGTTGGACTCTTCATGCTGCTTGTTTCATAAAGTTTTCATCCTACACCAAATCCGTGGAGTGCCGCCTGTTTCTGTGGTAGAGGGGTCAGTCGACTGTGGCTTCCTACTCTGCAGATACCCATATTGTGTGTGTGTGTGTGTATATATATATATATATATATATATATATATAAACACTCCTGTCGGTCTGGCACTCCCTTCAACAAATTATATCACCTGCACCGGTGCCTTCATGTAGATATAAATACAGTCCCGGAGATGCGGCACTCTGGTTCACTTAGCAAACAAAAGGCGGGCGTGGATTCCCAGTATGAATCAACGTTTCAATATTTATTTATATTGTCATCAGGATACAAATAAAACAGAGACAGACATACCTTTATACAAGACCATCACCACGTGAATGCCGGCGTCGGGAGCGGGACCGCTCACCCGCCCCTTTGCCGCGCTGAAAACGGACGTCATAGACCTGCGTCTAATGAGTCCCAGTATAGTCACCATGGCAACAAGCTAAAAGTGATACTCTGATGAAGTGGTTGAGTTGATCCTCCAGATGTTTGAACTTATTCTTTATAACAATTTTTTTCTGTATGATAACAGGTTTTATTTACAGACAAAGGGGTGTGCAATGGGGAGTTCTATGGCTCCGGCATATGCAAATGTGGTGATGTTCTTAATTGAGCATCTAATATTTTTTTCAAATTAGGTTATTTCATCTAAAATTCTCATGCTTGTTAGATACATAGATGATCTGTTTTTGTTATGGAGAGGTGATGTGCAGATTCTTACAGAAGCAATTGAACTCCATAATAATTCGGATAATCCGATTAAATTTACTTACAGTTACAGTGATGACAATATCAATTTTTTAGACGTAAATGTATCTATCAAAAATAAGAGCCTGCACACTAAACTCTTTTCCAAAGAAACTGATAGGAATATGCTATTAAAACCACAAAGTTGCCACCCCAGAGCATTAATTAACGGTTTACCTTATTCGCAAATGGTTAGGGTGATGAGAATTACTAGTGATAGACGGGTTGCAATTGAGCAACTTGATGTAATTATTAATAATTTTTTGGAACGTGGGTATAAACTTAACTTGTTATTGCAATGCAAAGATAAAGTTTTGAAATTGGATCGCACTAGTTTATTGACCAGAGGGGATACAATAGATTCCAGGAGTACTAAGAATAAGCTACCTTGGGTGAGCCAATATAACGAAATGTCACCAGTTGTTATGAATAAAGCAAAAAAATTATGGCCCATCATCCAGAGTAATGATAAACTACATTTGCAAGATTATGGGCTAATGCCCAGTTTTTCAAGGGGTAAAAACTTGAAAGACTCCCTGGTTAATACTTTGACCTCTGTACGGCCCTTTAAGAAAGCTACCTTTATGTCCAATACCCGAGTAGGATGTTTTAAGTGCACCTGCACTACTTGCCAATTTCTCCTTACGGGAGACGTTTTTTGTCATCCTCACTCTGGAAAACAATTTTTTATTAGACATCACTTCACATGTAATTCTTCTTTTGTAATTTACCAAATTGTTTGCCCTTGCGGTCTGTCATATATTGGCAAGACTGAGAGCAAATTCAAGGAGCGCATGGGCAATCATAGGGCAGCCATACGGGCAGCAATTACATCAGGTATGAGTGATCAACCCGTAGCTCGCCACTTTGCACTCCTTAAACACCCACTTACTAGTCTCCGCTACCGTATGATTGATACGGTCCCCATTAATATCAGAGGGGGTAACAGATCCTTACAATTATTACGCTGCGAAGCACAATGGATCCATCGCCTTAATGTAATTGCCCCAAAGGGGCTTAATGAAAATGTAGCTTATGCAGCATTACGGTAATATATTGCCATGATAGCCCTTTATTCTTAATCTGTTTGTTTGTTCTTCATATGTCACTTATGTGATTAAGAGTTTATTTTTGTTTTGGATAACGTTATTATGCTTGCACTTCTAGTGCGCTCTGCTCTGTGTCTCTAGGCTTGTTCTTGTTGCCATGGTGACTATACTGGGACTCATTAGACGCAGGTCTATAACGTCCGTTTTCAGCGCGGCAAAGGGGCGGGTGAGCGGTCCCGCTCCCGACGCCGGCATTCACGTGGTGATGGTCTTGTATCAAGGTATGTCTGTCTCTGTTTTATTTGTATCCTGATGACAATATAAATAAATATTGAAACGTTGATTCATACTGGGAATCCACGCCCGCCTTTTGTTTGCTAAGTGAACCAGAGTGCCGCATCTCCGGGACTGTATATATATATATATATATATATATATATATATATATATATATTAGGGTGCATAAAACGCCCCATGAATTTTTAAAAGTAAGAAAAATGATTTGTCTCCATGCTACGTTTTTTTTAATTGTTAAGTATTTATTGCATACCAATTTTAAAGAATCTGAGATGATATTTATGTGGCCCACCATGCCCCTGAAGATTAAAGATTTCTATTAATTTCTATTTTTTTTATCTGAAAAAGAAATAATGATTTGATTAATTATTTGTGATTTGGATGGGAACAGCCACGATAGGCCCATGAGGCCTCATGCTGTTCCCTTTCTTTGTTATGGGAATTTTTGGGTGTGGAGGTGGACCACCTAAGTCAAATCGTACATCAAAAAAAATGTGCACAGTTTCTATGCTAAAAAGGTACATTTTAAGAATAGGGACAGCAAGTATTCCGAATGTCAGGGCGTTTGATGCACCCTAATATATAAATATATATATATATATATATATATATATATATATATATATATACAATTCTCCTCCAGCCGGCACTCCGCAGTTACCTCCGCTATGCTGCGCCCGGTGCCCGTACCGGCTAATGCATTTAGCCACGTACACTCCACTGTCTGGCGGCACTCCCTGGGCTGAAATAAATTCTCCACACCGTGTATTACATCATGTTGTAATACACGGTGTCGAGAATTTATTTCAGCCCAGGAAGTGCCGCCAGACAGTGGAGGTCCGGCGGGCAGCAAACGTCGGGGCGGCAGGGCGCGCAAAAACGGGCAGGGCGGGATTTAGCCGTCTGTATTTGTGGCTAACCTCCCCCCTATGATTGCACAATTCTCTTTCACGATGTCTTGGTTATCTTACAATATATTTTGGCTGGGCAGATTAGCAGCATTTGTCCCTGATTTCTATACTTGTGTACTTATTTCACTCAATTCCCCTTATTTTCTCTGACGTCCTAGTGGATGCTAGGAACTCCGTAAGGACCATGGGGAATAGACGTGCTCCGCTGGAGACTGGGCACTCTAAAAGAAAGATTAGGTACTATCTGGTGTGCACTGGCTCCTCCCTCTATGCCCCTCCTCCAGATCTCAGTTAGATTTCTGTGCCCGGCCGAGCTGGATGCACACTAGGGGCTCTCCTGAGCTCCTAGAAAGAAAGTTTATTTTAGGTTTTTTATTTTACAGTGAGACCTGCTGGCAACAGGCTCACTGCATCGAGGGACTAAGGGGAGAAGAAGCGAACCTACCTGCTTGCAGCTAGCTTGGGCTTCTTAGGCTACTGGACACCATTAGCTCCAGAGGGATCGACCGCATGGAACAGGCCTTGGTGTTCATTCCCGGAGCCGCGCCGCCGTCCCCCTTACAGAGCCAGAAGCAAGAAGAGGTCCGGAAAATCGGCGGCAGAAGACATCAGTCTTCACCAAGGTAGCGCACAGCACTGCAGCTGTGCGCCATTGCTCCTCATGCACACTTCACACTCCGGTCACTGAGGGTGCAGGGCGCTGGGGGGGGCGCCCTGAGCAGCAATAAAAACACCTTGGCTGGCAAATATATCACAATATATAGCCCCAGAGGCTATATATGTGATAAATACCCCTGCCAGAATCCATAAAAAAGCGGGAGAAAAGTCAGCGAAAAAGGGGCGGAGCTATCTCCCTCAGCACACTGGCGCCATTTTCTCTTCACAGTGCAGCTGGAAGACAGCTCCCCAGGCTTTCCCCTGTAGTTTGCAGGCTCAAAGGGTTAAAAAGAGAGGGGGGGCACTAAATTTAAGCGCAATATAGTATATACAAGCAGCTATTGGGAAAAATTCACTCAATATAGTGTTAATCCCTAAATTATATAGCGCTCTGGTGTGTGCTGGCATACTCTCTCTCTGTCTCCCCAAAGGGCTGTGTGGGGTCCTGTCCTCAGTCAGAGCATTCCCTGTGTGTGTGCGGTGTGTCGGTACGGCTGTGTCGACACGTTTGATGAGGAGGCTTATGTGATGGCAGAGCAGATGCCGATAAATGTGATGTCGCCCCCTGTGGGGCCGACACCAGAGTGGATGGATAGGTGGAAGGTATAAACCGACAGTGTCAACTCCTTACATAAAAGGCTGGATGACGTAACAGCTATGGGACAGCCGGCTTCTCAGCCCGCGCCTGCCCAGGCGTCTCAAAGGCCATCAGGGGCTCAAAAACGCCCGCTCCCTCAGATGGCAGACACAAATGTCGACACGGAGTCTGACTCCAGTGTCGACGAGGTTGAGACATATACACAATCCACTAGGAACATCCGTTACATGATCCCGGCAATAAAAAATGTGTTACACATTTCTGACATTAACCCAAGTACCACTAATAAAGGGTTTTATGTTTGGGGAGAAAAAGCAGGCAGTGTTTTGTTCCCCCATCAAATGAGTGAATGAAGTGTGAAAAAGCGTGGGTTCCCCCGATAAGAAACTGGTAATTTCTAAAAAGTTACTGATGGCGTACCCTTTCCCGCCAGAGGATAAGTTACGCTGGGAGATATCCCCTAGGGTGGATAAGGCGCTCACACGTTTGTCAAAAAAGGTGGCACTGCCGTCTTAGGATACGGCCACTTTGAAGGTACTTGCTGATAAAAAGCAGGAGGCTATCCTGAAGTCTGTATTTACACACTCGGGTACTAGACTGAGACCTGCAGATAGTGCTGCTGCAGCGTGGTCTGTAACCCTGTCAAACAGGGATACTATTTTGCGAACATAAGACGTCGTCTTATATATGAGGGATGCACAGAGGGATATTTTGCCGGCTGGCATCCAGAATTAATGCAATGTCCATTCTGTCAGGAGGGTATTAGAGACCCGACACTAGACAGGTGATGCTGACTTTAAAAGGCACATAGAGCCTTATAAGGGTGAGGAATTGTTTGGGGATGGTCTCTGGGACCTCGTATCCACAGCAACAGCTGGGAAGAAATTTTTTTACCTCAGGTTTCCTCACAGCCTAAGAAAGCACTGTATTATCAGGTACAGTCCTTTTGGCTTCAGAAAAGCAAGCGGGTCAAAGGCGCTTCCTTTCTGCACAGAGACGAGGGAAGAGGGAAAAAGCTGCACCAGTCAGCCAGTTCCCAGAATCAAAATTCTTCCCCCGTTTCCTCTGAGTCCACCACATGACGCGGGGGCTCCACAGGCGTAGCCAGGTACGGTGGGGGGCCGCCTCAAACATTTCAGCGATCAGTGGGCTTGCTCACAGGTGGATCCCTGGATCCTTCAAGTAGTATCTCAGGGGTACAAGCTGGAATTCGAGGCGTCTCCCCCCCGCCGTTTCCTTAAATCTGCCTTGCCGACAACTCCCTCAGGCAGGGAGGCTGTGCTAGAGGCAATTCACAAGCTGTATTCCCAGCAGGTGATAGTCAAGGTGCCCCTACTTCAACAAGGACGGGGTTACTATTCCACACTGTTTGTGGTACCGAAACCGGACGGTTCGGTGAGACCCATTTTAAATTTGAAATCCTTGAACACATACATAAAAAAATTCAAGTTCAAGATGGAATCGATCAGGGCGGTTATTGCAAGCCTGGAGGAGGGGGATTACATGGTATCCCTGGACATCAAGGATGCTTACCTACATGTCCCCATTTACCATCCTCACCAGGAGTACCTCAGATTTGTGGTACAGGATTGCCATTACCAATTCCAAACACTGCCGTTTGGACTGTTCACGGCACCGAGGGTCTTTACCAAGGTAATGGCAGAAATGATGATACTCCTTCGAAAAAAGGGAGTTTTAATTATCCCGTACTTGGACGATCTCCTTATAAAGGCGAGGTCCAAGGAGCAGTTGTTGGTCGGAGTAGCACTATCTCGGGAAGTGCTACAACAGCACGGATGGATTCTATACATTCCAAAGTCACAGCTGGTTCCTACCACACGCCTACTGTTCCTGGGGATGGTTCTGGACACAGAACAGAAAAAAGTGTTTCTCCCGCAGGAGAAAGCCAAGAAGCTGTCATCTCTAGTCAGAGACCTCCTGAAACCAAAACAGGTATCGGTGCATCACTGCACATGAGTCCTGGGAAAAATGGTAGCTTCTTACGAAGCAAAATTCCATTCGGCAGGTTCCATGCAAGAACCTTTCAGTGGGACCTCTTGGACAAGTGGTCGGGATCGCATCTTCAGATGCATCGGCTGATAACCCTGTCTCCAAGGACCAGGGTATCTCTACTGTGGTGGCTGCAGAGTGCTCATCTTCAAGAGGGCCGCAAATTCGGCATACAGGACTGGGTCCTGGTAACCACGGATGCCAGCCTTCGAGGCTGGGGGGCAGTCACACAGGGAAGAAATTTCCAAGGACTTTGGTCAAGTCAGGAGTCGTCCCTACACATAAATATTCTGGAACTGAGGGCCATTTACAATGCCCTAAGTCTGGCAAGGCCTCTGCTTCAAAACCAGCCAGTACTGATCCAATCAGACAACATCACGGCAGTCGCCCTTGTAAACCGACAGGGCGGCACAAGAAGCAGGATGGCGATGGCAGAAGCCACAAGCATTCTCCGATGGGCGGAAAATCACGTCTTAGCACTGTCAGCAGTGTTTATTCCGGGAGTGGACAACTGGGAAGCAGACTTCCTCAGCAGACACGACCTACACCCGGGAGAGTGGGGACTTCATCCAGAAGTCTTCCAACTGTTGGTAAACCGTTGGGAAAGGCCACAGGTGGACATGATGGCGTCCCGCCTAAACAAAAAACTAGATATTGCGCCAGGTCAAGGGACCCTCAGGCAATAGCTGTGGACGCTCTAGTGACACCGTGGGTGTACCAGTCGGTTTATGTATTCCCTCCTCTGCCTCTCATACCAAAGGTACTGAGAATAATAAGAAAACGAGGAGTAAGAACGATACTCGTGGTTCCGGATGGGCCAAGAAGAGCTTGGTACCCAGAACTTCAAGAAATGATATCAGAGGACCCATGGCCTCTACCGCTCAGACAGGATCTGCTACAGCAGGGGCCCTGTCTGTTCCAAGACTTACTGCGGCTGCGTTTGACGGCATGGCGGTTAAATTCCGGATCCTAAAGGAAAAGGGCATTCCGGAGGAAGTCATTCCTACGCTGATAAAAGCCAGGAAAGAAGTAACCGCAAACCATTATCACCGTATTTGGCGAAAATATGTTGCGTGGTGTGAGGCCAGGAAGGCCCCAACAGAGGAATTTCAGCTGGGTCGTTTTCTGCACTTCCTACAGTCAGGAGTGACTATGGGCCTAAACTTGGGTTCCATTAAGGTCCAGATTTCGGCTCTGTCGATTTTCTTCCAGAAAGAACTCGCTTCACTGCCTGGAGTTCAGACATTTGTAAAGGGAGTGCTACATATTCAGCCCCCTTTTGTGCCTCCTGTGGCACCTTGGGATCTCAACGTGGTGTTGAGTTTCTTAAAATCACATTGGTTTGAGCCACTTAAAACTGGATTTGAAATATCTCACGGGGAAAGTGGTCATGTTATTGGCCTTGGCTTCGGCCAGGCGGGTGTCAGAATTGGCGGCTTTGTCATGTAAAAGCCCTTATCTGATTTTCCATAAGGATAGGGCAGAATTGAGGACTCGTCCCCACTTTCTCCCTAAGGTCCCTAACTTTCTCCCTCAGCTTTTCACTTGAACCAACCTATTGTAGTGCCTGCGGCTACTAGGGACTTGGAAGATTCCAAGTTACTGGACGTAGTTAGGGCCTTGAAAATTTATGTTTCCAGGACGGCTGGAGTCAGGAAAACCGACTCGCTTTTTATCCTGTATGCACCCAACAAAATAGGGGCTCCTGCTTATAAGCAGACTATTGCTCGCTGGATTTGTAGCACAATTCAGCTGGCGCATTCTGCGGCTGGATTGCCGCATCCTAAATCAGTAAAAGCCCATTCCACAATGAAGGTGGGCTCATCTTGGGCGGCTGCCCGAGGGGTCTCGGCTTTACAACTTTGCCGAGTTGCAACTTGGTCAGGGGCAAACACGTTTGCAAAATTCTACAAATTTGATACCCTGGCTGAGGAGGACCTTGAGTTCTCTCATTCGGTGCTGCAGAGTCATCCGCACTCTCCCGCCCGTTTGGGAGCTTTGGCATAATCCCCATGGTCCTTACGGAGTTCCCAGCATCCACTAGGACGTCAGAGAAAATAAGATTTTACTCACCGGTAAATCTATTTCTCGTAGTCCGTAGTGGATGCTGGGCGCCCATCCCAAGTGCGGATTGTCTGCAATACTTGTATATAGTTATTGCCTAACTAAAGGGTTATTGTTGAGCCATCTGTTGAGAGACTCAGTTATATTTCATACTGTTAACTGGGTATAGTATCACGAGTTATACGGTGTGATTGGTGTGGCTGGTATGAGTCTTACCCGGGATTCAAAATCCTTCCTTATTGTGTCAGCTCTTCCGGGCACAGTATCCTAACTGAGGTCTTGAGGAGGGGCATAGAGGGAGGAGCCAGTGCACACCAGATAGTACCTAATCTTTCTTTTAGAGTGCCCAGTCTCCTGCGGAGCCCGTCTATTCCCCATGGTCCTTACAGAGTTCCCAGCATCCACTACGGACTACGAGAAATAGATTTACCGGTGAGTAAAATCTTATTTTTCCTAAAGTCTACATGGATAAATGTCCACTTATATTTGTAAACATCCTCCTCCAAAAATAACACACTCTAGGATTATTTTGGCAAAACCGGTTGCTTTGGTGCTTTCAGACCTGGCCGGGTATCAGGGTATCTCCAAGCACCGGGGACCTGGCTCTTTCTATACTGTGAACGAGACCGATCGCACTGCCCCTTAACCCGGGTTGTTCCCTTGTTCAACACAGGTCGCTACCCTGGTTTTTTTTTTGGGGGGTGGGCGTTGGCCCACCGAGCCATAACCCGGGCTAACTGGGCAGTTACCCAGGTTAAAGCGGTGGCGTGAAAGTGGTATTAGAGTCATCAGGTTGAACACTAGTTTGGAGGATTGAAGAGTACAGAGTTAAAAAAGTGTTAATCCTGTATTTAATATGGATGCTAATAGTGAAACACCTGTTTACGGATGACACCAAATTATGTAAGGTCACAAACTTAGAACAGGATGTTTATTCACTCCAGATGGATTTGGAAAGAGTGGAATCTTGTGCAAAAAAATTGGCAGGTGATAATCAACATGGATAAATGTAAGAAGATGCATTTGGGTGGTATAAATAGGCATGATTTGTTGTCTTGTTAATGGGTCCATTATTCATTACACCGCCTGACTCTTTCTAGAATTTATTCAGTTCTGTGCGTCAGTTCTTAAAAAGGACATTATGGAATTGGAAAGTGTACAAGACGAGCTACAAGAGTAAAAGCACTAGTTGGAGCCGCTAAGAAAAAAAGTATTTGTTTAGTCTAGCAAAGAAAGCATTATAGTCATTTGTACTATGTGTGTAGCATACATCTATAATTGTGCTCTGATTTAGATTTTTTTTTTTTTTTTATTAAAATTATTCATATGATAAACTGAGCAGAAAACACTCAAAGGTGTTTAAGAACGTTCACATTTCACAAGAGTGGTGTAATGGGTGAGTATTATTAGAGGTAATGGAATCTGGCTTGTGATGTGCTTTTTGGTGCTGTAAAATGCATGATATTGGCGTCTCTACAGTAATTGTAGTATTGTTCCAACTAAATGTATATTTACATTTACTGTATCTTTGATATGGCAAGTTTCACTGTTATTCTATATGTCATATAGTGTGCTGCAGAAACTATGTGATGCCTTAAAAATAAATGATAATAATAATTTACAAGAGGCAACCAGTCTGAGAAGAAATACATTCCTAGCTTTGTGCTGCTACTGTCAGACCAGCATTTACAGCATTTAAGTACATTCAATTTACATGGAAAAAGGCACATTTTGAAACACTTCTCAGAAGCCAACATAAAGGAGAACTGCAGTTCTTATAACTTAAAGCAGGAGAGTCATCTCAGGACACCGCTTGTGACATTAATATAGCACTTGTCAAGGCTGTAATGTGATTGGTGCTGGAGAAGCAGTGGCAATATAGGATTTTCTTGGACCTAAATTAGAATAGTTTAAGGTAATGGATGACAACGTAGTTAATAGTGAAGGTTGAAGGCTCCATGTAAATCCAGTATCTGTTAGAACTTACCCATATATTCCAATATAAGCATTCCTTGCATGTAACTTGTGCTAGTATTGATATGACACATAACAAGCTGGCTATAGGCCTGTTTAGAAGTAAGTGATAATTTGCTAGGGGTTCATTTGCGAAGGCAAACAGCTATGGGGTTATAGGGGCAAATGCCAGTAATTTTCTGCTTAAGGCTACCTGTCACAAGACAGAAAATAAATTGTATCTGCTCATCTGAGCTACTTTATTTCTCCTCAGCAAGCGGCCATCATACGCCACGTGTCTGAAGGCTTCACCCCCTTCATCATTCATGTACCCAAGAAACACATTTTCTGATATACAAATCAACTAGCTTACTGAACACATAAAATTTATTTGTCTCTCAGAGTATAACCCCATATTGTTTAGGTTAAAAAAGTTGTTCATTGTAGGGAGTTTGTTGGTTATAAATTCATAAAATTGGCAGATGTAATTAAAATGTCCTTCCAGATCTGGAATCGTATTACCCTGTTAAGATTTCACTGAAACTCTTGACTATATTTTAACCTCTTTAAATAATCGTGTGACCAGAACAGTGTCCAATTTATTCGGTTTGGGGTACAATTTAGTACATTTACGAGACTTTCATTTTTTTTACGAATAAATTTTGCTTTGTCTTACTGTAGTTTGTATAACTTGGGATGATTGTTCACGAAGGGCAAGTTTGGTATATTCTACATCTCAGTAGCTAAATAATCTGCTCTAGAAGTGTTTTATTGGCTGTGACATCTGAATCTGTTGGTCTCTCATTAACTGTTATGTACAGCCCAAACACATTTTCCTGAAAATTCTAAAAGAATCCTTTCTATAATTTGCAAGCAGAATAAAAATGTATAGCAACATGCAAACAGTTATTGACAGGTCATCATCATTCCGAATTTATAAATTATATAAAATACAGGTTGAGTATCCCTTATCCAAAATGCTTGGGACCAGAGGTATTTTGGATATGGGATTTTTCCGTATTTTGGAATAATTGCATACCATAATGAGATATCATGGTGATGGGACCTAAATCTAAGCACAGAATGCATTTATGTTACATATACACCTTATACACACAGCCTGAAGGTCATTTTAGCCAATATTTTTTATAACTTTGTGCATTAAACAAAGTGTGTGTACATTCACCCAATTCATTTATGTTTCCTATACACCTTATACACACAGCCTGAAGGTCATTTAATACAATATTTTTAATAACTTTGTGTATTAAACAAAGTTTGTGTACATTGAGCCATCAAAAAACAAAGGTTTCACTATCTCACTCTCACTCAAAAAAGTCCGTATTTCGGAATATTCCGTATTTCGGAATATTTGGATATGGGATACTCAACCTGTATATATAATATATATATTTTTATGTATCACACATCAGAATAATGTCTTACCAGCATGTGCCTCCATCACGTGTCACCGGCCTGTGCACCCATCAGCGTTTCACTAGCCTGTACCCTGTTACATTTAACCAGCCTTGACACCCGATCATTTCATTGGCCTGTAGTTTCATTGCATTTTCCCAGCCTGTTTCCTCAATCATATTTTACCAAGCTTAGTTCAATCACATTTTATTACGTACCTTCTAATGATCTAATCCAGGGTTTGTCATCCTCGGTTCTTAAGGCAAATCAATTAAAACTGTTCTAAATCAATGTTTTGATTTAGGGTTTAAAACACCTTTACTAACAGATTATTTTTTGTTTATTTTTTAAATATTAGTAAATGTGTGTTTTAGCCCTGGAAATACAACATTGATTTACTTTGATTTCCAGTGATTTAAAAAACGATGAAATTGATCTTTGGTAAATTGGTGGGTCATTCCGACCGGTTCGCACGCTGCTGTTTTTCACTGCGGTGCGAACGGGTCTGTCCTGCGCATGCATGGTAGCCGCAATGCGCAGGCACGTCGTTGCCCAGCGACGGCCGTCGCTGGGCAATGACTAGAAGAACGAAGAAAGCGATCGCTACCGCGATCGCAAGAAGATTGACGGCAGGAAGGCGTTCCGGGGCGGCAACTCACCGTTTTCTGGGAGTGGTGAGTCCAACGCAGGCGTGTCCAGGAGTTTTGCAGGGCGGGTGTCTGACGTCAATTCCGGGACCGGACAGGCTGAAGACATTGCAACGGGTGAGTAAGTTGAAAGCTACTCAAAAACTGTACAAAATGTTTTTACATAGCACGGCTGCACAAGCGTTCGCAGCCTTGCTATGCAAAAAAGCCCTCCCCCATAGGCGGTGTCTAGTTGATCGCACGGGCAGCAAAAAGTTGCTACATGCGATAAACTCGGAATGACCCCCTATATCCCTAATAGTCCCGATTTTAGTGATATCTATTCTTGAGCACAGAGTGGTCGAATCAAAATATCTGAGGTATTAATTAAGTCACCTGTGCTAAATTATGACTATCCTTATAACCTGGACTGATATACCACTTTAGCACCGAGCACGGGAAAATTCCAGATGTGAATGGGTCTTCCTGGGTTTTATGCCCCAGTCCCGCAACCCTGGCCTTGATCATGGTTTTTCCTGGGTCTCCTATGGTGTGAAAGGGTATTCCCGGGTTACTGTACTCGGGTAATGTTAAAAGGAGCTCAATGAGCTCCTTTTATACCCTTTCACACTGAGGCCTCGACCCATAAAAAACCCTGGTCATGAACAGAGTCATGGTGGTGGGGCAGAAAATCCAGGTAGACCCATTCATACTGACAAATGACTTGGGTTTTTCCCAGATCCTCACCTCAGTCTAAGGGGTATCAACACGGGTTGAACCTGTGTTCATTATCCCGGCTCAGTCCCAGGATTTCTGTGTGAAACGTGTTTTATACCCCTTTTACACATAATATATATACATGGCTACGAACCGGGTCTATCAACCCAGTTTCAGCATGAGACCACCATTTACACTACACCAAAAACCCAAGAAATTCCTGAGTTGGATGCGTTCACACTGAACCTTTGTCTGCCCCGGAATTTGGCATGTCATTACATAGGGGTTCTTTTTTTTGGCTCACAGAAATGACATCACAATAATGACCTCATCAGCTATTGCCACTGGCCAGACGCACTCCGCAGATGCCTGTAAAAGGAAGAGAAGTGACAGCTGATGATAAAGATTTGGAAGCTTAGGGACAGATAGGTGTCTACAAAACCCTATACCATCAGAAGGTGACCCAGCAGTCGGAGCACCAGGCACTGCATCTGCCTCACAGCATTTGAATCCCCTCTAAGTTAACCAGACTCACTGCGTCTCCATAAATAGTCAAAACAGGTTATAAGCATTATTGATTACTTTCCCTACTCTCCCCTTCCTTCACTGCACCCTCCTTTCCCCTCCTATATACACCCACCTTTCATCTTTACAATTGCTGTGCACTGTGTACTTTTTAAAACTTTTTTCTCTAACGTCCTAGTGGATGCTGGGAACTCCGTAAGGACCATGGGGGATAGCGGGCTCCGAAGGAGGCTGGGCACTCTAGAAAGATCTTAGACTACCTGGTGTGCACTGGCTCCTCCCACTATGACCCTCCTCCAAGCCTCAGTTAGATTTCGTGCCCGGCCGAGGTTGGATGCACACTAGGGGCTCTCCTGAGCTCTTAGAAAGTTATAGTCTTAGAATTTGTTATTTTCAGTGAGACCTGCTGGCAACAGGCTCACTGCAGCGAGGGACTAAGGGGAGAAGAAGCGAACTCGCCTGCTTGCAGCCGGATTGGGCTTCTTAGGCTACTGGACACCATTAGCTCCAGAGGGATCGACCGCAGGCCCAGCCTTGATGTTCGGTCCCGGAGCCGCGCCGCCGTCCCCCTTACAGAGCCAGAAGCAAGAAGATGGTCCGGAAAATCGGCGGCATGAAGACTCTGTCTTCACCAAGGTAGCGCACAGCACTGCAGCTGTGCGCCATTGCTCCTCTCACACACTTCACACTCCGGTCACTGAGGGTGCAGGGCGCTGGGGGGGGGGCGCCCTGAGGCAGCAATAAAAACACCTTGGCTGGCTAAAATACCTCAATATATGGCCCCAGGGGCTATATATGAGGTAAATACCCCTGCCAGAATTCCATAAAAAACGGGAGAATAGGCCGCGAAAAAGGGGCGGAGCCTATCTCCTCAGCACACTGGCGCCATTTTTCCCTCACAGCTCGGCTGGAGGGAAGCTCCCTGGCTCTTCCCTGCAATTCTACAGTACAGTAAGAGGGAAAAGAGAGGGGGGGCATTAAAATTGGCACTGTATACAGTATATTATATAAAAGCTATTAGGGACATAACTCAGTTAGTCCCTGTATATATATAGCGCTCTGGTGTGTGCTGGCATACTCTTACTCTGTCCCCCCAAAGGGCTTTTGTGGGTCCTGTCCTCGTTTAGAGCATTCCCTGTGTGTCTGCGGTGTGTCGGTACGGCTGTGTCGACATGTTGAATGAGGAGGCTTATATGGTGACAGAACAGAGGCCGATATATGTGATGTCGCCCCCTGTGGGGCCGACACCAGAGTGGATGGATAGGTGAAAGGTATTAACCGACACTGTCAACTCCTTACATAAAAGGGTGGATGACGTAACAGCTGTGGGACAGCCGGCTTCGCAGCCCGCGCTTGCCCAGGCGTCTCAAAGGCCATCAGGGGCTCAAAAACGCCCGCTCTCTCAGATGGCAGACACAGATGTCGACACGGAGTCTGACTCCAGTGTCGACAAGGTGGAGACATATACACAATCCACTAGGAACATCCGTGACGTGATCCCGGCAATAAAAAATGTGTTATACATTTCTGACTTTAAACCAAGCACCTCTAAAAATGGGTTTTAGGTTTGGGGAGAAAAAACAGGCAGTGTTTTGTTCCCCCATCAGATGAATAAATGAAGTGTGTGAAAGCGTGGGTTCCCCCGTTAAGAAACTGGTAATTTATAAAAAGTTACTGATGGCGTACCCTTTCCTGCCAGGTGGATAAGTTACGCTGGGAGATATCCCCTAGGGTGGATAAGGCGCTCACACGTTTGTCAAAAAAGGTGGCACTGCCGTCTTAGGATACGGCCACTTTAATAGGTACCTGTTGATAAAAAACAGGAGGCTATCCTGAAGTCTGTATTTACACACTCAGGTACTAGACTGAGACCTGCAGATAGTGCTGCTGCAGCGTGGTCGGTGACCCTGTCAAACAGGGATACTAGTTGGAAAACATAAAAACATATTAAAGACGTCGTCTTATATATGGGGGATGCACAGAGGGATATTTTGCCGGCTGGCATCCAAAATAAATGTAATGTCCATTCTGTCAGGAGGGTATTAGAGACCTGTCACTGGACAGGTGATGCTGACTTAAAAAGCGCATAGAGAGCCTTATAAGGGTGAGGAATTATTTGGGGATGGTCTCTGGGACCTCGTATCCACAGCAACTGCTGGGAAGAAATAATTTTACCTCAGGTTTCCTCACAGACAAAGGTACAGTCCTTTCGGCTTCAGAAAAGCAAGCGGGTCAAATGGCGCTTCCTTTCTGTACAGAGACAAGGGTAGAGGGAGAAAAGCTGCACCAGTCAGCCTGTTCCCAGAATCAAGATTCTTCCCCCGCCTCCTGTGAGGCCACACCATGACGCGGGTGCTCCACAGGTGTAGCCAGGTACGGTGGGGGGCCGTCTAAAAAATTTCAGCAATTAGTGGGCTCGCTCACAGGTGGATCCCTGTTTCTTTCAAGTAGTATTTCAGGGGTACAAGCTGGAATTCGAGATGTCTCCCCCCAGCCGTTTTCTAAAATATGCCTTGCTGACAACTCCCTCAGGCAGGGAGGCTGTGCTAGAGGCAATTAATAAGCGGTATTCCCAGCAGGTAATACTCAAGGTGCCCCTACTTCAACAAGGACGGGGTTACTATTCCACACGGGTTGGGGTACCGAAACCGCATGGTTCGGTGTGACCCATTTTATATTTAAAATCCTTGAACACAAAAATTCAAGTTCAAGATGGAATCGCTCAGGGCGGTTATTCCAAGCCTGGACGAGGGGGATTACATGGTATCCTGGGACATCGAGGATGCTTACCTGCATGTCCCCATTTACCATCCTCGCCAGGAGTACCTCAGATTTGTGGTACAGGATTACCATTACCAAGTCCAGACACTGCCGTTTGGACTGTACACGGCACCGAGGGTGTTTTATCAAGGTAATGGCCGAAATGTTGATACTCCTTCAAAAAAAAAAAGGGAGTTGTAATTATCCCGTACTTGGACAATCTCGTTATAAGGGCGAGGTCCAAGGAGCAGTTGGTAGTCGGGGTAGCACTATTTTGGAAAGTGCTACAACAGCATGGTTGGATTCTAAACAGTCCAAAGTCACAGCTGGTTCCTATGACACGTCTACTGTTCCTGGGGATGGTTCTGGACATAAACCAGAAATAGTGTTTCTCCCGGAGGAGAAAGCCAAGGAGTTGTCATCTCTAGTCAGAGACCTCCTGAAGCCAAAATAGGTAGCGGTGCATCATTGCACGCGAGTCCTGGGAAAAATGGTAGCTTCCTACGAAGCAATCCCATTAGGCAGGTTCCATACAAGAACTTTTCAGAGGGACCTGTTGGACAAGTGGTCCGGATCGCATCTTCCGATGCATAGGCTGATAACCCTGTCTCCAAGGACCAGGGTATCTCTACTGTGGTGGCTGCAGAGTGCCCATCTTCAAGAGGGCCGCAGGTTCGGCATACAGGACTAGGTCCTAGTGACCATGGATTCCAGCCTTTGAGGCTGGGAGGCAGTCACACAGGGAAGAAATTTCCAGGGACTTTGGTCAAGTCAGGTTATTTCCCTACACATAAATATTCTGGACCTGAGGGCCATTTACAATGCCCTGAGGCCGGCAAGGCCTCTGCTTCAAAACCAGCCGGTACTGATCCAATCAGACAACATCACGGCAGTCGCCCATGTAAACCAACAGGACGGCACAAGAAGCAGGATGGCGATGGCAGAAGCCACAAGGATTCTCCGATAGGCGGAAAATCATGTGTTAGCACTGTCAGCAGTGTTCATTCCCGGAGTGGACAACTGGGAAGCAGATCTTCTCAACAGACACGACCTCCACCCGGGAGAATGGGGACTTCCTCCAGAAGTCTTCCAATAGGATTGTACACCATTGGGAAAGGCCACAGGTGGACATGATGGCGTCCCGCCTCAACAAAAAGCTATAAAAGATATTGCACCGGGTCAAGGGACCCTCAGGCGATAGCTATGGACGCTCTGGTAACACCGTGGGTGTACCAGTCGGTTTATGTGTTCTCCCCTCTGCCTCTCATACCAAAGGTACTGAGAATAATAAGAAGGCGAGGAGTAAGAACGATACTCGTGGATGGCCAAGAAGAGCTTGGTACCCAGAACTTCAAGAATTTATATCAGAGGACCCATGGCCTCTGCCACTCAGACAGGACCTGCGGCAGCAGGGGCCCTGTCTGTTCCAAGACTTACCGCGGCTGCGTTTGTCGGCATGGCGGTTGAACGCCGGATCCTGAAGGAAAAGGGCATTCCGGAGGAAGTCATTCCTACGCTTACTAAAGCCAGGAAAGAGGTTACAGCAACTCATTATCACCGCATATGGCGAAAATATGTTGCATGGTGTCAGGCCGAAAGGGCCCCAACAGAGGAATTTCAACTAGGTCGATTTCTGCATTTCCTGCAAGCAGGAGTGACTATGGGCCTTAAATTGGGTTCCATTAAGGTACAGATCTCGGCTCTGTCGATTTTCTTTCAAAAAGAACTAGCTTCAGTACCTGAAGTTCAGACATTTATAAAAGGAGTGCTGCAGAGTCAGCCCCCGTTTGTGCCTCCTGTGGCACCTTGGGATCTCAACGTGGTGTTGAGTTTCTTAAAATCACATTGGTTTGAACCACTAAAAACCGTGGATCTGAAATATCTCACGTGGAAGGTGGTTATGTTATTGGCCTTGGCTTCTGCCAGGCGAGTATCAAAGTTGGCGGCTTTGTCTTGTAAAAGCCCTTATTTGATTTTCCATATGGATAGGGCAGAATTGAGGACTCGTCCCCAGTTTCTCCCAAAGGTGGTGTCAGCGTTTCACCTGAACCAGCCTATTGTGGTGCCTAGGCTACTAGGGACTTGGAGGACTCCAAGTTGCTAGACGTTGTCAGGGCACTGAAAATATATGTTTCCAGAACGGCTAGAGTCAGAAAATCTGACTCGCTGTTTATCCCATATGCACCTAACAAGCTGGGTGCTCCTGCTTCTAAGCAGACTATTGCTCATTGGATTTGTAGTACAATTCAGCTTGCACATACTGTGGCAGGCCTGCCACAGCCAAAATCTGTCAATGCCCATTCCACAAGGAAGGTGGGCTCATCTTGGGCGGCTGCCCGAGAGGTCTCGGCTTTACAATTTTGCCGAGCAGCTACTTGGTCAGGGGCAAACACGTTTGCAAAAATTCTACAAATTTGATACCCTGGCTGAGGAGGACCTGGAGTTCTCTCATTCAGTGCTGCAGAGTCATCCGCACTCTCCCGCCCGTTTGGGAGCTTTGGTATAATCCCCATGGTCCTTACGGAGTTCCCAGCATCCACTAGGACGTTAGAGAAAATAAGAATTTACTCACCGGTAATTCTATTTCTCGTAGTCCGTAGTGGATGCTGGGCGCCCATCCCAAGTGCGGTTTATCTGCAATACTTGTACATAGTTATGGTTAACTAAATCGGGTTCTTGTTGAGCCATCTGTTGAGAGGCTCTATTGTTTCATACTGTTAACTGTGTTTCATATCACGAGTTGTACGGTGTGATTGGTGTGGCTGGTATGAGTCTTACCCGGGATTCAAAATCCTTCCTTATTGTGTACGCTCGTCCGGGCACAGTACCTAACTGAGGCTTGGAGGAGGGTCATAGTGGGAGGAGCCAGTGCACACCAGGTAGTCTAAGATCTTTCTAGAGTGCCCAGCCTCCTTCGGAGCCCGCTATCCCCCATGGTCCTTACGGAGTTCCCAGCATCCACTACGGACTACGAGAAATAGAATTACCGGTGAGTAAATTCTTATTTATTTTTTTTTGGGGGGGGGGGGGGGGGTTAATTACACAATATACACACATTATACACACATCACCTAAAATATAGCGCTCTCTTTTTTTATCTTTCACAATAATGAGATAATTGAAAACTGCACCAAACAGCCAGTTAGACACTTTTCTTATAACCCGAGTCTAAAAACCCAGGTTGGATGTGTTCACACTACAGGCTCCTGGGAAAAACTCTGGACTCGTTTCTGTGTACACTCAGGTCGATGTTCATTAAAAATACAGGTTTTTGCCGCAAGTGTGAAAGGGGTATAAGAATGCTTTGAGGGCCTTGGTTGGGAACCCTTGATCATTCTAATCCATACTTATTTTTCAGCATATACCCTCAATCACATTTGCACAGTCTTAAGGAGGGTACTCACGGAGCGATAATCTAAGCAACCTGACTAGATTGCTTAGATTTTAAGCATGATCGCTCCGTGTGTACTCCCCACAGTGATAGCGATGCGCGGCTATCGCTGGTGCTCAATCTAGCAGGTCGGCGGGTGAAATGAGCGCCCCCCCCCCCCCTGTACCCCCCCCGCACGCTCAGCACACATCGCGCTGTGCTGAGCGGGGGGAGAGGTGTGCTGAGCGGTTCGCTCAGCACACATCTCTCCCCACATCTGCCCGTGAATACGGCCCTTTAGTGTTCCTGCTAGGATGCCTACCCCTTCACTATGTGGAGGGGGCGGGAGGAATAAACTTTCTAAGTAGTTTGGTTCACGTTGAGGAAAAGAGACCCCCTTTGTATTCTAGGGTTGTGTCTACATTTGGAATGCTTTGTGCTTACCCTGTAGTATTTTTGCGAGCACAGCACTACACTGTGATTAGGGATCTCAGGGATCCTGATTGAGACAACCCTTTTAATAAATGATTGAGGCGGGACTCTCACTATTATATATCCCTGGAAAATCCCATTGATCAACCGCTTCACTAACAGGAATGGGACAGTGGCTTGTCCACTTTACCAGTCTTTCCACTCAGGATCTCCTGTGTTTTCACAATGTTTCCTGCAAACATTTGTCTGTAAGGGGTCTATTTCTGAAGCAGTGAAAAGTGTGGAGAAGTGAGCCAGTGGAGAAGTTGCCCATGGCAACCAATCATCTGTTTCTTATCATTTTATAGAAGTCACATTATAAATGTTACATCAACACTGATTGGTTGCCATGGGCAACTTCTCCACTGGCTCTTTTCTCCATTTTTTTCACTGCTTCATGAATAGACCCCCAAGTATTTATCAAGAAATGTTGTATAATATGATTCATAGAACTTATCTCTCTTGATAGGCAATATCTCATGGGTCTTGCTACTTCAGAGAGATGTCCCAGATGTCACCATGAGATAGCAGATTTGTACCACTCCCTTTGGGATTGTCCGATAATCGGGATTCTGGTTGAGAGTAAAATGGGAAACAGAGAGAACGCTAATCAATTATGTTCCTCTGATGCCAGAATGGGCTATATATGTGGTTCCTCCTCAAATCCCAAAGTGTCACTAAGGGTGGTAAGAAACTTTTATTGGCCCTAAGTTCTGCAGCCGAAAAAACATCCTTCAGAACTGGCTACACCTAGGCTGGGTATGGGTAGTTGGGTCGAGCCAACTTAGGTCGACACTCATTAGGTCGACATTGCCATTAGGTCGACATGGGCGTTAGGTCGATATGTACTAGTTCAGGGGTTCTCATCTCGGTCCTCAGGACCCCACACAGTGCATGTTTTGCAGGTAACCCAGCAAGTGCACAGGTGTATTAATTACTCACAGACACATTTTAAAAGGTCCACAGGTGGAGCTAATTATTTCACTTGTGATTCTGTGAGGAGACCTGGAAAACATGCACTGTGTGGGGTCCTGAGGACCGAGTTTAAGAACCTGTGTACTAGTTCGACAGGTCAAAAGGTCGACATGAGGTTTTTGACTGTTTTTGGTGTTGTTTTCTCCGTAAAGTGACGGGGAACTCAAATTAGTGCACCGTGTCCCCTCTCATGGCGCGCTTCGCTCGCATGCTTCGGGCAAGGTGCCTCGCTCCTCTACCGCTTCGCTCGCCACAGATTACCGTTCCAATCGTAGTCCACGTGGATCGTTAAGTATGAAAAAATCCCTAAAATGAAAATAAAAAATTGGTGGAAAACTCATGTCGACCTAACGGCCATGTCGACCTAATGGCATTGTCGACCTTCAGTGGTCGGCCTAATGAGTGTCGACCTAAGTTGTGTCGACCTAACGACCGTAACCCTCTAGGCCCTCCTGTATATTCTTTATATAAAGATAAACTTCATCATATCTTTGGCATGGACTTGGTAGAAACCATGGCCCTCATTCCGAGTTGTTCGCTCGGTAAAAATCTTCGCATCGCAGCGATTTTCCGCTTAATGCGCATGCGCAATGTCCTCACTGCGACTGCGCCAAGTAAATTTGCTATGCACTTAGTAATTTTACTCACGGCTTTTTCATCGTTCTGGCGATCGTAATGTGATTGACAGGAAATGGGTGTTACTGGGCGGAAACAGGCCGTTTTATGGGCGTGTGGGAAAAAACGCTACCGTTTCCGGAAAAAACGCAGGAGTGGCTGTAGAAACGGAGGAGTGTCTGGGCGAACGCTGGGTGTGTTTGTGACGTCAAACCAGGAACGACAAGCACTGAACTGATCGCAGATGCCGAGTAAGTCTGAAGCTACTCAGAAACTGCTACGAGGTGTGTAATCGCAATATTGCGAATACATCGTTCGCAATTTTAAGATGCTAAGATTCACTCCCAGTAGGCGGCGGCTTAGCATGAGCAAATCTGCTAAAATTCACTTGCGAGCGAACAACTCGGAATGACCCCCCATGTTTGAGAAAAGAAGTGTGTTTTTTTTTGTTTTTTTTTATGTATGGGAGCGTTATACTGGATCTTCTCTATATGCAGAAAAAGGTTCATATTAGCTTGCAACTGACCACCTGGTACAAGTTGGGAATACTAGATGTGGATCCTTCGATTGTCTTATCAAGTAAATGTTGCTATAAACTACCTACTGTACGGGAAACGAGTGTCATATATTTTGTTCACCAAGTGGTCCATTCATGAAGCAGTGAAAAGTGTGGAGAAGTGAGCCAGTGGAGAAGTTGCCCATGGCAACCAATCAGCATTGACTTAACATTTATAATTTGCATGCTATACAATTGTACGGAGCAGCTGATTGGTTGCCATGGGCAACTTCTCCACAGGCTCACTTCTCCACTCTTTTCACTACTTCATGAATAGACCCCCATGTCTTTAATTGTTAAATGTGTATTGTCAATTTCTTGATATACATTATAAACAATATAATGTCATTATTTAATGTTCTTAAGTGAAATGACTTCTCTGGAAGATCAATTTATTTTACTGTCAATACCACCGCCGCCGAGCTGCCCGACGGCGGATACAGCCGACAGGTGACCCGGCGGCAGGGGGAGGAGACGGGGGGAGTGAAGTTTCTTCACTCCCCCCGTCACCCGGCCCCATAGCAATGCATGCTAATATGGACGAGATTGTCCATATTGGCCTGCATGCATAAGCGACCCAGCACCAACGATGAACAAGCTCGGGCCGCGCATCGTTTATCGTTGGTGCCTACACACTTAACGATATGAACGAGTTCTCGTTCATTAATGAACGAGAACGTTCATATCGTTTAGTGAAATCTATAAGTGTAGGGTCCATTAGAGTTTGGTATCAAAAACATCCAGGAGACAGGCTGACTTTCTTAGGATTAACTAGAGTTCAGAAGAGAAGTGTTGGTTGCCTGTGCACTGAGGTTGTAATAGATTGATCGGGGTGTGCTGCTAGGGGTTTAGTATGAAATACCTACAATCAAAATTCTGACGGTCAAAAATTCTGACGGACAACAATTGACCGACGGTCAAAATCCCGAAAAGGTAAAAATACAAACATTTAAAATGACAACAGGTCAAAATGTCGACACAAGTTTTTCAAATTTTTTGTGTGTGTCAACATAGGTCGACATGGGCACATTATAAATGTACCGCACTCCCTCGCATGGCTCGCCGGGCACTACTATATTTCCCCTCCAGGTCCACTGTGATGGTAAAGTATGAACAAGTCTGTTTCAATTAAAAAAATCATAGAAAACTCATGTTGACTTTTTGACCTGTCAACATTTTAAATGTCGGTATTTTGACGTTGTCTGTATTTTAAATGTCGGTATTTTGACCATGTCGGGATTTTGACCATCAGTCAATGGTTGTTGGGATTTTGACCGTCAGGATTTTGATTGGAGGTAAATTGACCGCAGCCCGTCGTGCTGCTAGTAATTAAGGTTGCCCACCTTGTAGTCACAAATATACAATACGTACTGCGCTTCAACCCCTATATGGAGTGGGTGCGGATGTTTTATTGTACTATGGGGTAATTCAGGGGCAGATGTATTAACCTGGAGAAGGCATAAGGAAGTGATAAACCAGTGATAAGTGCAAGGTGATAAACTCACCAGCCAATCAGCTCCAATATGCAAATTGTCAGGAGCTGATTGGCTGGTGCGTTTATCAACTTGCACTTATCACCGGTTTATCACTTTCTTATGCCTACTCCAGGTTAATGCATCTGCCCCTCAGACCTGATCGCTGCTGTGCGTTTTTGCACAGCGGGCGATCAGGTCCAAACTGCGCATGCGTGTTGCATGGGTAGAAAGCTGGTCGCCGCTCAGTGATGGGTTTGTGCGACAGATCCGTTCGCACAGGCGATCGCAAGGAGATTAACAGGAAGAAGGCGTTTATGGGTGTCAACTGACCTTTTTCAGGGAGTGTCTGGAAACACGCAGGCGTGTCCATGCCTTTGCAGGGAGGGTTCCTGGCGTCAATTCCGGTCCCGGACAGGCTGATGTGATCGCAGCGGCTGAGCGTAAGTCCTGGGCTGCGCAGAGACTGCACAAAATCTGTTTGTACAGCTCTGCTACACATGGGATCGCACACTTGCACAGCTAAAATACACTTCCCCTGTAGGCGGCGACTATCTGATTGCAGCAGTGCAAAAATCGCTTGCTAGCAATCAGTTCTGAATTATGCCCCATAACCCTATTATGGTTGTGTAATAATACTGTAGATCCCAATTGAAAATAGAGTAAAATATGTATCAAGCTGTGTGCTGCAGTATTACCTCCACACACTGCTAGTGAAGTGATACGGTGAATCACAGTCATCACCATTAACAATTGATACAAACACTGAATATTGTGGCAAAAATATTCAAATATGCAGCGCAAAATAATATGCAACACACAGTAGTGGAGTATAATTGCTGGTAGCTCGTGTAGGCACTGAGCTGTGTTATTTACTCGATATAGAGCAGTGTTTTTCAACCACTGTGCCGTGGCACACTAGTGTGCCCTGAGCAGTCTCCAGGTGTGCCACCATAGAAGCAGAGCCAGGGCCGTCAGTGTTCTGCCACTACTGAGGCCCTGGAACGATCAATACTGGTGGGTTTAGTGGTTGCAGAGACAGTTCTAATTTTGAGCCCAGTGTTGGGCTCTTGTGGCTTTCTCAGATGTGGCTCAGGCGTTACCTATAGAGAAGCTGCAGCATGACATCCTAGGACAGGCAGCTGCACCATGTATCACCATTATATCTGAGTGTGCCTTGGCAATATTTAGATCTTGATCAGTGTGCCGCGAGATGTGAAAAGTTGAAAATCTCTGATATAGAGTATAGCATAGAGCAGTCTTGTCTGTGGTAGAATGCAACGTCCTGCTAATCTACAATAGTGTTTATATTTGTGCACCTTGGTTGTGTTCAGTCAGTTTGTGTATTCGTCCGATGATCCTCTTCAGGCAGAGGGATATGAACTGGGCTTAGGGAATGTCCACAGGGACTCCAGCCTGACTCTCCCCATTGTGTAATCGGCAGCCAGTTGTGCGTCCCTGGGGCCGGTATCACACAGTGGGTAAGTTACAGCCTGGTGAGGGGGATGTACGGGTTTGGGCTCTAATTGAACCTTCTGCCGGGCATCTGTCCACTTTCAGAGACTCACCTGGTACTATGACGCTGTGCTTTAATCCATTCCGCCAGCGGTGTGTGTCCTCGGCTTCTCTTGGGACCACAGTTTCCGGGTTCAGCTGGTCACGTGTACGCAATGCGGCTTTCCGGGATTCCGGTGTGGGAACTGCTGTAACAACGTCCAGTATTCCTTCGTATGTATGCTCCTCCTATGTGTTTCAGCCCTTGGGGCCTTCCTCTGGGAGATCGGTGTTAACTCGACTTTAGAAAACCATTAGCTATTCACAGTAGCAAGTCATGTAAATTTACCCCTTAGATGTAAAGCCGGTCACACATGCTGTCATATAGCCAATACAGCGCAACTGGCCTTGTGTTGTAATATATTTAAAAGCAATACTGAATGCTACTCTGATTAAACTCATCAGATAAGTATCAGGGATGTTGGTGTTTTTGGTTGGAAGGCGGCCAGTGTGGCCAACGTCACTGATGCGGAATGAGTGACCTGGCTACTTGGAATCTTGTTTGAGAAATCCTGTTGCTTGGTGGTTGCACCAGGCTCAGACTCCCCACCTGGTTGGCTAGATTTATTAACATATGGTGGTGGGCTGGCTGTCTGAAAAGCCAAATTCCAGAATAAAGGAGAGATACCAAGACTGTTCGGTGATGGCATTTCAGCACTATACTGCACCTTCAGCTTAAATATATTTGTGTAACCATTAATTACATGAAATCATTGTTGTGCATGCTGTAATCACACTTAACCCACACCCAACTTTGAGTTCCTGTTTCATTTCTTCAGATGTGTATGCTAAAAATCTTCCAGTAGCTGTTTACAAAAAATTCCAGGGCAGGATAAATTAGTTGGCTGCAGGAGAATAAGCAGATATAGTATGCAACAAAATTGGTTAGATACTGGACAGTACACATAGGTCTAGCACTGTGTGTTAGAAAATGGCTACTAACCCTAAAATGTAAACTGCTTTATATTAAAGAAATATTAATAACATGACGCAGATACTGTACCTACATGTATGAGTGTGCCAGAGACTTCTGTTTACTAAAATATTTAAATAATCGCTTCAGTTCTGTGAGATGCAAATTTTGTTGTGCACTACCCACTCCCTCTTCTAGTGATAAGTCCAGCAGAAGCAAAGTACAAATATCTCCAAAGATCTTCGCTCGATCAGCTGGGAGGTTGTGTCTTATTCCTCTCTACTGAAATTACTGGAGGGAATTAAAATGTTAACACCCCCGATCTCCCGTCTAAAGTGACCGGAGATCGCAGGGGGCGATATACAATTTACACCCCCTATCGCGCTGATTTACACATTTGAATTCCACCCACTATATTGCTTCCAGCAACATTAGCAGCTCAAATCGGTACAAAGAGCTAGCTTCAGGCTTTATGGAAGAAGATGATGTTCTGTGTTCTAAACTGACTCTCCCAGTCATCCATGCATAGCATATATACTCCATTAATGGACCTTATTAACGCCAACTTTACTCTCTGGATATTGATACTATAAATCACCACATTATAATCTGCTGTTTTCCAAATTTGACGGAACTGGCTCCCAACCGGAGAATATTAAATGCAGCAAGATCAGAACACAAACACCTCATGGTCATTACATATACTGTTATGTTTAGTACCTAGATATGCCTCTTTTACCTGTTGTTCGAGGCTATCTTTTCTCTGGCGTTTACCCACTGCATAATTTTGCTTTTAGATATCTTTTTTCAAAAATTTGCATGGATTGAAATGCATTCTACCCGTTCTTTACAATTTATGGTACACTAGGACTAGTGCTCCAGAAAGGTTTAGGGGCATGCTGTATGTATCAAGGCTGGTTTTGTGTTAGGCCCTGATTCTGATTACTACGTAAACATGATGGTTTCTGTACTAATTTGATGTTTCTGGGTCTGCGCAGGTGCAGAGTGGGTGCTGTGTGATTGCAGCTCTTCTTAGCTGCAGCATGATTGACCTACAGCATTTAGGGGAGGCAAGTGGTACTATTCTACAAACTGGTGCGTCAGTTACAAACTTCCTGGACCCAGCTGACCGGTTCCAACAGTCAGTCTGAACAAGCTTTGGTTCACTCAGACTGGCCGAGGGCAGTGACCGTCATGACCGATAGCCGCAAAGGTGATTCAATGCTGCATCTTCCAACGTAGCACTCGGATCACAGATACATACAGGAGGCCTACAGATGCCTCCTGCTGCATTTTCATTTTATTTGTACGGTAATGCGCATCCGGTTCCCTGCGAAATTGCAATACCATACAAATATGAATCAGGCCAATAGTTAAAGAGATTGGGACGGAAGACCCCCGCAATGCACTCTTCACATTAGCAAGCATATAAGCTTCCAATCAAAATAAAAGTCATGAACAAACTGAAAGTTTTTAGTGGGGGCCCTTTTATTTGTGGAGCAGATTTTAGTTTTGTTTTTGTGACCCAAGTTGGACTCCACTGCCGGAATCTCTTCCATTATCCCCTCTGACTTACTGCAGTTTAGATGCAAGTATCATGAACTACATCTGACTGACTACTGGAGAATGCTACACTTTAAACAACAGGACTCCACTGGATTCAAATCCTCATAATTATTGTTCTAGATTTCTTTCTTGTACACATCAAAGGTTACACTAGACGTGGAAGTCGCCATAATGAATATTATTTGGTCCACTCAAACAAAAGCTACTTGAATGCTTGAAGGACTAATGGACCTAGAAATTAAACAAGTCTATCCAGCCTGCCGTAGTGAATCAACACATTTCTACCAAAATCAAACAATTTCTCACATAACAACATAAAGGGTTATGGCCACAGTAGCAGTATCAGAGGCACATAAGTTCCCTTCTAGTGGGTTCCCTAGTTAAACTCGACATGGGGAAGGAATGGAAGGAGGGAGGACTCGTATTGCTTAATGTGGTTACATTATACTCAGATGTGGTGGGATATCATACAAGTCTGTTACACTCTCTCAATAATCCTGATTGAGTTAATGTTCCCCCTCTATGGAACTGAAGAGAACACCAAAAGATGTATTCTTTTGACGTATTATGGATATGAAATTATAGTAGTCAGTCAATATATTCAATCATTTTAATTGGGATGTCCTGTTTTGTGTCCATTGAGAAGTCTTTCTAGTAACTAGAAACCAAATAGATCGCTGTTACAAGTGACTAATTTTGAATGGCAAAGGGCAGGGCTGTCCCTTATCACCTCTTCTTTTGTTCTTTGAATTGAAACAGTACAACCGGCAAGACAGGCTAACCCAGATACTGTATATGCTTTAGTCAGTGGAACTGTGTATAAAGAAGCCCTTTTATGAATATGACCTTTCCATGCCCAATAATACTAAGGAATGTGCGATATTTGGCCAGCTTTCACATTTCAAAGTCAATGCAAATTAGAAGCCCTCAGTATATTGCTACCTCCTAAGTCAATCGCTATCATAGAAACCAGTTTTCCTTTCTACTAGGCATCTCCCCTCATTAGCTACCTAGGGGTTTACATGCCTAATGACCTTTCTCTAAAAGGGCAATTGTGTTTCAATAACCCTATCTTACAGATGTACTATTATGCTGCGCATATTAACATAATAGTGAAGATGTCATTCAGTGCATCTAAATGCTTGCTTCTGGATCTGATACAGGCTCTACAACAGCAGGCCAATCATTATGGCAATATTTCCACCACTTTCTCTAAAGTTCACCTTTTCACAGCAACTATACCAAGAACTGACAGCATTTAAGACCCTTATTGGCCATCGAAATATACCACTAAAAAGATGTATATGCACAATATATATACTGCTTTTGTAGACTTGCTTTTCCCTTTCATTTATACCCCTTTTCCACTTAAATCCTGGGTCCAACCCAGGTTTTTGAACATTAGTTCCATCCTAGGTTAGACCCCGTTAACACCACAGCTTCAACCTGGGTTATTCCCAGGTTGGCCCCTTTTACCCTACACTCATGTGCAGGCTTTCTGTTCTGCTGGTGCTTGGAGATGACATCATTCCCAAGTGCCGGTGATCTGGCTCTCCATAGTCTTGTAACAGGGCCTGGGTCACCCTTTTAGACTGCACCCTTTCCTGAGTCTGACCCCGGTAGCTACCCGGGTCAGATTCCCGGGTAACGACCCGGGATATTTTTTTGGGACCCTTTCCACTGAGCTACGACCCAGGTTGACCCAGCAATAACCCAGGTTATTGCGGCAGTGGAAAAGGGGTATTACACTCCAATACTGAATGTTGGTTCACCATATTTGGGGAGTATATCTAAAATAGACAGCAATAACACATCTATATTAATTTTACAACTATAGAAATACAACAGTTGAATGATCCTATATACTGTACTTGCTTCTGTCATGTAATGTAATATACCTTCAAAAATATTGTAATTGGTGGCGATATCTACAACATGAAGTAAACATCTATATATGAAATAATCGAAAAAGTGTGTGTGTGTCTGTCCTTTATGCATGACCAGAGTTTTGTAGCTAGCGCCACCAAATTTGGCATGGTGGTGTAGTTTGACCAGGATTAGGTTTTTGACTAGGATTGAACTTTGTCAGGACCACACTGTGTCACACTCTCATAAATAATATACTAAGCTTATTATACTATCCCTTTAAACTGGGACACTTATGAATTAAACAGGTTCTGTGTAATTGTACTTGCATTTTACCTGGTTGTAGTCGGCCATAAAACATGTGTAATTCATGAGTGTCATGGTTTAAAGGGGTAGTATGGTAAGCCTTTAATATACACACACTGTCATACTCTCATACATAATATACACACACTGTCACACTCTCATACATAATATAAACACACTGTCACATTCTGATGCATAATATACACATACCATCATACTCTCATATATAAAATATGCATACTGTCACACTCTCAGGGACAGCTGCTAGAATCTCACTGATGGATGTTGGGGTACCATTGCTGATCTTCATGAATAAATTATGCTGTCTGTAAGCAGAGCAATCCTGCGTCCCAATTCCAACAGCCCTATAGTGATCCTAACACAGCATCAAGAGTTAGTACAAAACTTTAAAAACTCTGTAATTAGCCATCTCTTCCAAATTGCTGTGTTATATTACTTTTCCAGCAGCATTAAATAGTGAGTTAGTAGTTTTCAAGTGACCATATATATTAGTCAGCCCACTGTGTTTGCATGCTAAACTGTGCCAGTAAATAGTGTGTAGTATTAGCAGTAAACTCGCTGACTGATCCTACAGGTCATCCTGCAGGCAGTAATATATACAGCAGTCACCCCGGGGGTCTTCTAGTGCCTGGCACGCTTTTGAGCAGCTCAGTACTTGATAGATTCAGACTATAGCAAGTCAATGAAATGGGGTTACAGGCAAGGACAATGTTAAAAAATGAGGGCTGCTGCAGGCAGGGCCAGATTAACAATGGGGTGGATGGAGGCCTCCACATAAAAATAGGCCTATCATTATGGCAGCATGATTATCACTAGCCATTGGCTGGCCACATAGTCGGTCATAAAACATAACTATTAAGATAGCATTTCTATTTTTCTCACAAAATTCTGCAATTTTTTTTATATTTTTACGTATTTAGGGAGACATTGGAGCTGATCGTGTAGGGGATGTACACGCCCACATGGCTCTCACCACACCCACACAGCACTGATCACACCTCCCCCATTTTTCACACTAGGCCCTCGAATATTTTCAGCTCCAGGCCCATGTGACCCTCAAGCCGGCCCTGGCTGCCGGTGTACTTCAGGGTCCAGCTAGTGCTACATATATAGTGATAGAACTTAAAATTTCAGACATTTTAGAGATTTGTTCATACACTTAAGAATATGTTATACCTGGCACTACTGTTTGACCAAACAAAAAAACTTTACTGTAATAATAACACGTCCATATCCAGTTACTAATGTTCCATGTAAACGTAGTTAATTATTGGCCTTTTCCTGATCCCTACTCAGTGATGTACTAACATTGTTCCACTATGTAATCATGTAAAATATCCAAGTATGGAAGAGACTAGTATGGCAGAACTTACTTAAATTCATGAGTATCTTGGATATTTGGGGAGAGTAGGCAGGAAGGCTATATAGTTGCCTACATGCCATCTCTATGGTTATGTTTTGTATTTATAAAAAAAAAAAAAAACTGACTGAAGAGGTTGACTCTCCTGTTTTATCTCGTCATGATCGAAACATATGTGGTGAAGTAAGGGACATAACATGCCCGCACTGCTGCTTACAGGGTGGGCTGCAGTCAGAGAAGTCCTGTAGTGCACCCCGGTTAATCAGCTTTGTGCAGGGAAGGACGAAGCTAGTAGACTCAAGACACGGGTCACTTCGTTTTTTTGTATTGTGAATGCTTTCTGCCATACTGACAAATAAAGCAGACCAGTTACATTGTGTCAACTTGAAGCGTCATTGTGAGCTTCATCTTGAAGGTGTCTATACCAGTAAAGCAGTCAACTGAGTAACTCATTCACTAATGACTTCTTAAAATGAATGTGTAATATGCAAATTTCAAAGAAACGTTACAATTTATGCAAAGTTTAATAAGATTGCACATAGTAATTAGACGCAGTATTCCCATCTGTAGAGGTCATTTATGAAGTCCATGTGATGTGTGTAGTAAAATGCCTTGGACTTTATCTGGTGCTCCTGTATTATCTGCACCACTTACAGTACAGTACATACCAGAGACGTTATACTTCAATGTGTTACCACTTTAGAACTACCCCTTTCAATAAAATAGATTTTTCATTTTTCAACTGAAATAGTGCTTAGTTTTTTATGGTTTAAATCAGAGGTTCTCAAACTCGGTCCTCGGGGGCCCACACAGTGCATGTTTTGCAGGTCTCCTCACAGAATCGCAAGTGAAATAATTAGCTCCACCTGTGGACCTTTTAAAATGTGTCAGTGAGTAGTTAATACACCTGTGCACCTGCTGGGTTACCTGCAAAACATGCACTGTGTGGGCTCCCGAGGACCGAGTTTGAGAACCTCTGGTTTAAATGAATGATGGAAGTTAGGGTACATCAGCACTGTCTTTATAACATTGCAGTTTAGTCTCGCATGTACCTGGGATTATACAACATGGAACGTGAAGTGTGGGTCTCATTTAAAGCCTTTGAGAGTACCCATACAGCTGCACTGGCTACATTAGTATCGCCACTCTGACCAACCCCATGCTCTGCACAACAGATCCATGGGAAACATGTCCGTACACATGCCTCAGACTAGCACGGAAGTCTGGCTATATGCCCAGCCATGACAACACACATAAGCATGGTGCGACGCATGAGCAGTTTACAGTTGCTCTTTGCGTCACGTGCAGTCTGCTGGTAACTGCAGATTGCACCCACATTTGGACCAACTTGGAATCAGTCACCTTCTTTGTAACAACACCCCCTCTATAATACCAGTTTTGGCCTGTGAATTAAGCTGGATGTATCTTTAGATTACTTGAATAACACTGTTGAAGACTTCTGATAATGTAGCTAATAAGGAGAATAGATCACCCCTAACTATTTGAAACTTTGCATTTTATCTTAACATGATATGTGTCACCCCACATTAATTGTGGATTAGTTAAATTCTCTAAGCTAAAGGATAACTTTGCTTTTTAATCACATTTACTTTTTATGCTGCAGCACCTTTTGATAACTGTTTTGGCTCCTAGGCAATGCTTTTTGCTGAGAATATTTATAGTTAATCTATTGATAATATTCAGCCATAATCTATGGCCGCCAGCCCCAAGTAGTACAATGATTACTCCTTCGCTACTTACATCTAAGCTGTATTATGTTTTGAGAATTGTGTTGCTCTTTGTTACCTGCACTCCATTTTTGTTATTTATTGTTATGCTAAGTTTTGTCTCCCTGTACTGTCCTTTGTACGGCGCTGCGAAACACTTGTGGCGCCCTATAAATAAAATGTAATAATAATAATAATAATAATAATTTTTTTTCTGAATGTTGTAATTATCCTTTTAAAGAACCCCTAAGTTATTGCGCGTTGGAGTGCTCTGATGGTATGTTTGCATAGTAAATGGGTCCTTCTATTACCATTTAGTTCCAACAGAAGCAGAACCATCTTGCTCACTGCCATCTTATGTACATGATTCTGTCGGAGCAGCTTGTTTCAGTGTTTATGAAGCATAAAAACGATACTCTATTTTATTATGGGCAAAGTTAATTTTATATATATATATATATATATATATATATATATATATATATATTAGTGATGTGCACCGGAAATTTTTCGGGTTTTGGTTTTGGATTCGGTTCCGCGGCCGTGTTTTGGATTCGGATGCGTTTTGGCAAAACCTCCCTGAAAATGTTTTGTCGGATTCGGGTGTGTTTTGGATTCGGGTATTTTTTTTTACAAAAAACCCTCAAAAACAGCTTAAATCATAGAATTTGGGGGTCATTTTGATCCCATAGTATTATTAACCTCAATAACCATAATTTCCACTCATTTCCAGTCTATTCTCAACACCTCACACCTCACAATATTATTTTTAGTCCTAAAATTTGCACCGAGGTCGCTGGAAGACTAAGCTAAGCGACCCAAACACCTGGCCCATCTAGGAGTGGCACTGCAGTGTCTGACAGGATGGCAGATTTAAAAAATAGTCCCCAAACAGCACATGATGCAAAGAAAAAAAGAGGCGCAATGAGGTAGCTGTGTGACTAAGCTAAGCGACCCAAGTGGCCGACACAAACACCTGGCCCATCTAGGAGTGGCACTGCAGTGTCAGACAGGATGGCAGATTTAAAAAATAGTCCCCAAACAGCACATGATGCAAAGAAAAAAAGAGGTGCACCAAGGTCGCTGGATGGCTAAGCTAAGCGACACAAGTGGCCAACACAAACACCTGGCCCATCTAGGAGTGGCACTGCAGTGTCAGGCAGGATGGCAGATTTAAAAAATAATCCCCAAACAGCACATGATGCAAAGAAAAAAAGAGGCGCAATGAGGTAGCTGTGTGACTAAGCTAAGCGACCCAAGTGGCCGACACAAACACCTGGCCCATCTAGGAGTGGCACTGCAGTGTCAGACATGATGGCAGATTTAAAAAATAGTCCCCAAACAGCACATGATGCAAAGAAAAAAAGAGGCGCAATGAGGTAGCTGTGTGACTAAGCTAAGCGACCCAAGTGGCCGACACAAACACCTGGCCCATCTAGGAGTGGCACTGCAGTGTCTGACAGGATGGCACTTCCAAAAATAGTCCCCAAACAGCACATGATGCAAAGAAAAATGAAAGAAAAAAGATGTGCAAGATGGAATTGTCCTTGGGCCCTCCCACCCACCCTTACGTTGTATAAACAGGACATGCACACTTTAACAAACCCATCATTTCAGTGACAGGGTCTGCCACACAACTGTGACTGAAATGACTGGTTTGTTTGGGCCCCCACCAAAAAAGAAGCAATCAATCTCTCCTTGCACAAACTGGTTCTACAGAGGCAAGATGTCCACCTCCTCCTCTTCCTCTGATTCCTCACCCCTTTCACTGTGTACATCCCCCTCCTCACAGATTATTAATTCGGCCCCACTGGAATCCACCATCTCAGGTCCCTGTGTACTTTCAGGAGGCAATTGCTGGTGAATGTCTCCACGGAGGAATTGATTATAATTCATTTTGATGAACATCATCTTCTCCACATTTTCTGGAAGTAACCTCGTACGCCGATTGCTGACAAGGTGAGCGGCTGCACTAAAAACTCTTTCGGAGTACACACTGGAGGGGGGGCAACTTAGGTAAAATAAAGCCAGTTTGTGCAAGGGCCTCCAAATTGCCTCTTTTTCCTGCCAGTATACGTGCCTACTTGGATGCGGTCACTCATATAATCCTCCACCATTCTTCCAATGGTGACAGAATCATATGCAGTGACAGTAGACGACATGTCAGTAATCGTTGGCAGGTCCTTCAGTCCGGACCAGATGTCAGCACTCGCTCCAGACTGCCCTGCATCACCGCCAGCGGGTGGGCTCGGAATTCTTAGCCTTTTCCTCGCACCCCCAGTTGCGGGAGAATGTGAA
The DNA here is from genome assembly GCF_028390025.1 of Pseudophryne corroboree. NCBI lineage: Eukaryota > Metazoa > Chordata > Amphibia > Anura > Myobatrachidae > Pseudophryne > Pseudophryne corroboree. The sequence goes on along the minus strand of NC_086449.1, from coordinate 264,688,081 downwards.
GGAGAAGCTGTTGACTGGTCACGTTCCGCTTGACTTGACAATTTTCTCACCAGCAGGTCTTTGAACCTCTGCAGACTTGTGTCTGCCGGAAAGAGTGATACAATGTAGGTTTTAAATCTAGGATCGAGCACGGTGGCCAAAATGTAGTGCTCTGATTTCAACAGATTAACCACCCGTGAATCCTGGTTAAGCGAATTAAGGGCTCCATCCACAAGTCCCACATGCCTAGCGGAATCGCTCTGTTTTAGCTCCTCCTTCAATGTCTCCAGCTTCTTCTGCAAAAGCCTGATGAGGGGAATGACCTGACTCAGGCTGGCAGTGTCTGAACTGACTTCACGTGTGGCAAGTTCAAAGGGTTGCAGAACCTTGCACAACGTTGAAATCATTCTCCACTGCGCTTGAGTCAGGTGCATTCCCCCTCCTTTGCCTATATCGTAGGTAGCTGTATAGGCTTGAATGGCCTTTTGCTACTCCTCCATTTTCTGAAGCATATAGAGGGTTGAATTCCACCTCGTTACCACCTCTTGCTTCAGATGATGGCAGGGCAGGTTCAGGACTGTTTGCTGGTGCTCCAGTCTTCGGCACACGGTGTCTGAATGCCGAAAGTGGCCCGCAATTCTTCGGTTCACCGACAGCATCTCTTGCACGCCCCTGTCGTTTTTTAAATAATTCTGCACCACCAAATTCAATGTATGTGCAAAACATGGGACGTGCTGGAATTTGCCCACATGTAATGCACGCACAATATTGGTGGCATTGTCCGATGTCACAAATCCCCAGGAGAGTCCAATTGGGGTAAGCCATTTTGCGATTATGTTCCTCGGTTTCCGTAAGAGGCTGTCAGCTGTGTGCCTCTTATGGAAAGCGGTGATACAAAGCGTAGCCTGCCTAGGAACGAGTTGGCATTTGCGAGATGCTGCTACTGGTGCCGTCGCTGCTGTTCTTGCTGCGGGAGGCAATACATCTACCCAGTGGGCTGTCACAGTCATATAGTCCTGAGTCTGCCCTGCTCCACTTGTCCACATGTCCGTGGTTAAGTGGACATTGGGTACAACTGCATTTTTTAGGACACTGGTGACTCTTTTTCTGACGTCTGTGTACATTTTCGGTATCGCCTGCCTAAAGAAATGGAACCTAGATGGTATTTGGTACCGGGGACACAGTACCTCAATCAATTCTCTAGTTCCCTGTGAATTAACGGTGGATACCGGAAACACGTTTCTCACCACCCAGGCTGCCAAGGCCTGAGTTATCCGCTTTGCAGCAGGATGACTGCTGTGATATTTAATCTTCCTCGCAAAGGACTGTTGGACAGTCAATTGCTTACTGGAAGTAGTACAAGTGGTCATCCGACTTCCCCTCTGGGATGACGATCAACTCCCAGCAGCAACAACAGCAGCACCAGCAGCAGTAGGCGTTACACTCAAGGATCCATCGGAGGAATCCCAGTTAGGAGAGGACTCGTCAGACTTGCCAGTGACATTTCCTGCAGGACTATTGGCGTTCCTATCTAAGGAGGAAATTGACACTGAGGGAGTTGGTGGTGTGGTTTGCAGGAGCTTGGTTACAAGAGGAAGGGATTTAGTGGTCAGTGGACTGCTTCCGCTGTCACCCAAAGTTTTTGAACTTGTCACTGACTGATGGATGCGCTCCAGGTGACGTATGAGGGAGGATGTTCCTAGGTGGTTAACGTCCTTACCCCTACTTATTACAGCATGACAAAGGCAACACACGGCTTGACACCAGTTGTCCGCATTTCTGTTGAAATAATTCCACACCGAAGAGGTGATTTCTTTTGTATTTTGACCAGGCATGTCAATGGCCATATTCGTCCCACGGACAACAGATGTCTCCCCAGGTGCCTGACTTAAACAAACCACCTCACCATCAGAATCCTCCTTGTCAATTTCCTCCCCAGCGCCAGCAACACCCATA